>NC_089880.1:2852142-3156071 GCF_040182565.1 Anser cygnoides | reverse complement strand
TGTCCTGCAAAACACAGCTCAGGGCAGGGAGTTGCATCTTCACTGTAATTCTTAAAACATGATAAATATGAAATAAACAGTCTTTTTGAAGACTATTTGGAAGTAGGCTGAAAAAAAAATCAGAGTAGCATTTAAACTGAAAACTTAAAAGATAATCTCTCAAATTATATTCAAGATGAGCACTTGACACAGATGAAGAGGCTTTTGCTTCTTTTCCTTCCTATTGTTTTCCCTCCTTTTTTTTTTTTCTTCTTTCCCCACTCCAAAAAGTCTTCATCTCTTGAAAAGCCCTTAAAATATTTCTCTTTGTTCACTTAAGGAAACAAAAACTTTCTAAAAAGGAACTGACCAGACATCCTTTAAACATTTTTTCTAATTAGATCTTTCCCTACTTCAAGACTGTTTCCCCAGCAGCCTCAACACTAAACCAGGTTAACGACTAAAATGGAGAAGAGGGAAGAAGTCAGTTACAGCCCATCTTCTTTATAAAGTAAAAGCTTTTCACTCTGTTATGGACACTATGATAGTCTCCAGGGAAGTCAGTGAAACTTCTTACATGGTACCTCAAAACTACTTTCTAAATTAAGCTAAGGATATCACCTTTCATCACAGCATGGTTGCAAGAAGCATAAAAGCAAACCTTCAACACTGCATCACTGCGCGCTGTATGCATATAGACAAAAAGTGACATGTTAAAGTTTGTTTAATCCATACCTGATATCCAGAGGTTCTTAAAAATAGTACATATGCGTATGCACACAGAGCCATTAAAGTCTACTTAGTTTTCAATGTCAGCTCTGAAGAATCTTTATACAGTTTATGGAATAATCCTAGCAACCACAAAAGCTGTGCCCATCAAATCAACAACAGATTTCCTTTAAAAATAAGTAATGGCTAATACCAAGAAGTCTTCTCATTCTCAATGCAAAGATAGATCTCCAATGAGCTATAACTAAACAAAAATTTAGTTGGACATAACTGAGAAATAAGTTTGAGAAGTTATGGAAAGTCTCCATTACTCAACCTATACTGCTCTCTATTGTTAATGCCACTCACTAACACAGGCTCTCCATAGAGATGGCTACATAAGCATTCCTTCTCTCTTTCATGGTCTGTTTTCTGACACAGTATTTGCATGGTTAGAACGCCTCAGAGTTCAAGATCCCTAACAGCACTGCTCCCTCAGTAATGCTGCAGTTATTTCTGCCCACAGCTATGCACCCAGCCTTGCTTGGAAGCCCTCATCTGTAGCCTGGACAACTCAACAGGCAGAAGCAGTATCAGACTTGAATCCCTTCAAAGTCAGGCATACTAAAATAATTCTGTGGCAGTTTTGGTTTTCCTTAATATGCCACGCATTAATTTGCAACTGATGCTACAGAAACAACTGAAACCCCCCAGTACCAATGACTGAACGTTCTCCCCAAAGCCCGTAGGAATTTTACAACTCTAAAATATCTCAAATTTATCTGAATTGTCTTCAGCTTCAGGAAGTTAGCTAAATGAGCAACTCCTGACCAGCAGCATGTAAAAGAGATTACATGAACTTCTTGCTCCTAATAAATCAGGCTCTTAAAACCTGGTCATTTCTTAATCCACAGCAGAGAAAAATCCAAAACAAACAAAAAGCTAAAGACTCAATAATTATTCAATTATTTGTTTTCATGAGCAATGAAAAGAGTTTTCATTTTGAAACCTTTTTCACATTTCATAAAAATACAGGCAATTACAAGATTTGTCATTGCACTTGAAAAAGTTAAAAATTTTGCTTCATGAGAACAACTTAATGCAAGCTTCCTATGTTAGCAAATATCAAGTATAAATAGCATTTGTTTTGTTCTTATAAATCAGTGTTCACCAAGACATCACAGGTGTATAGCAAATCTATGCAAATTAACCCCCATGAATACTTGTCTAGCTTTTGGTAAGAGACAGATACCTCCCGAGGTGAGCAGACCACCTGACTATATGTACATAGGTATTTCTCCTTGGTGGTTCTTAGGCAGCCTACACAGCCCTGAACATCATTAAAGCACATAACTTCAAAACCAGCTATGCAGCAGAAGACACGCGATGTACGTGGAAACAGTGATCAAATTATAAAATCAAAAGCAGTGAACTGGCTGGTAATTGTTATTTACTTCAGAAAGGTTATCTTAAGATGACAGTTGTTTAACAATTTAATGTAAGCATTTCAAGTAAGCCAGCGTACAGACTATCACTGCTATGTGACACAAGCATCTCCAAAATTATAGCAGAGAGAAAAATAGTTGTTTTTCTTACAACCATTCAGCAGAGGTAAGATGTCATTCAATCTGTGGGTTTGGGCATATGACATTTTGTGTGTGCATTTTCTTGTAGAGGGGGATAAGCCAAAAACAACTTGCACCTTGCTCCAAGGACAAAGTTCCTCATCGCTATCTCACACCTGATTTCAGAATTAACAACCCATTTTCTAAGCATCTTGGACTCAGTCTTAAGCACATCACTTCCATTACTCAAATCATCCAAAGGGAAGAAACCTTCCAGTTGGTTTAGCTCAATTCTGTTGAGTGTTTCAGAAACAAGAAAACCAAGCTCAAATCTTTGAGGAACACAGAGAGTTCAATAAAGAATGGAAGATTCAAGAGCAACGTTCACTTCGTGCTTTTCTCCATCTATGCAAATTGCTGCATGTGAATCAAACAAGTTTGAGATCGCAGAACAAGACTGAATATCACAAACACACAGGTCACAGAAAAGGTTAAATTTAAGTTTAAAAACCAAAAAAAAACATCAAACAAAAGCCACCACATTTTTTCCCCAATCTCAGACTGCCAAGGAAACTTCCAGGAACAGCACTGTGCTAGAGACTAAGTGAATACCCATTTTAGCATGAGGGAAAGAATTGAAAGGACAAAATAAGAAGTACAAACTGCTATTGCACTATTAATAGGTCATCTTCCGACAGCTAGTCCTCAACAGCAGAAGTTTTCAATGCCGTATTCCTGCCAATGTCAAGAAGAACATTAATCTTGCATAAAAGCTAAAGCACTAACTGTAACACAGATATCCAGAACATTTGCTCATGAATCCAACACCTGCCAAACTACTATGACTGAGTAAATCAAGGAATTGCCAGATTAGGTTCTTACAGGGAGTAAAACTTGTATTTCTTGCAGTCAATACTGTCTTTTCAATGAAGGCCATGTTACCACACCCTGGCCCCAATGACACAGCATTTCCTTCCACAGTGCAGAAACAGAATGTTAAGCTATGGTTTGAACCAACCAATGAGAATACACGAAACTGACATATAGGATCACTTTCAGCAAAAGATGAAACAGTTATCATCTCAGGTTCTGAACAGGTATTTCAGAGAAACTTAAAATATATACGAAAACTATTTTGTGTATTGGAAACTGAAGATATTATTTCAATATTTCAGTTAATTTCTGTAAATAAGTAGTTGGATTTATTTTATCTCTTCCACAATTCAAAAAAAAACCCACACAATTATACAAAGAGAAAGAAAAAGCAACCAGCTTAGCAAATTAATCTCCTAGCTCCTTGTTTTAACAGGCACAGTTAACTCAGAGTCCCTCACTACTTAAACTGAATTTATGTAGCTGCATTTCAGATTCCCTCGCGCCCCATAACAGATTATTGTAAGGCTTCAAGCTATCACGTTATATTAAGTACCTTTGTAATTTCAGGAAGTCGTTATACCGTCCTTCCAGACTAATCAAAAACAAAGAAAAAATACTATTTAGAATTTAGTTAAGAATTTTCCTCACATTCTAGATAGGACTTCAAATAATTTGAACGTTCTCCAGATCTTATTACATCCAACCCTCCTCCCAAAAACATCACCAACCTCCACCTCCCTCCTCCCCAAAATTGTAAATTTAAGCTAGAGAGCGACTAAAGAGGTTTGGTCTTTCAAGCACCGAAGTATTTTGACACCTGTTTATAGAAGAGAAATATTATCAGCTTTTTCCAATAGTTCAAGGCCATGAAGACTCTGATGAGAAGTTACAGCCGCATCTAACATGACAAACTGTGTATATTACTGGAGGCTTATCAGAAGTGTGTACGTGCAGGCTCCTTTTAACACTACAAAAACACTGCACTGATACTACTAGAAAAAGAAAACAAATGAACAAAACTGCACTTTGTTAAGAAGTCAACAGCATCATCTAAAATCATTTCTTGAAGTCCCGTTAGAAAAGCTACAAAAGGTAACAAAAACCTCTCTTGACAAATCCTGACTCGTGGCATACAATTTGCTGATACTACAGACCTCTCACAAGAGCAGGATGCTTTTCCCCTCCACCACTTCCCTCCCTCCCCTCACCTCCCCCAGATGAAAGAGAAAAGGAGAACTTCAGCTGCACTGCGTGTTTACCACAGTCATTCTCAGCCTACAGTCATGAATTTCCCAAGGGGTATGACAAGCCAGGAGACAGATCTCACGATTTAAAGAATTCTAACAGCACTGTAAAACACTTCATTTCTAACAACATCTGGGAACAGTTTAAAAGCAAAAGCCAGAAACTCAGCAGTATGGGAGATGAGTAAGAGCATCTGAGAATTCCAGCCTAGATACTAAACACTCCTCTCCAACACATACACACATGTAAACCCAATCTCTGAATTAACTTTGGGGACTGCCTGTTGAAACAACAATGTTGTTGTGTTTAAACCCCCAAGCACAGTGTTTATAAACTTCGCTCTGTTTACGTGCAATGGATCACAATTTAATGAATGCCTTATTTTTATAGGATATATTTTTAATGAAACATTGCTCTACTGCTCCACCTCTTGTACATAGAGCATTGTATAAGATTAATTTGGGACAGGACAAGCTAAGTACAACCCAAAAGAAATTTGGTGCAGTTTGTAGTTTTTTTGTTTGTTTGAATTAAGTGTGCAATTTCAACTCTAAGCTTATTATCACTACATCAGAACCGTACATACAAGGAGTATGTCTACTTTTTTATTTTTTGTTGTTAATAACAACAAAGACTACAAAAGCCATGAACTCCATGAGTGCTTAATAACCCAATTACATCGATTGGCCCTAAATTCAGAATGAAATAACTTGATATAACATCACCACCTTTCCATACTTTTCCTCTATATTCTTTTCCACCCATTTCAACTTTTTAATGCCATCCCCAGCTAACCATATATCATTTACATATTCTAACAGTAACTTCAGTATTTGTACACTCATACTTTTTCCAGTAAGGATGGATCTAGAAGCTTTTTTTTTCTTACAACTGTAAGCCAGGTATATGCCACCGAATTTGCAGAAATTGAGAGCACAAAACGAAGGGAACATTAAAAGTCTTTAAAACTGAAATGAAACAAGCCTCAATTCCTCCGAAAGGACTCCAAATTCTCAACTGAAACAGTGTGAGAAAGCCAAATTTCTCAAAACATGTGAAGATCAACACAGCCTATATTGGACCAAAAGCCGAGAAGTTAAGAACCAGATCTCCATTTAAACCATGCCACCCTGCCTCATTTTCAAACCTCCAGATTTTACATTGCAATGAAAAAAGACTGCAAGCAAAAGTCCAAGACCAGACAATACTTCACGAAGATGGTGAAGGGCCTAGAGGGGAAGACATCTGAGGAGCGGCTGAGGCCACTTGGCCTGTTCAGCCTGGAGAAGAGGAGGCTGAGGGGGGACCTCATCATGGTGTACAATTTCCTCACGAGGGGGAGTGGAGACGCAGGTGACCTGTTCTCTGTACTCACCAGTGACAGGACCCGTGGGAATGGTGTTAAGCTGAGGCAGGAGAAGTTTAGGCTGGACATCAGGAAGAGGTTCTTTACCAAAAGGGTGGTCACACACTGGAACAGGCTCCCCAGGGAAGGAGTCACTGCACCAAGCCTGTCTGAATTTAAGAAGAGACTGGACTGTGCACTTAGTCACATGGTCTAAACTTTTGGGCGGACCTGTGGGGTGCCAGGAGTTGGACTTGATGATCCTTATGGGTCCCTTCCAACTCAGGATATTCTACGATTCTATTTCAAACATCCAGGATGAAGTACAAAAACATCATCTATTCCAGCACTTCAGACTTACTTGTTTGCTTTTACCAGCACAGAAATGGTTACTCTGAAGCTGATGTACATAACTGTAGTAAACTGGAAGAGGCAAGAGTAACTCACTAGAGATACTGTTTAGATGTGTTCTTAGCTTTTTTGTTAGAGAATAAGGGCATCTACAAGTACAGAGTTAGTCCGTCTGTAACAGTTGCTACATCTCTAAAAAGATCCATGAGAAAGGCTTTTTCTGCTTGACTGACTGCTATTCTGCAATAATTAAGTCCAGTCTTTAATACAATAATCAAGTTAGGTATTCATAGAAAAAGTGATTTCAGGAAAAACTAAGAATAGCTCTATGTACTTGCAGCTTAAAAACAAGTAAAAAAAAAAACAACGCATCACATAACCTTAAATGAAACATTAGTCTTCTGAACAGCTTGTGAAAACACAACCTCATTGGAACCAACACTACCACCACAAACAATAGCCCTACCTTCTCCCCAGCCCTAACAATTCGTTCCTATTGTCCTCCTCGATAATATATTGCTACAAGCATTTATGCAAGTATACCAGGTTTGTTCCAATGCCCTAAGACCACCTAACTCATTACATTAGCTTCAAACTGGTTAAGTTCCCAAGACAGGTTATCCGAACATCTGTGCCTGAAATATCAGTGGCAGGAAAAAACAGAGAGAAGCTTCGCTAGCTTGTGGCCCCAAAGCTCTCAGAAATGAGAATGGTATTTTTATAGTGATGCTGAAAAATGCAACCAGTCTGTGCAAATGATCACATTTCTCTTCTTATAACCCCCTCAATTAAGATGCAAATATAGGTGTTCTGTTACAAAAGACAAATAGGTGACTTCCAATTATCAATAGACATCAAAACTTTCCATAAGTTTTCAAAACATTCATGCCTACTTCCTATGCAGCACAAACTAACTTTCAACATTTTTCTTCTCTCCATTTTCAGTTCCCCTTCAACTTAAAGTAACAGAACGGATGGACACAAAGGAAGAAAATATATAAAAGTTACAAAGAAAAGAACTGGAGTAGAGTATCCTGAGAATAAATATGAAAGTTACCTTCAACAGGGTCAATTTTAAAGCCTGTTGAGAATAAAGCAGGTGTCTTTCATTGCAAGAAGTTGTGTTTGTTTTTGCCACCAAGGACATACTCCCCATAGTAGTGCTGAAGAAACAAAACCAGATGCCAGTTCTAAACTTCTGAACTTCATCACACTTCATTTTTCCTGCAGTTAGAATGTTCTGCATGTTGTAGTTGTAGCAACAGCAGAAAGCAGAGTATTATTGGACACAAAAGTTGATTATCAGCATTATCCTAGCTAACACAGAAGACAGTCTCGCCAACTCACAAGCAAATAACCCATTTTTCTCATATCGCTGCCCTTAGTAGAATCTTCATCTAACCTGCAAGTAGCCAAATTATACCAAATATGTCAACAGTATTCATATATCACCAGTATAAGAAGTAGTCTAATGTTTTAAAAACAGTAAAACAGACCATTACATGGCATTTGTCTGTATGAGTGAATCAAACAATTTCTTACACTGTAATTCTGTTCCTCTTAAAAAGTCACTAGAGTGCCAACAGTGAAGGCAAAACAATAGACCTTGGGGGGAAAAAGAAACTGAAGGGAAAAAGCTATTTAAATACATTTTCTCCTGTAAAAATAAGCTAAACACATCTTCTGACAACTTACTAGAATTTATAAAAAAAGTGTAGCAATAATTTATTAAGTATACTGCATATAGTTAAAATAGAAAGCCACGACATAACCAAAGTACGTTTCCACCATGAGGAAACTCAATTATTAGTAGCAAAAAACAGCCAGCGTTCTGTAATTTCGTAAGAGAAGAGAACCCCTAAGAACTTGAGTTTAAAAAAAAAAGTGAATAATGCTTCAAGACTATTTACACACAATGCTACTCTGTGCTTTCTTATTTCTCTCCATCAGCTCATACCTCTTTAGACTCACACTGGTTTTAGCTGGTTTAGCTACTGCCTTTCCTGTATACTGTTAAATTTCAACAACCAGGAAAAAAACACTTGGTGACACATGATGTTGGAAAACTAATAAAGAGTACTAGTACACTAATTTCCAGCCATTTCCTACCCAACCCTAACATAACCAACTAAAAACCACAAGGAAGAAAACTCTTAAGCATATTGCACAGGTTGATGCTGTCTTTTGGAAAAAATAAAAGGCCTTTCCTGTATCTTCAAGTGCTACAAAATGATGTTTACACAAATATGAGTTTTCTCTCCTAGGTTTAACTGGGGCTATCTGTTCACAAGCACTTCAGTTCTTGGCCTGTGTGCTGCCCAAAGCACTTCCACAACATCACAAACTCCCAAATGCTATGTACCAAGTAATATACCATGACTGTACGGCCGCTTGCTTTTCTTTTTCCCCTCCTCATCAGGTAGAGCGTTGTCAGTAGACTACAGCCATTCTGAAATGTGCACATATCCAGAGTGAGTCACTCAATTGTTCAGGACACATTCACTGCACAGCTACACATGCCAACCAGGAAAAAGACAGTATGTCAGACTAAAGTGGCCCACACTGAAATACTTAAAACAAAACAAAACACTATCAACTTCAATACTAACCAGAAGCTTACTAAGAGTTATTCCCTGTACCTGTGTGAGGCATATTCTTTACACCACATTTATACACCTGAGAAGATTTTTGCAATTACTCCTAGGATACATTAAGTACTTAGTACATTCACTTAATCAACTGAAAAAGTCTCTATCAGTCCAAGCCTCCAAATAAGTTTACTTATCCAGGGCAAAGCATCGTAACTGTAAAGAGAACACCAGTCAGCAATCCAAATTAGTTATTAGATCCTGATACTAACATCTACATAGCCAGTGAGTGATGCAGCGTTTGAGATTAGAAGCTAACTAGCCTCTGATTTTCCCTGAGTTAGGAGGCCTTTTTGGTTTTAGTGACATGGACCACACGCAATGAGAACAAAGCAACTTGGATGTACACTTTAAAAATAATTATTTAAAAACAAACATTTTTATGTAACATGGCAATTTTCAAATATATGTATGAAGAAATATAAGTTTAAGATGCACGAAATTTCTTCAAGAAACAGAAAACTAAAGAAGTGTCTAACTATGTAATATAGCGTTATGACTGGAAACTCCTATATGTAGTGGGAGTTCATAAAGTAACATCTGACAGAGCTAAAATTCATTCTTTTCATACTGTTATCTAAATTGCAGTGTAAAGGACAGTGTACTGTGCACAAAGCAACATTTCCATGTCTCTGTGAATTCTAGCTAAGCAAAACAAGACATTACACGTAAGTATGAATTATTTCACATATGACCACAAGATGACTGGGTTTTGACATGTTCTGATACCTTTACAAATCAAGCATGCTGCTGCTTCGACAGATGTTAGCTGGGAGGTGTGCTCTCATCGCATATTTTGACTTAGGACAGAACACCACATTTAACTCCGTATAAACCAGGCTTTCAAATGGCATTTGTCATTTTCCCACCCTTCACTTTGTGTTGAATGTTTTCCTCAGTTTTTGGCATTAATTTCTTCTGACTCATATGTAAATAAAATAAAGATGGAACATTTAACAGTTTGATGAACAAAAAATGCTTTAAATCAAATCACACTATACAGCACAAATAAATGCTAATCACCTTAAATTTAACAATCTCTTAGCGGGTAATTGCTAGACTACACAACTTTAAAATTATAAGTACTCCTCTCACTTTATACTCGCCTTGCTCACACACAGTTTCCTAAAGCTCAAAAGCCTCTTCCAATCCATAGACAACTCCCAGGCTACACTTGTTAACTTTTATTATTACTCTTTCTATGAATGGGTTTAAAACATAGGTGGCACGCTCATTTTTCTGCTTAAGAGAGAAACCAGCCAGACAACAGTTAATAATGTTTTCTTGTTTTTAACCAAGATCACTAATGATGATTTTGATAAAATAAATCAAGTTTTTCAAGGAGATGGGTCACAGTCCTTTTCTTCAAGTATAATCAAGTATATTGCAAACATGCTATGTAACTGATCAGCATATATACAGCAGGTACAAAAATCTCAAGAAAGCATAAGGTCAAACAAATATTCTGGATAAGCTGACCATGTGCATGGACAGGTAAATCCTTGTCTCCTAATGCCTGTCCAATCATGATAAACAGTGCTAAAAGAGCATTAAACATGCCAATGCAAGTCCTTGGACTCAAAAGCAGCTCCCTATTCGCTCCCAAAGCACCCCAAAGAACATATGACAGCCACTGAAAAGCAACATGAATTTTCCCAGTTGCATCCCTCAATTTTATGTTGTCAGTTCATCAACAGCAATGAACAGGTGCCAGAGGGAGAAAAAAAAAAGGGACATTTACATGTTTCACAATGCTTTCTACAAAATATGACTAAAGCCAACACTAGACTGCTACACAAATAGCATACGAATGGGCAAGAAATTCCATTTTCCATTGTTAGTGTCCTGAGACAATAACAGAAGATCCAGAAGACAGCCCCCTCCCATAACTCCTCCCATATTTAACAGCTTTCTTCAGAAAACCATCATCCTTTTTATTCTATTCCCTTTACTCCTGTGCACAAATAGATTGTTTCTTTTTTAAATCCAGAGAACAAGTCCATTTTCGCATGGCAAAGAGCACATTGTTATGTACTTGTGTGCATTTCCTTGTACTTAACTTAATCACTCTCTGATACACCTGCCTTGCCTTCTTTCTTGTATTGTATTAATAATTAAACTTCTACAATCAACAGAAAGAAGTAGTTATGTCATCTAAAGTGTCTTCATTTCATTGGCAAGCTAGTATCTGAAAATACAGTTCCAACATTGCACTACACTCAAGGTATTTTAGGAATGCTCAAATTTCCATGAGAGTCTAAATCACTCAACATTAAGAATGAGATTGATACTGGATCCACTTACTTCTCCTGAATTAACAATGTCACAATTTAACGGTCAAGTAACACATGGTCTACCTGAAATTGCTTCTTCATTAGAAACAAGGAGGGCAATTTATACATTGTTTTGCCTCAAAGCCAACAATATGGCGCAGTGTATTTCTTAAAGACTTGAATCTAACTGTCAAATGCATTCCTAATGTTTTAGTAAGTCAACACTGTACTCCAGGGCAACCGAGAAACAACTGTACCAGTCTGTATTTCTGGTTGGGATTAGTTCCCACAGAAATACTTTTAATAACTGTACTTTTCTCCTGATTCCGAGAGTGATTTTGTCTGCAACACTACACAAACACATGGAGCCAGACGGGACCAGAATCTATACAAATGACTTCCTACAACACCTCCTAGAAGTGAGCTTGCTCAGGAACATAATGCAGATGCATCTGTCAGAGTAGCCACTATTATCTGCAGGCTAATTGTATTATGTAAGAGCTAGTCCAAGTCTAGCAGAATCAGTACTGAACTTGAGAGAGAGCTTTACTAGACAAAACCTGGCTCAGCAAGCAGTTAACATAAATCAGCTTCAGGTGAAAAGGCAGCTAGTTAGTACAGCTACAAGTTCCCTGGACAAATATGGAGACTGTTCATTAGAAACTTTCGCACGTACCACTGAAATAGGATTTCTTGCATGCGTTCACTAACATAACCTACAGTTCTCTTGTCCCATATATTTTTTCATTCTGATTTCTCAGCCTGCTTTTATGAAGTACTGATCCAATTCCTGCAACAAAGCTAAGTACAAAAGTGAAATAAATAATAAATTAATAACCACCAAGAAGCACCTTCCTTGTTATAACAAATACGATAAATTCATAACTGAACTTGAGAAAGAAAAAGTAATGTCTGTTTCTCTGTCTACAGAAGTTCTACTTTCCGTATTTTTCTGTCCTGTTACAGACACTTTTTTTTTTTTTATTTCCATGTTAACTGTTTTGGAAAAGGGGGAGGGAGGAAGAGGACAGAAGAAAGCATGCTTTTAACCACCATACAACACATGAGAGTGTTGCTTTGAAAAGAGAAAAAAAAACAAAAATAAGCTTTAACAAATAGTAATCTGACACCACTACATTAATTTAGAACTCCTGTTTACAGTTCAGTGCTTAGAGAAGTTTGTGTAGAGCTTCCAGTTTATCTCTAGGGATTTTTGGTTAATAAAGCATATACTGCTGACTAAATATCAGCTGACAATGACTGGTTAAAGTCTTACAATTTGCAATTACTGAGGCTTAAGGTAGTTCATTTTGTATTGGCAATTTACCCCCTTATTTGCTAAGTGTACATCCTACCTTCACACCAACTGCAACATCAGTGACAATGCTGTAAAAAAAAAAAAGAAACACAAGTCAACCAATTTGTCCTCATAAAAACAACTTTTAGATGTATTGCAGTACTAAAACAATTCGGAATCAAAATAGCTAACAACTTCCCCAATCCAGAAAATGTGTCCAAAGAACACAATGTGACTATGGGGAAGTAAAAAAGCAACCTACAAAAGCCACTGAGCCACTTACAGGCATCTCCAGAGTAGTCCAAAGTTTAAGTAAATATTACTCTAATGTAACACTGCCAGGAAACGCATTTAGGAAACTCAGGTCTCTGGACTTCATGAAATTACAGACAGGGTGAAAATAAAAAGAACCTAAGAATATATACAGAACTTTTCTCACGCACCCTCATTAACCAGACACCCAGTTCAACAAAACGGTAACCCTACAAATCTTCTAACTGCATAAAGCAATAAATACATTTTTTGAAACAAGCTTAAATAAATTAAAAAAAAACACATTGGCTAGTATTAAGATTTCATCATCAGATATCTATATGAAACTGAAACAGGTACACCAAGGTGCATCTTCTCCTAAAAAGTTGTGACACCATAACTTACACTGTGTAACAAAACTCCAACGACAACATAAAACAGTACAAAAGAAAATAAGAAAACAAAATATGAATATCTGAAAGCATTCCACAGTGTAATACTCATCACTGCCACGATTTCTCGGGCAGGATAAGTAACTCCCAACATTATAAACACAAGTAACCATAAAAAGCCTTTAAAACTCTCACAGTTGAAAGGTTATAAGCGTAAAGCATACCAGAGAGATTGCTTCTCTGTTTGAATCAGGACAAACAACTTAATTGGAAACCTGGAAGCGGGAAGATGTTGTATTTACACTGATGAGGGCTACAACCACCAGTCTCCCTTTCCAGGTCCAAGAGAAAGGGGGCCTCGTGCGGACCACCTGCCCACCATGCTCCTGGCCGGCTCTGAGGGTCCTTGCTATCCCCTAACGCCTTCAAAACCTCCCCTTCTTTGGCTTTTACAGCCTGTCTCCAGCGTGCACAAAGGCATCTTTCTACCTGGGGAGGGGAGGCAGCCCGAGGACTACTAGTCAGTTTCTGAAAACAAAAGAGCTCGACATCTGGCTCCTGCTGGTATTGCTCCTCCTCTCCAGCCAGCTCCAAAACAAACCCGAGCCCCACACAGAGCGAGCCTCCGCACCCCGCGGCCGGGGGGCAGCAAGAGGGAGCACGGACGGGGCAGGAGCGGGCATGGAGACCCCGAGGGGCGGCATGGGGGCACACCGCGCCCCGTCCTCGCGGCGGGACCCGCCGCCCCGGGCACCGCGCTAAGCAGGGGGCGGGCTCGCACGGCCCAAAGCCCTCGGTGCTGGGCACCGAAGCCCCCCCCCGAGGGGCGGACAGGCTAAGCTCCCTACTCCCCACCCGGCGCCGGGCCTCGGGCTCCGGCCGTCCCGCAGCGAGCTGGGGCAGCGGCCGCTCCCCACGCCCCGCCGGAGACCCAGCAGCGGGGACCGCTCCCGAGCCCCGAGCGGGCGGCGGCACCGGCGCGGCGTGCCCTCGCCCCCAGCCGCGGCTCACCCGTCCATCGCCGAGCAGGACGAAGCGCGGAGCAGCGGGACAGAGAGCCGCGCGGCCGACGAGCACGGGCGGGCTGCGAGAAAATGGCGGCGGGGCCTGCACGGAAACCAACCAACGGGGCCGAGCGGCGGATTCCGCTCCTCGGCGTCGTCTCCCTCCCGCATGCGCCGGGCGCTGTGCATGCGCAGTCGGCGCAACTGAAGGTTTTGCCCTCAGCTGCTGCCCGGGCCCGGGCGGCCGGTGAGGCGGCGCAAGCTGCCCCGCCTGGCTGCCCCGGCTGGGCGGGAACGGGCCCTGGGCGGCAGAGGTGGCGACAAGCCCGGTCCCAGTTCGTGGGGCTCCTCCGGCCCTTGGCGGTCCCTGCGCCGGTGTCTCAGCCGCCCCGGCGGATAGCACTTGTTGTGTGGTAGGACCCGCCGGAGTTGGTGTCGCACCCGCCCACAGTCTGTCCCGTCCCGTGAGGGGAAGCGCGAGGAGCAGGCGCTGAGCGCCCCCTCGGCCTGAGCACCCCGCGGTCCCGTCCTCGCCGGCCGGCCGGCCGTAAGGGAGCGTCCCGCGGTTCCCTTTACTCCTGACTGCTAAATACTATTTCAAAAAATAAAGGTGAAATTGCAAGTCTAGTGTTGCAGAAACTTGGGCTGTCTCTGTGGAAATCAGTGTAGCCACGGTGGTGAACCATCAGAGTACAAACTGAGGCCATTAGGAAATGTGCTGCTTTTCCCCACTCCTGTGCTCAGTCTTACACATCTCACAATGTTTCTAAAAAGAGGTGTTCGCAGGACCCTCTGGATTGCATTCAAATGAAAAGTAAATCTAAAGTTTCTATGCCTATGATGGAAGACTTGAAAATGATCTAAACATGCCTGAGCACAAGCCCAGACAGATACTAAAAAGTAGAATAATAGAATCACAGAATGTCTCGAGTTGGAAGGGACCCAGAAGGACCATTGAGTCCAACTCCTGGCTTCACACAGGTCTACCCGAAAATTCAGATGATATGACTTAAGAGCACAGTCCAGACGCTTCTTAAACTCTGAGAGGCTTAGTGCCATGACTACGTCCCTGGGGAGCCCGTTCCAGTGCGTGACCACCGTCTCATTGAAGAACCTCTTCCCGAAATCCAGCCTGAACCTCCCCTGTCACAGCTTGACACCATTCCCTCGGGTCCTATCACTGGTCACTGAAGAGAATAGGTCTGCGTCTGCCCCTCCACTCCCCCTCGTGAGGAAGCTGTAGACCGCAATGAGGTCTCTCCTCAGCCTCCTCTTTTCCAGGCTGAACAGGCCAAGTGACCTCAGCTGCTCCTCGTATGTCTTCCCCTCGAGGCCCCTCACCATCTTTGTAGCCCTTTGTAGTACTCAAAATGTCTTTGTATTTTCTATAGTAGGTTCTGGCAATACTGGTTTCAAAAATACCTTTTAGGAGATAGCCTGAACTATTATTTTTTTCTGGTTAGTATAAGCCCCTTGGAGTCTGTCACTGAAACTATTGCAATAAAGCGCGATAAAGAACTTGAGAGGCAAAATACAACGCACATTTCCATAACTAGAAAACCAGCATTTTTCAGTTCACCGTGCTTCGCTATCCCTGTCTCCGTCTCCAAGTGGCTCTGTGAGTAGCACAGCAACTAACTTAAGAGTACGTGGAAATTCTCATTCCAATTTTTGAGTTTTGTTGCTCTGTTATGGAAAAGTCACTTGGGTTCTCTGCAGCAATGAATTTATGAGGTGGAAAAGAACTAATACCGGTTCTTATAAATACTAGTATCATTTGGGTATCTGCAACTACCTTTTCTTTCAGCAACTGTTTTCAGCACCCACTACTAACCACTAGACAAAAATCGTTGAATCACAGAATAACCTGAGTTGGAAGGGACCCACGAGGATCATTGAGTCCAACTCCTGGCTCTACACAGGACCACCCAAAAATCAAGCCATATGTCTCAGAGCGTTGTCCAACTGCTTCTTGAACTCTGTCAGGCTCAGTGCTGTGGCCACTTCTCTGGGGAGCCTGTCCCAGTGCCAGACCATCCTCTCAGTGAAGAACCTTTTCCTAACACCCAGCCTGAACCTCCCCTGTCACAGCTTCATGATGTCCCCTTGGGTATCAGGGCTATCATTTGTTATATTCACTACACTGCTAGGTGGAGCAGCAAAATTGTTTAGCCTATGTCCTCAGTGGAGCTGACAGCCATGCCTACAATTGGGCCTTCCAGTGCTGTGCCCTGAGCACAAACCAATCTCTTCTTGCTGACAAGCAGTGAAGATTTGATAATTGTCATTCTTATAAACCCCCTTTTAAAAATTCCACTTATTCTTCCTACTTTCTTATTTCCAACGTTCTTATGTTAAAAAAAAAAAAAAAAAAAAAAAAGTATTTCTTGTAGCATTCTTTACTGTTAGCATGTGGTAAAATTGAGGACTTCAGAGAGTTAGAATTTCTTATAACTGTCTCTAAAAATCCAGTGCATTTTTGGACATTTAATCCAAATAAATCATATTCCTGGTGTTTCTGGCATGTTTAGTACACTTTGCCTGTCGTATACAATTGCAGTTTGGGGTTATAGTCAGCTTCCCTCATTTGCCACTGCCTTCACTCCTGTTTGTTGCCACATTATGTTGGTGATTTTTCTCTTCTTTTTTTCCCTTTCTAAATCTAAATCCATTTTTGTTGTTGTCATGTTTTTGTGTGTGTGTGTTTGTGATAGAACTATTGGTTCTTCTACATATTACAAATATCAAATCTGTGTTTCTGTTTGACTTACCTCACTGCCTATCTCGCTTACCTCTGCCTTTATAGTAATGTCATCTTAAAACCCATGCTTCTCATCTTTTTTTGTTATTGTAATATTCCAGTTTTCTTCTTTCATGAAACGTACCAGAATCCATCTGATTAAATGCACTAATATTCATTCTGTTTATCGTCTGAGTGAAATGCTCCTCCATATAAGGGAGACCCAGGAGAGAGCTATGAATGTTTACAGCAGAAAAGACATTGGAATTGAGTTTACAAATCTTTGTGAAACAGTTAAATAAAAAAAAAAAAATAAATGAAAGAAGTATGAGTGGATGTGAATTTATAGAGCAAAACTCTGGTCCTTCTGAATCCAGCAATAAAATTGATAATTAATCTGGATTTTACCTAGAGCATTTAATCTTAGAAATAATATATATACATATATATATCAATAACCAGCGTGTAACTAACAAAATCAATCTTCTTGCTCATTTACTTATTAAGTATGGTATTCCACTTCATGTAGCTTTGCCCTTTATACTATTAAAGTATCATTAGTAAGCTTTTGGATGTCTTTGTGAAATGTCTAGCATATTTTGAACATTGTGATAGTACAAACAATGACTTGGTCATGTCTTCTCTGTTGCTGTAGTTTGTCATTCCTTTGTCTTTATCATATTTTAGAAGGTCAGAAAAACATTGCTGTCCAAAACACTCCCCTTTTCCTTAGGCCCTGTCAACTTTCTGCTGAATTCTAGTACCAGATACTTTAGAAGAAGGCTAAAATATCTGGTATTAGGCAGCAAACCACCTCTAGAAAAACCCTCCACATATAGTGGTTATATTTATGAAACATGAGGGTTTATACCCTCTATTCAACTTATTCTAACTAGAATTTAAGTGTGAATATTATTATTAGCTACACAAAAGTTCAGTACTTTTAAAAACCTATTAATCTTACTGCCACAATTATATTTTGTTTCCCAAAATAATCTCCTTTGATTATCAGTACATTTAGATGTTTCACTTTCATTGATTCTTTCCTTTTTATTTCATGAGCATCTAATAACTAATAGTCTGTGTAGTCCAGCAGCAGTAGTAACAGTGGTATACACTTAGCGAAAGACTAGGAATTAGGCAGCACACAGAGATACTCTCTCCACTACCTTTTCCCAAATTCAGTCCTGAGTTCAGAGCTGCTGAGAAAGAGAAGAGCATCTACACTTGCAGAGGATATCTTTTCCAAGAATACATCTGAACACTTTTTGACATTCACAACATTCTAGGGAAGCAAGTTATAAAATTTAATTAATCATTGTGTAAAAAATATTTCTTGCTGTTTCTGTCAAGCCTGCTGCCTGATCATTTCCTTCAATATCCATTTGCTATTTTCTTAACAAAAATAGCTGGATGACTTTCCCTGTTCACCTAACCATACCATTCATGAAGGCATATACCGTCTTCATTTTATTTCAAGAATCTTTGTAAATTTAATCTCTCCTCTATTGGAAGTCATTCCATATTTTCAGTAATTTATCTTGCTTTTTTCTACACCCTTCCTAATTCTTTTCTAAAAGATTGTGATGGTCCTCGTTATTCATGTTACAAAACAAATGTTTTTGTATAGATGAATAATAATTTTTTTCTTTTTTACTTTTTTTTTTTTTTATTTTTTCCTGATGAAGCCAATCTGATTTGCACATTTGAGTTCTGCTAAACCATGACCTGATATTTTCACAGAACTCAAGCAGTCTTTCCTGTGTGGTAGTCATTCATTTAGATTTCAGCATTTTACATGTATAGTTTGTTTTGTTTTCTCCCTTGCATATTGCTTCAATTTTTCAGAACAGAATTTAACTCGCCATTTTATCATTCAGTCACAGAGTATCATGAGAGCTTTCCACAATTCTTCACGGTCAGCTTTTGTTTTTATTACCATGAATAATTCAGCATCATCAGCAAACTTGGTCACCTCGATAATCACTCTTTTTTCCAGATCATTTAGGAATATGCTGAACAGCACGGGTCCCTGTGGTACACTACCAATGACCTCCTTCTTCTGTAAAAAAAATATACTATTTTTTCTTGGCCCTTCACATCATATCGTGTAGTAATCTGACATTAATAACTAATAATAAGTTATTCATTTATCAAAGAATGTACCTGATAGTCCTGTATCACTCTATTCTCAAGAGTTGTGGGCAGAGAACTCCAACAAATTCTTTTTTTGAAACTATTATGTTGTTTCAATCAATCCTAAACAACAAACTTACTAACTCCTGTAAAGAATGTTATACTTTTTGCTGTTATATACACTTGTAAAGTAAAAACTCTTCATTCATTCCGTATCACCAAACTAGATAGCTCTATCATCTCTTTAGTTTCCTCATATTAACAGTGATGTTGCGTAGTATAACAGTTCCTCTGGATATTGTGGGAAAGGTTGATCAGTTTACCAGTCTTTGTTATATTAAACCACATTATTCTATCTTAAATCAATTCTTATCAACTTCATAAATTCCCTAGATGCCTTTGAGCAAAGTCCCAACATTTATTAGTAGCTATTCATCTTTTTGTGCTCCTGCAAACAATATCCTTAATCAACATTTCTTCCCAGCAGTCTGTGTTGATTTACTTTGTTTTATTGAACTAAGTTTTGAAGTGACTTGAGTAATTCTTACAAGCACAGTACCCTAAATAAAAGTCTCTTTTTCAACTTCAGGTCAGAACGTGTCTCGCTGGTCCAAGTTCCACAGGGTATTCTCCAGCATTTTATTTCTAGCCTCTTTCCTAGAAAGACAGCTTATTTGGAGGAAGGGAAAGAGGGGGAGCTGGGAGTGTTACTGCTCTCTACCATCTTAAATGCCAAAACATGTGACATATACTATACTTTACTAAACATTCATACGGATCAAGAAGTCGATTTTTGACAACTACATTATTATTTGCCTGCTCACCTTTCTCTCTTGCTTGTACAATATCCGCCTGGAAATTCATTTTCCAGAGCAAATGCACCTTTTTCTAACACTTATTAAATATATGTGCATTTACCTTCATTAGGGCTAGAGATCAGTTTTACTTTTTCTTGCAAACATTATATACCAGAAGTGGTTGCTTATATCTTTCATACTGTAAGGTTGGCTTGTTCTTTGCCTCAGCCAGTTAGCAGCAGCACAAGGATGGTGTTGTAGGACAGGCATGACTGCAGCTCTCATCCTAGTGCAGTGTTCTGTCATGGAAACAGGTGAAATGAATCTTTTTCTTTTTTTTTTCCTGAAAGCAAATATATGTCTGTGAGGGTATAAGGCAAAGGGGAGGAAGTTCTCTGCTTCTCGATCTAATAAAATGTATGGATCCCTCTGTTATCACAGATCGATAAGAAAGGCTGGCCTTGCCACTCTATAAGACCCAGCCAAAATATCCCAACAACAAAACAATGATTACTTTCCAAGTATGTTAATACAGCGTTAGCCATTTTTGAGAACCTAGTTTTTCCCCAACTGTACGTGCAGTAGGTCTGACCAGCACTGAGGAGGATGGCTCCCTTTCATGATGTGTGGTTTGCCATCTTTACTTGCAGACAAAAGCGAGCTCAGACCAAACATTTAAGCCACAGCCTGAGTAAATAATTCCATACCTGACAAGTAAGCTGCAATAGATTAGCAGTTTGTATCACAAAACTATGCTTAGATGTAAGCTAAATGGGCTGCTTAGACGTATTTTGACTCACCCTCTGCCCAACTCACAGGCCAACCTCAAACTGAAGACTTTCTGTGATGTATACAGAGAGCCCAGGCCTGTACAAGGTCTGAGGTTGCCTACATGTACAAACATGGTAACTATGATTAGTAAAAAGGTGGCAAAAAAGAAATGAACTGGTTTTTGTTTTAAGAAATGAACAGCATGTTCAACACCAGAAATTAAAACCCCCGGTAACATAGTAAATTGAAGCAATATGTTCTCAAAAAAAGAAAGAAAACTCACAGCAATTTCAAAGAATGCACAGTTGGACTGAAAATGGGACTTTTGATATTGATTTCAGGAATCCACAACTTGAACTCTGAACTCTAATAATTTAAAAGGAGTAAAAAGTGTCTCACAGTAATTTTTGAAAGGTCATGTAAGTGACGGATGAGCTCACCTTTCCACTTTACTCTTTCATGTTAGAAAATGGAATTATTTTTGTAGATTTTTTTTCAAAATTGTGCTCTCACAACATCCCATCCTACAGAAGTTCTTCCAAACCCTTTTACATCTTACACAGGCACAATATTAGGCTTATTTAATAGGGATTATTTTACAGACTCCTACAAGAATGTGTACATTATCAAAAAGAATATCACAGAGGAAAAATATTTTCAAATGGATGCTGTCCAGGGTGGTGAAAGATATTCAAAATATAAACTCTTTAAGAAAAATATCTTCAAAGAGGAAAACCCAGAGATGTGACTGTTTTTTAAAAATGAAAATCTTCAAAGCAGGCATCTCTTTCTGTGAGGAAATCCTCAAAGAGGCATTCCTCCAGAGTGATTTCATAACTTTGAAAGAAATAACCTATATCTAAAATTGAAGGCAATATTTCCTTGATATAGTATAAAGTGTTCTTAGAGGGAGAAATGCTGCCATTATTAACTACAGAGGTGATCAACCCCAACTTCTCACAAAAAAAAAAGCATAAAGATTTTTAAAAACCTTTTAACATAATGTCAAAGTTATGAAACTACATTATTACAATATTTTTAACAAAAGTATTGGTGGCAGTATGCTCTTTCATCACTGGACAGGTAGTTTCACACACACTGCATAGCTGAAAACAGCTTCTTCATTTCCAAAAATGGCAGCAAGGAAGTTCATGGAGTGGAGGCCAAAGGAAATACACGTGTGAATCGTGAATTATATTCTCAAGCAGTAACACAGATTTCGTAAATGTAAGACTTTTCACACAAGAATGGAGGTTTTCAGTACATTGCCCAGTTGAGAATAGGATGGCTTTTAAATCTTGACTGTTTTTCCATGAAGCGAATCCATTCTGTGTCACAGAGATCAGTGCCCGCCCCTCCACTCCCCTCATGAGGAAGCTGCAGGCCAGCATGAGGCCTCCCCTCAGTCTCCTCCAGGCTGAAGAAACCAAGTGAATGCAGTTCCTCCTCATACATCATTCCCTCTAGACCCTTCACCATCTTTGTTGCCCTCCTTTGGAGGCGCTCTAATAGTTTTGTCTTTCTAACATTGTGGCATCCAAAATTGCATGCGGTACTCAAGGTGAGGCTGCATGAGCACAGAGTAGCGCAGGACAGTCTGACACACTGAAACACGATGTCTTTTAAGATGACTGCTATTGAAGCATTTCTTTGAGCAAAGCCAGGAGATGACCCTGCAGGATCACTCAAAGGGTCTGACTGCTGTGGCACACACTATTGGTGTATGAGCAAGCTGCAGCTGGCCCACAGCCAAGGGCAAACCAAAATGATTTTCTAGACAAGATGTTGGAGTTCAAAGCAGCCTGGAGAAAGACAATCTTTTTTTTTTTTTTTTTAATTGAAAAATTAAGAAATTAGAAGATAAAATACATATTGGACCACCTGAATGGCCATTTTCCCTCTTACCTATGAGGTCTTGGCAGCAGCATAGGTCGCATACTGTTCCCAGCCATGCAGACCATACAATCAAAAACCAGTAGAAATTCAATAACATCGTTTACCCAACTCTCCTTTAGTCTTTTCTCATGCTGTCCTCACACTCTCCTCACTTCAGGATTTGTGTACAATAAACACCCTTAACAGACCGCAGCTGAGGTGACACACTGACGCTGTGGTTTTTCATTGCTTTGCTGTACACACTCTTCCCACTCCTCTATTTTTCTAGCAGCAGTTTATCTGGCATCACTTAAATATCTTTCTGTATTAAATATTCTGGATGAAATTATTCTTTCAGGCCTACTCATCTGAAATACTTTTTAACATATAAATTTCACAGAACTGTGATTCCTGTATGTTAGTGGGAGATTCAATACATATGTATAGGATACAAACCTGACCCAAACAGCATACTCTATATGACAGAGGTCTTTCATAATTCTTTCTCTCATTTTGGGAGAGGCGAGCGCACCTGCAGTTCCAGCTTGGCAAGACTGGCCTGGTGAACGTAGAGCTTTGGTGTCATGAGCATCAGTGTCCAAGTAATTCTTAGATGATGCTTGAATACCACAGGTAGATCCAGTAACTTCCACTGCACCTTGGGCTACAAGGCTAAAAAGGCACCGAAAAGCAATCCATAAGCTAATGGTTTTGTTTTGGTGTTTTGTTTTGTTTTGTTTTCCCTCACGCTCCACAGGAATTTCATGCTATGTTAGCTGCAATTTAAAGCTGACCTGTTTCAGCAAATAAAAATCCCACTTATGGGGACGTAGCGAGAACAGAACAGGGGCACCTCAGTAATTTTCCTTGTCAAGTCTAACTCTCCTTATCTTTGTAATTTGGAGAATAATAGAAAACTCCAAATGTTTCTGAGGGCACATATATTCCTCTCTAGCCTAAATGGTATTTTCCATTTGAAAATTGTAATTTGCTCTATCAACCATACAAAGCAGATACTGTTTTCTTTCTTTCATAACATAAACAGTTTTAGAAATGTTATGTGGTAAAAGGCACATCAGCTGACTCTGAGAATCTGAAAACAGGTGCCAGACAGAAGAGCAACAAGTCAGAGATGCAAGTCTGAAATAATCCTATAAAGTTCATTACTTTTTCAGAATGGGTATCATTAAAAAAAAAAAAAAAAGCCTTCAGTTTGCCATTCCAAAAACTAATGTACTTTATAATTTTGAGAGTAATCTTCTGTGTAGTCTGCTGTCATTTAGGACTGCTGATGTAGCTGGAGAACAAGAGCAGCTTGTCACACTGCATTATTAACTGTCTGCTTGTAAACCTCAGAGACTTTCTGCCCACTTGTGACTTAATATCTCATTAACCTTTTACAATATCTGAACCCAACAAAGATATCTGCATTTTGTGAATAAACATCAGCTATCATCTCAACTTCTCTCATGAACAGCAGCAATATTTAACAGTATGAGATATAGTCCAGTGATATGCATACTCTTCAAAACTTAGATTGTAGCAATCTTGTTTATGGCAAATTTACATGTCTATACCATTTACTTATTTTTTATTTCAGATATCAGTCCAATATAATGCTTGCTGTCTAATGTTATGACTTAGGAACTATGTAAAAAAAATATATAGATATATATTTTAAAAGGTAAAACTGATCATTTACAGGCAATATAGGCATGGAGTGCCAGAAACAGAAGTCACTGTCCTGTGATATGCAATCAAAATACTAGATTGCTCTGCTCCTGATGCAGGTTTTCAGACAGGCTGGGATGCCCGGGTAAGTCATATTTTACACACGGGCAGGCAGAGTTAAGCCTTGGCCTTGAGGTGCAGGAGCTTGCTGGCTGAGGGAGTCAAGGCTGTGGACACCACTTGAGGATGAGCAGCATGTTCAGAGGCATGAAGTCTCTCACAGTTCCAACCCAACCTGAGCAATACAGCTCCCTCCTATTACACACAGACTGCTGAATAAAACAGGGCTATACACAAACACGGTCCTAAGAGCTGTAGAGACTCTGTTTACATATCTCTAGACGTCTTTTTCAGCTCTGGTACTGTTATTTTTTTCCAAACACCAATTGCCATGCACTCATTTTTGTTCTCAGTTGTATTTGTATCGCAAAACGTTGCTGAGATCATCCCAGACGTAAAGCTTAGGGACCACCAGACCTAAACCTTAAATCTCTGGCTTTTGATTGTCTAACAACACTACAGGCATGTTCTTAGTGCTAGAGAAACCGCAGACTTACATGCTCAGTTAAAAAGGAAAGTTTTAGTTTACAGTATGTTATTGTTCAGACTCCACGTATTTTCATTATTGGCAAACAATAAAATAAAACACCATCACAGTATCTAGCTACCCAGCTTACTCCTTACTTGCAACATGCTTCCTCACGCTGCTACTTCTGGAATTAGATGTGACACCCTATGTAGTGCCCTATTAGGACCATAGTCAGTTGGACAAAGTATTGATATTGCAGCTTGACAGTAGCAAAAACATAAAGCCAACAACAATTTCAGGAGTAATATCCATACTCTTCTACATTTTCCTCTTTTAGCTGTTTTCACTCTATTTTTCTTGTAAGGACACGTAAAATAAAGTAGGCTGGGGTTCACCAGAATTAACAAGTTAATAGCATTCATATGTTAGGAGGGCTTATTTTTCTCGAAGCAAATTAGTCTGAACATTAGTTAAGGTACTCAGACAAGTATAGTGAAGGCTTGACTAGAACAGTCTATTCTGGAGAGGTTTGCAACAAAATGTCAAGATGTAATAATACATTGTACTTAGATGTCAGAAGCACCTTTCATCCAAAGATCGCAAATGTGGTACCAGTAAAAAAAATAAGTCTCACAAGTCCTTTGTAAGACACATAATAATCATTGTATGTTTTTACTATTGGACATACCAATTCACTTCAAGTCACAGAAGAGCATGGTAGCAGAGGAAGAAAAAGATGTTTAGGGTTCAGTCCCAAGTCTTCCACAGTAACCACTGTCAAAACTGTCATACTGGCAGTGGGATTCTTTGGTAACAGGACAATCATGCCTTTGAATTTTATATCTCCAACAGTATAATACTCCATAAAGAAATTAGTTAAAATGCATATTTTATGGGACTTCAACAAGTTGTATTTTAAATTCACAAATATTCCAGAATGCCTAGATTCTGATCAGCTCCCTCCTCTATGGCGGTGTTACACTGCATATTCTCAGCTTTCAGTGAAAAATATAATGATCCCAACTATTATGGTTGGAAAGATAATTTTTAAATCATTTCACTCCTGGAGGTACAGACAGCCTGACACATTAGCTGTCTGGGAAGTGTGAGCTGCCTTACTAAACTGAAGCTGAAAAGTCAGCTTAAATATATAAGTATCAAGATTTTTTTTTTTTTTAACTCTTTTAGTGACTGTCAGAGTACCTGTAAAAGGTAGGACATTGAGTAAACCACCCCAAACCTATTATCATGATTAAATGATTGATTGCTATCATATATAGTGTCTATCAAGAGCCAATAATAAGCCACAAGCATTAATCCCAGTTATAGGCTTGTATAAAGTATGGCACGTTTATAGATTCAGTGCAGATTTGGACATTGTCTTACCAAAAATAGTATTTCACGTCTTAATGGTCAATGATTTTTAAGTAGTCTCATTAAATAGAGAGGATTTTGGCACCAAGGGTATGGGAAAGGGGCATCTCCAAGAACAGTAGGGACACCAAATCATCACAGAATCACAGACTGGTTGAGGCTGGAAGGGATCATCTAGTCCAACCTCCTGCCGAACAGGGTCACCTACAGCACATTGCATGGGATCGCATCCACATGGGTTTTGAGTTTCTCCAGAGAAGGAGACTACACCTCTCTGAGCAACCTGGTCTTTACTGTAAGGGTGACAGCACTGGAAGAAGTTCCTCATATTTGTCTGGAACTTCCTGTGCCTCAATTTGTGCCCGTTGCCTCGTCCTGTTGCTGGGCACCACTGAAAAGAGTCTGGCACCATCCTCTTCATACCCTCCTTCAGATATTTACATACATTGTTAAGATCCTCTCTCAGTCTTCTCCAAGTTAAATAAGCCCAGCCCTCTCAGCCTCTCCTCATATGACTGATGCTCCAGCCCCCTAATCATCTTAGCAGGCCTCTGCTGGACTCGCTCCAGTAGCTCCAGATCCCTCTTGTACTGGGGAGCCCAGAACTGGACACAATACTCCAGGTGTGACCTCACCAGGGCTGGGCAGAGGGGCAGGATCACCTCCCTCTGCTGGCAACACTCTTCCTAACGCAGCCTCGTATACCATTGGCCTTCTTGGCCACAAGGGCACAGTGCTGGCTCATGGTTAACCTGCTGTCCAGCAGGACTCCCAGGTCCTTCTGCACAGAGCTGCTTTCCAGCAGGTCAGCTCCAGCCTGTAATGGTGCATGGGGTTATTCCTCCCTTGGTGTAGGACCCTGCACTTGCCTTTGTTGAACGTCATGAGGTTCCTCTCTGCCCAACTCTCCGGCCTGTCCAGGTCTCTCTGAATGGCAGCACGGCCCTCTGGTGGATCAGCTACTCCTCCCGGTTTTGTATCATCAGCAAGTTTGCTAAGAGTACACTCCGTCCTTCAGCCAGGTCACTGATTGTGAACTTCCATGAAAAGTGGTTTCAAGGATGGTGGCTAAAATCACAACATCCCATCTCAGCAGCTGTGACGATCCATAAATCCAGGTCACTGGAGCCCTTTTGCAATGCCCATTTCCAGGTATCGAAACAGAAGCGGCACAGTTTAGGCAGTGGTGATGCAGGGGTCTGTGGGGAAGAAATACATTTTGGATGACCTGCATTAGCCACACAGACAGCAGAACATGCAGAGAGAAGACAACTGAAAAAGAACTACATTCTGGTTTGTCCTCTACATTTGCAATTGTCATAGCTTGTTAATAAAAGCATCCAGATTTTAATTAAGCTGAAAGTGATGTAGCATTTCAGGCAGAGCAGCATCGACTCCCCAGATCTTGCTGCAGAACACAAGTCTTCTTAATTCTGGATACATTGGACCTTTATTAAATGTCACAAAAGTAAACGTAGTTTGGAGACGTGGAGAGCTACTTCTATGGCCAGTTTTTTACTTAATTAAAATGTAGTTGTACCAACAGAAATTCTAATATGACTTGTAATTAAAAAACATTACATTCTGTATTAATTCACCCTTCATTAAAATTTCAACAAAAAATAGAAAACAGCACTCCTGAAAAGACCAAGAAGGAGAGAGATTGCAGAAGGCCCTCTGTGAAACTGTCACATTCGTGCAAGGGGATTGCTGATCAGTTGAGAGGGAAAGCTGTGGAAGAGAACCTTTCTGCAATATTTTTCTTTCACAGCCTGGTAGAGCTGCTAGAAGGAATTCCTGGCAGGAGTAATGCTGCCCATAGCTGAGAAGCAGCAAGCTTTTAGTTACGTGCTTATCCCCTGAGTCACTCCATGGCAGTCTTTTACCTTACTGCCTTGCCCCAGTGTACATCCTTATAAAGAAAGAAGCAGTACTTAAGTATATCATCAATATCAGCATGGCATTAAGATGATCAGTCCCAGGCTTGTTGTGTACTACCTTCCTCTTCCAGACTAGCACAACTAAACTTTCTTTTTCTCTAAGCACACTTCATTTAACGTGATATAAAAAGAAAATTTTAGCTTGTAGAAATACTGCATTGGTTATCAGAATGAGTGTGCATGGGTGAGGACATGAGCAATAGATAAGTAGAAAAAAGCAAAATATGGTTATTTTTTAAAGATATTAGTGCTGATAACATAACAGTCAGTTTATTAGAAGCCAAAGTGTAGAATACCATTTTTATGCAAGGAGGAAAAACAAACAAACAAAAAAGATGTTTGAAGTTTAACAGGGCAGTTAGTAACCTGCAGCAAGTTCTAATATTCACAAATAAGCACAGGTCAAGACCGTATATTACCCATCTTTGAATTAGAGATGGCAGCTGAAGCTGCAGCCACCACACGGTGCAGGCTTGTGGTAGAGGCAACACCCTCCCAGAGCAAACAACCAGCCACGCCTGGGGAGCCGTGGTCCCACAGGCAAGACCACGGCCCTGCTATGGTGACACTCAGTCCAGGCTCCGGGGTACGCTGCCTTCCCACGCCTGCTGTCCCTGCAGCATATCAAGCTTTCTTCATGTCAGGTTTATTTCAATGTTCTACCAAATGCAGTTCTTGTATCCCTCAACAAGCTGCAACAATGCACGTTACAAGTCTTGGAAATGCAGAAAGTGGCATTTACTGGTAGTGTACATCAGGCCATGCCCTATTTCTTTGAGCATCATTTATTCCAGCTTCCATAATATCTTACAATAAACAGTGAACTTTTTTTTTTTCTTTAACTGTAAAAGGATGGAAAACTTTTAATGATTGTCAAGATGAGCATCTCATTACTGAACCTACAGCCAATTCACCATGGAGAGTTTTTGTTTAAAAGGCAGCTCGTTCAAGCCAGGCTGTGGTTCATCCTTTGAGACACCCAGCTCGCACACTACTGCTCCTTCCTTTAAGTAGCAGTAACTTTGTCATCTGCCTCTAGCAATGCTTTGGGATGTCACACATCAAAACACAGCTTTTCTTCGTTCATCCTAATAGGTAGCAAAGAGTTCAGAGTTTTTAGGTTCAGAGGCTGATGTAGTCTTGTTTTGACCCTTCTCAACATAGTGAATGCCCTGCAGTGCTCTGCGCTGGAGTGCAGCAATCGCAGCAGAATTCTCATCAATCTCATGGAGAGAGGCAGCACATTTGAGCTGCACCATAGCCTAAGAGCACTGCCCCTGTATCTTAAAATCTGATGTTGCAGCCCATTTGCTGCAATGGTAGATGCCTCAATAGCTGCAGTTAGTCTTGCTGAATATTCAGCAGTAGCTCTGTGTTCCTCATTACTGCCAGCTCTAAGTTTATTGGCAGCATTTAATATCTTTTAATTAAAAGCAAGCAGAAGTAACAGTATACCTTAACCAAATGTTATAAATAAAAGCGGCTTGTTTTTCTTTTCTGCTTGGAATGAGAAAGCCATTACCACCGCTATGGCATGGCAAGAAGTGCATTTTCTATCTGTTGCTGTTTCTGGTTTGGATGCAGAACTTGCCAGAGTGACAGACAGCATTGCACGTTCAAGCCTGCATGGTCAGCAGCTCTGTGCTTCCCTGGGCTCAGAAACTTCAGCTACTGCTGGATGCTAACTCTATGCAATAGATGATAATAATGCTTTGGTTTTATTTAAAATGCTGTTTTTTTCCTACACCTAGCACTTGACAGAGGTACGTATCATTACCATCATTTTGTAGATGAAGAAGTTGAGACAGGGTAAGCTATTGTGACTGGTCTACTGTCACAGTGCTGAGGTTTGAAGAGCATGGCTTTTCTTGGACCAATTCAAGCTCCTTGAAGTCAAAATCAAAGTAATGAAAAAATGTGTTTTCTTCACTGTGAGATTTTTCACTGGCCTGCCACTTCGATGTACGACAAAACTTGCATCAGACAGAAGGATAAGAAATGAGAAGGTAAATGAAATATATGAAAGTATAAGAAAAAGTATTATGAAGTGAAGCAAAATGTGAATAACAAAAAAAAAGGGGGCTATAGATTTACAAATGAGGTAAGAGACCTCTAAGGAAGACACATCATCTGTCTTAGACAATTTCTGCAATCCAACTTAGGTGCGATGCAGTGTTTCACCCCTCAACTACTGTTGGCCTCTTATCCAAAACAGTGGAGAGCTGCACACCCCTTTCCCTCATCCATCAGGGTATGAAACATACTGCCCATTACGGAAAAGGCACATTTGGTTATATGACGGGACACGCATGGGGTCCTAGTTACACAACCGCTCATGCAACCATCATGCAACAACACATGGCATTTTTTCCAGGAAGAAAGGATAGCAACTAATAAGCAAGGTCAGTTGTTCTGGAAGACCCCGAGATAGCGATTTCTCTGCTTTTCAAAAGTTAGGAGCATAAGTTTCTTTCTTCTAAAGTAGAAAGTTTAAAAAAAAAAAGGGGGGGGAGGGCAATCTATCTTATACATCTAATGTTAGATGCTTTGCTATTAACTACAGAGTGCAAAAATACACCTGTAAAACTCTGACTTTCTTGTTCTGCAATCACGTTAATCATTTTGATTTACACACAAGCTGCTTAAGGTTAGACATGCTTCATCTCCTGCACACGAGCCATTCAGACAGCAAATGTTTGGGGCCATTTCCACAGCTTCTTACTTTTAAGGAATCTCAGCTGCAAGCAACAGATAGAGAACATAAATCATTGGAGAGCCGGCCGATCCCTGCTGAGCTCCATGCCAAGCATCCTGTGGTGCCGTTGGCCTGCTCTGGTTTATGCCATCCAGCAAAGAGCACGGGGCCCAAAAACACAGCCTAAAGCCTGCCAGATACACGACCACCTCCGGGTCGGCTGAACAGCTGGATTACTCTCACAGTAGGGCTCAAATATCACAACAACAGACATTATTGCTAAATAGTCAACAAAATGTCATTTGCAGTGCAAAGCAGCTGATAGTTACTACTTCAGAGCTGTATATTGTTGCATGAATAGAAGCCAAAACTACTCTTTATGATAAAGTTAATGGTGTACAGTTTGTAAGTTAGTTATAACAACACCTCAAGCATTTCTACAAAACTTAATTTAATATTCCAACTCATTAAAAATCTTATTATAGAAACCACTTACAGGCTTTATAAACACATTTTTGTATTATTAGGGAAGGATCTTAATAAAGAACAGTTTCAATGCAAAAATGCACATGTAGAGTAAATTGCTTATGGTAAAACTAGCTAAATGAAATTTGCTGTCAGAAAAGCTCCCGACTAGTTTCTTCATCTGTGTTACAAATGTGCTATGTTTTTATGTATGTAGACCTTTTTCTAATCGAAAGAGCGTACCAGAGAATTCCAGCAACTGAGATAATGGTGTTAACGTTGGTCATAATGATGTTCTATGAACCAAAATATCCCGGAGCAGTCAATGATGAGCACACACAGTTGATTATGACAATGGATGCAACTCCCATCCCTAGATATTTCTCTCTTTCAAGCTATACCAATTCTTTAATAGTAAAAATGAGAAACAATACTGAATCTTTGGAAAAGCCTCTTGTAGAAAACCAGTTTGGATCTACTTATAACAGTATTTGTTATGTTTAGCTACTAAATAAGCTACTGCTTTATTATTTTTATTTATTGCCAGCATACTGTGACGTTGTATGGTGATATACCAGTAAAATTATTCATTAAAAGAACTACCTGAAAGCGAACATGTTTCATCTATGTAACTGATTTTTAAGTGAGGCAATAGACTAACAGTGAATTAATGATTGCTTTGTCATCAGAATAGAAACCAGTAACATTTTGCATCAGAAATGCCATATTCTTCACCGGCATTACTGTTGTTGCTATTCATACTATGTAAATTTTAGAAACCTGTAATATTTACATCTGATATAACAGATATTTTCATCCTTTTGTTTTAAATTTTGTGCACTAACAGGCTGAAATAGGTATCATTTCAAACCTTTGTAAATAACAAAATTTGTTGTTTATAATAACACTTTAAATGTTGATCTGCAGATCCCTATCTTAATGAATTAGTAGCGTTTTCTACATGCAAAATAAATGCAAAAGGTCAACAAACAAACTACTGTGATGTTAGAGAATTAATTTTGTTTTTCTGCTGAAACTGCATGCAGTCACAGAGGTTTATATGGAGAAATATTACTAAGTTTTGTTCAGTGACACACCACAAAATACAAAAAAAGAGCTAAGAAGTGCAGGTTACTGAAATTACTCTTACATGCAGTCAGATTGTTTTTAAAAACAAGCTTTTCAGATTATTTGACAGCAGACCTATAGCTGCAGCTAATACTCCATTTCTGCTTTCTCTTTCTCACACCTCTCTCCAGAAGTACTCTCGTGAGCCTGATGGAGCCAAATCACGCTCCCTGGGGGCCACAGACAGCCCTTCTCCATGAGGCAGTATCCAAACCAGTATTTCACACTTAGCTGTGGTCAGGCCACCTGGGCCAGAGAAAGGGGAGGAGGACCTGCTTCTACCTGTCTTCCATGGTAGAAGAGGGGGCATGAAGAGATGGGAAAGGCTGGGAAAAGATGGGGAGTCAGAAACGTGGGGCACAGGATAGATCAGTAAAGATATTAATATGACATTAATTATGAAAACACTGAACCAGGCAGCAAGACCTGCTAACGAGGCTTTGCAGGGAAAAACCAGGAATCCATAGCCCCTCATATGAGGGTCACAGTCCATATACATTAGTACCCTCCTTACCTTCTTCCTTTTTCCTCAGTGCTCACTAACAAGCTGTAGGCATATGGGGCTTTGCCTGGTCTTATTGTCTTCATCTCTCTCACGCGCATCTGGCCCCGTTCTTCCCTTCCAGCCAGAAATCACTTCCAAATGGTCCTGGTGGAAACAGACTCCCAGAGAAGCAGACTAGCTTGAGGAACCAAGTAGAAAGTAGCAAACACAGTCCTTAGGGTCCTCACCTGTGTGACTAACAGTGAATCCACACTCAGAGCAAAGTTCATAATTAGCTTTCTTCCTCATCACCATGCATGTGGAGAAGTGGTCAGCAGGTGGTTGTCCCCGCCTGCTTGCATCCCGTTGAGCTCTTCAGCCAGGAGGAGCCCTCTTGCATCTTGTAAGAGAATGAGGAGCTGTAGCAGACATTGCTGCTAACTTCTGGAGGTTTTCTGCAGGGAGAAAAAGTAATTGATGCGATGGAGAATGATGTGAGGACAGAGCCAAGCACCCTGGGGGTTTCTCCTGGCCCCAAGGTGACATTGTCACTTCTCCATGCTAACCCAAACACCCCAGGAAAGCATTTCAATAGTATTTAGCTGCAGTCTGTGCCTGGCGGTGCTTTACATAGTTTGTAAGAAATGAGTAAGTCCAGTCCTATGTAGCTCTGTTCTCCCCTTGGCCTTTCTAAGCTTTCCTGGTCTGTACCACTTCTGCTTTACCTGGACACTCCTCAGCAGTCTGACCTCAAGGGGTGGAGGGGAAGACATTTGGGTATGGCACTAACAACAGAGAAACTTATTTTCCTTGCAGAAAATGCACATTTTGAAGTCCAGCAGGGATGGACTTCCTCCATCGTGCCTGTAACCCTCTACACCAGAGGAAAGGAAAGGGGAAGGATTTGCTCTAGCGTGAATAAAACCTTCAGTACTGTTTGCCTGAGATTTTTTTTTTTTGCAGTAACGTGTTCTGTTTTTTTGTTTGTTTTGTTTTGTTTTTTTGGGGGTGGCTTTTTTGTTGTTGTTTTAAACAAACTTTGGGAAGTCAGTATTGTATTTCATCCTCTAGTGCATTTGCTCATGACCCTTTCATTTATCGCAGAAATAGGTCTTACAAGTATGGAAGACACATAAGATTTTTTTTTTTCCCTCTCTTTTCAATATCTATTCCATTGATGCTGCCCTTGTGGGCTTTCTGTTGCTGTACCGCACTCCCAATGCAAATGTCATCATCAGGTAAAAATAAACTTTAAGACTACCTAAAAGACTACCTAACAAAGTAGCTTTGTTTGCCTTTAGCAATTTAATATATCTTCAGCATAGAAAGTTTGCCTGCATGTGGATGAAAAAGCTTTGGTGCATCTGTATGCGCTCCTGATCTGACTTTTCTCTCCTCTGGACCCATGGGCTGAACTGATTTAAAGGTGCCTGATCATCTTCTAAGTACATAGCCACAAAGTTCAGCTGGTGCTTTGTGATTAAATCTTCCCTCAAAAGCCAGAAAGCTGAAGTGACAGCACTAAGCCTACAACGAAAGTGCCTTTAGCAGTTCCTTTGTGTGGCATCTGTCGATGCAGAATCCAAGAAATGAAATCCAAAGAAAAAATATAGTTATAATTATAAATATACTCCTGCATTTCTGTAAATGCTTGATATTTAATCAAAATAACAAATATTCATTCCTTACCAGGACTTACTGATATGAGCCAGAAGAAGATTGAAATGTTGGTTGTTTTTTTTTCAAGCCACAGATGTTATGTTATCTCAGGGAAATGACAGCAGGTTCTGAGGCAGAATGTTGAACTTTTCTACCGTGTCTACGGTGCCATCAAATAGGTTGTCGTGATCCTGGTTCTTACTGTGATGTGCCAACAAAACTAATTTTATATCACTTCTTGGAGTTCCATAGCAGGATGCTATTCACTGCTAATGTATTTTGGTTCATATATATACAGAAAGAATCTGTGATAGGTGACAGTATATCACCTTGTTATTTTTAGTCCAAGTACATAATTTATGTTATTTACTGTTACTGGGGCTCCACGACTGATTCAGGACTGTGATAGTGACTCAAATCAAGTTAGAAAAAGAACATTAGCATTACAGTCTGTACAAACTTATGAACCAGAAAATTCAGATTCAATTTGGGGGATGAGAGAAGGCTGGAGATGCTTCACCTGCTCCTAATAATGCCGTGAGTGCTACACAACCAGATATGTTAGATAAGGATTTCCTCTTTTAAAGGCAAGCATAAATGAAGAGGACTAGTGCTCTGATGATGCAGAATTACATAGCTCTGTTGAAATAATGGAGCTACAATGATCCAGCAGGGTATCTGGAGACAGTTTAAAGATACTGCTTCCATGAAATTTGTCTGGACCAGTTAAATCAGCAAGACAAGATAGAGCTGGCAAATAATCAGAAAACATTTTGCCTGACAAAATTCAAAACTTCCATTTCTGTTTTTTTCTAAAAAGCAAAGGATGGGCAGGTGGGCTCTATTTGCTCCTCCTTTATTTCAACCATTTAAATAACCAACCAATTGCCTTACTATTACTGCATCCTGCTGCATCAGTTATCCTTTTTTTTTTCTTTTTTTTTTTTTTGTGTGACTGATATATTAAATATTGGGGATTGGGTTTTATTTACTGCTCTCACTTTCTGTAATCCAATCAACCGAGTCTTCTCAGCTGCCCTTAAATAAAAGTAAATAATATTTCCTAAATCATTAGTAGACAAGTCCTCAGTGTTCATTGCTAGATCTAAGCTAGAGGGTATTTTATGTGACCAGAAGCAGATCACTGTCAACAGAAAAATTAGATGTTACATCACAAAACACCTTTAAGCATATCTCTATAGATAGTGCATACAAATATCACATTTTTTGAAATGGAAAAGAAATCCTAGAATAAAATCCTTACATCCAATCCAAGTAACATATTCTAGGTATGTGGATGAAATGATGCACTAAGAAGTCATAATGTATAATTAATAATTACCACATTTCTCTCCTCAAAATCATGCTTATTCCCATGAAGTCAGACCTATTTCCTGATCAAGCCACTGTTCTGCTAGAAAAAAAATTAGATGCAATGTATACTAAACAGTAATGAATAACTTAAAGTCTTGCTTTGCATATCCATAATGCTCTGATTCCAAGGATTTCAGATCATGCTTCATAAACTTTAATTGAGCTGCCTATCTCCCTATGACATTGGAAAAGATTACTTCCTGTGTTTTATAGAGAGATGATAGCACAGAGAAATACAGAGGCAAATCCTGCCCTCAAGCAAATGGCCACAGAGAGTCTCCTCATTACCTAACCAGTACAGTGCTGCTCTGCAAGCGCTACTCTGAATTTATTTTACAGGTAAGGAACAGAGGAGGATGGTCTAGCTATCAGTGCTGAGGAGCCTTGCTGTTCCTTGAGGCTGTCTGGGGAAGCAGGCGGGATCCTCATGAAGCAGGGAAGGGCTTCTCTCCTGCACTGCCAGCTGGCAACACCCACATGGGGTTAGCATCTGCCTCAGGAGCTCTGCAGGCTGAAGGCTGGGATTTTTTTCCCTGCTCCTCTCCATATGTTACCAGCCAGCACACTAGCAGCTGCAAATGTACCCCTGGCAACTTAAAAATCCCCCTTTCCATTATATTTTAAGTTCTCCATGACGCAAGTGAAATAAGGAGTATACACAGAAGCTAATTCTACTGTCTCTTGAAATGATGGTTTCTGGGATGAGCCAAAAATTACAACTTTTCTTTTACATAGCTTTCATAGATTTCACATATCTTCAGTGGTTTCAAAGACTGGAGCATAAGCACAAGCAAACAACACATTCATGGTCTTCCGGTTTTCTAGGTTAACTCACCACTTACGTTGCTCTTATTGTTGTATTTGTTCTCTTCTCTGCTTTGCCTTATCTCCTGGCGAACTACAGACACCCATTCCAGAGCTCTCTTTCATCCTGCATGTGCAAAAGTACAACAGACAATGAGAAATACAGACATTGCAGGTGGAGAAGTCATTTACCAAAAAAAAATAAAAATTTAAAAAAAAAATAGCACAATTACCCGCTGACAAGGCTACCTACTTAAAAGCACATGATGTCGAAGTAGAAACCCACTGTAGCTAAGTTTAACAGGTGACTTTGCACATTTTGGTCACCCTCCCCACTGCTGTCCCAGACACCGTTATCAGCCTAGTTTCCACTTTGTGAATAACCTGGTCATTGCATGGAGGCCAGGGCAAGGCCGTACATGAAGCAGGATGCCCGAATCATCATTCGTTACTCAAATTTCAGTACCACGTAAGCTGAGCTGAGCACTGTGCAAATAAAAGGATGATCTTTCACCACAGGATGACAAAAAGTAGCCCAAAGAAACAAGTAACAGCTCCACTGTGATAACAGCATTGTTCTATTTAAGCCAAGGCGTAAGTCTCAAACAGGTATAATCAAGAGTAATAAGATGTGATAAACAGCAGGGCACAAAGCATTTTGCTGGGGAAAAATGGGTGAATTTGACCTGTAGTTATTCTCAAGGCATACAACTAAGAGTGGTTTTAGCGTTGCCTCTCAGAGAAAGTCATTTAAAAACATTTTTTACTAAATTAATACTGTATTTGTTTCTTAGTAAATGCTTTATGTTGTATTTCTATTTCTAAACTTGTGGCACTACAACCTTGCTTTTCCAGCAAGTTCTTCTGTTTCCTTTTGGTTAAGCTATGGAGAGGCAAAAGGTCCCCCCGTCACCAGGAGAAATCACCTGCCCTTTTGGTGCTGCTCACCACAAAACCAATTCCTTTCCTGGCCTTTGCTCATTAACAGATAAACGATTAATACAATCAAAAAGATACTTTGAGCCTGTCCCTAGGCACGGCTGCTCCTAGTACTCCCCACACCCCGCCAAGCCCCACAGCACGCAGCAGCAGGGAGCTCGTGGGCTGCTGCTGGCTTCCCCCCACAGCAACAGCGCCTGCTACCACAGCGAGGCCTGCAGGCCGAGAGCCCGGCCCGCAGCTACGTGTAGCTCTTTGGAGCCGCTGCATCTGGGGTGAATAAACTGAATTTTTGAGGGGACTGTTGCCGCAATAGAAATAGCAGCAAGCAGCATGTTTTTGTGCAGTACAGTTATAACCAGTAGCATCCCCAAATTGCTGTGTGACAGCCACGGGCTAGCCTCCCCACACAGACGACTTGGAAAAGGCTCCTGAACGTGCATAAATTTACAGTATCTGCCCACTGCTAAGGAAGAATTACATTTGAAGCTGGCTTTCTTAGGGTTCTTGTTTAGCTGTTTATTCTGCCATTATTGGAGATCAATACCTCTTCAAAGGGAAGATTTTTATGAATGACTGCAGTAATATTTAAACTCCAAAGAAATTACTTAGAATTCCAATTTGTCCCCAATTCTCCCGAGTACCCCAAGGTCACGTCCTGTCAGGGCAGAGCAATATCGTTGACTGAATCTGTCTGAAAAAGGAGAAGGCAGGGCAGCAGGTCAGGTATGCTCTCCAGGTTACTCCTGTTTATTATGGCAGGCTTCGTAACCTGGGGAAATGGGCTTTTGTTGCTCCCGCTGATCTCATTTTCTTGGCATGTGCATGCTAAGCAGGAAAGCAGATGAACTCTTGAAAAACAAAGACACTTTTTTAATGCAAATGCTTCTAGTAACTCGGAATAAAGAAATATGGAAAGTATAGGCTATATAAGCAGAATTGTTTTGACACAAAGAAATGTTTAGCATGACTTTCCATAAAGCAGCTGCGGCTCTGTGAAGTCAGCAGAACTGTAAAGTGACAACATCCAGTGTTTATTGTTTGTAATTAGTGATTTCTCTCCCCACTTCAACTTCAGTGTCCATATTACTGTGTACAAACCCAGCACAATTATCCTCATTTATGGATAGCTGGAAAACTATCTTCTCCCAGAGATTATAGTCCAAAACGATTGTGCGTGTATGTGTGTATTCAAAGGTAGTAACATTGTGGGTAGGCTATATGCAATTTAAAAATAATCCTTCTGTGAAGGTAATAGCTGAACTTTTTGTAAAAAGAAAGCTTATAATACTTTATAACAAATAGATTAATATAAAGAATAGATTACGTAGCCTTTCAATGACATGAAGTGCAGGACTGAGCATGCAATTTTCTGATGCGATATGAGCTCTCATCAAGCAGGAGGCCAGCTTAGTTTGGCAATTAAAGGAGGCACAATAAGAAACACCTGGACCTCTGTACCTCTTTTGCAGAGAGCAAAGAGCTCAGAAGGTGTTCGCTGCTGCCTGGAAGAATGGCTGTGGTAGCACGTGCCACCACATGGAGGTGGGATGGTTCAGCCCGCATGGACATGCGACGCTCCCGCGTGAGGCAGTGGCTCCCATCCCAAGGCGGGAGCCCGGCTGTGACACTGGTGACACTGCGCCTGCTGCCAAGAGAACACACAGCAGAACAGGTTAGATTTATACACCATTCTGCTTCTTCAGTCATTTTTTTTTCATTTCAGAATGCTTCAAAACCTAGAATTTAAAGATTGCCTATGAAATGAAGTGGCCAGGAGAAGTGCTTGGCACCTGAACAAGAACCTTCGTTTTGATGAAAACAAGATGCCTTCTGCTTTTGACCTTTCTATTCTTTTACCACAGGGAGACACACCATGCTGTGAAAAGTTATTTCATAGCATAGCTTAAAAAAATAAAAAAATTTAAAAAAAAATTGTTGTTGTCATGTTTTTACCCACAAAGGAAGTTTGGATTTCTTTTTCTGCCGTTGCCAGGTTCTGCCCATCAGGAAACTCCCCCTGCCTCTGTGGTAATGGCAGCCGAGGCCCAGCTTGGACAGAGAGGCTCCGAGCCCGGTACCAGCAGTGGGAATCACTTCCATGCTGAGCTTGGGCAGCTGATGCCTAACATCATGCGAGGGCTGTGCTCATTCTCCACAGCAGCTCCTGTGCTTAGTTAGAAAACATGCGAGATGGTGTGTGATGGAAGGGCATGATCTTGCAACAGATAGATCATTATCACAGAGGCTAATTACCCTTTGCTGATTCCTGGACAAGGAGATTAGCATCAGTGAGGCTGGGAAATCTATCAAGAATAAAAAGAGACACAGAAGACAAACAATGGAAATTAGATCCCACAGTTAAACAAAGCAGCAAGACGTTTTCTGAGGCAGAATGAAGCCCAGTGCTCCCTCGTCCTCCCTGCCGCTCGCAGGAGGGGGAGGAAAGGTACTGATAAATTGTGGCTCTTTTGGCACCACCGAGCGCAGCAGCCAAGATGAAAAAAGAGCTGCTGCCAGCCTGTGCTGAGCCACGTGCGTCACATCCCAACCACAGACACCACTCGGGGACAGCACAGCAACTTCACCTGCGACAGAGCTGAAGTGCAGCAACACCACAACAACCGGCCTGGTGCCCGGGGACTTGGGTGCCATTGGCAACGGCCTTCAGGCTTCCAGCGCTTGAGCATGTATGCTTAAACATAAGACCTGGATTTATAGGCAAACAGTTACAACAGAAAAATAGGGTGACATTTTTAAAACCACTTGGCAGTGATAAACTTTACCTGTAATGAGGTCAATGGCATTTTTTTCTACATGTCTTGAATGGAAACCAAATTAGGTCTGTGATGAAGTGCTTTTGTAAATCAGACCTGTGCAGTAAGCAAGCAGGTACAGCATGTTCCTCTCTTCGACAGGTTAGGGATATCTCCTGTCGTGCAGTACAGCATGAAGCACTTCTTGATGACAAAGAAACTATTGTTTCTATCTAGAAAAAACAAGTTCATTGTGCATATGAAAGCAAAAATATTTGAAATGCTCCTAATAGGTTACAAAATTACATATTTGAAATTTAAAAAGAAAAAGGAATATATGTTTGTCTCTCTAGAATTTCCCCACACAATTAGGAAAAAAGTGCACCTGTGTTAAGAAGAATGCAAAAACCTTCTTCCAGGAGAGCAGGCCACTTGTAATGCAGAATTGTTAACCGCCAAACAGTCAGGAGGCTCAGAGAGGTACATTTCTAAGTCCTCACCCAAGCAATAATGCCCCAGTAACACTACACCACAGTAACGGATAGAAAATTAGAAAAATCCTCAGAAAAAAGCAGTTTATGAAAAGATTAGACACACAAGTGTGTGTTGAATATGCATGCACAATTGCATGCTTAATTTGCACACCCAATTATTGCCATTGTGCATAAAATTGAATAATTACCCATGAAAATAACTGATTATGGTTATTTACTTCTATAATTACTTGATTTGCACATACAATCATGGTAATTAGGCACACAAATTACTCATCACACAATTGCATGCCTAACCTTATTAAGAATCAAAATCAATGTATTTATTTTAAATTGCGTTTGTCCAATGCTGTTGTACTGTGATTTTGGCTGGTTGTGGAGCTGACACAAGGAGCACAAACCAGTTTCAGAGCCTGCCTTGCCCTACTGCCACTCAGCAGCCGTCTGCAGAGCCTGTGAATGCCCTGGACCCCCCTGGACCCAGTGCTGAGCTCACGCACAGGAGACTGAAGTAACGGTATAAAAAGGAAAAAAAGCAGGCAAAATGTATCAAAATTAGTCTAAACGGCATACAGTGTTCAAGTATTTACTTTCAATTCAGGAACAAGGTAAATTTAAAAAAAAGAAGTTTCAACAATTTGTGAGGAGGAAATGGGAAGTAATATATAGGAAACATTTTAATGATGTTTTTCAGCATTAAATCTGTGAAATTTTGTAAGTACCATATAATCAGTTAGTATAATGTTTCTGAAAATCCAGAGAAATTGTTATATTCAGTTCATAGTCAAAGTCAGCTAAGAATGGAGATGTTAAATGCCCAAGCCTGCATCTATTCTCTGATACAATCCCAGTAATAAAATCCAATTTCATCTCCTAGATTTGTGATTTCACTTATTAGTCTAAATGTCTTCCCTTTGTGGATGTCCTGTCTCCAGGTGCAGTAGGTGAAGATACCTTTATTAACTTTCCTATAAATCACATTTTGCTAGGAAACATAATAAAAGCCTGGGGAATTAGTCAATAAAATAATGCTGCTTCTCTATCACTTAATAAATGGCTGGGTCCTGCAGTTGGAACTTGGTATGCTCTCTAATTAAAAAGAACAAATATGAGAAAAACACTGGCAACTTGAAATATTGAGCTGTTTCATGTTTGTTACTGGAGCCTTCTTGAGTACAATTTTCTAATAATTGGGCCAGATGGACAAGAAAAAAAATAGCATGACAGCTTAAACTATGTTTCTATATAGAAAGAATCATGCATAGAGGATTTGTGAATTTCCCTATATATAAATCACCACAAGCCCTACTGTGTATGTGCATATAATCTACTCTTTTTCCTGCCACTTGTGAGTTAACGCCAAGGTAATTAATGTTAGAAGAAATATAGGGGTTAAAACATTTTGTCCTGGATGTATCTTTTTTTTGTTGTTGTTGTTAATTGCGTCTTAATTTAGTTCTTGCTTAATGCACTTTAGAATGAATTGTATTTCTTGTAATTGCTTTATTATTACTTGACATTAGACCTTATGTTAAGCAATCAAAATGGGATGGCAGGCTGAAAAGGAGGGAAGATGATCAAGATATAGTGAAGATGAGTTTGCATCCTTAAAGCAATCACATAGTGCCCAACTGCCAGAAATGTTATAGGATTATCATTACACTTGCTCTAGATGACATTCTATCAAAGAGAAGAAGAAAGAATCCCTGAGCAGCAGCTATTTGATTTCCCTTAGCTTGCAATGGAGATTTGCTCCGAGTAACTACACGCACGGGAGACCTGCTGCCAGCCTGGTTCTTCTTTGCCACCGGGTGCTGAAACACCTCGCCTGGCAAGCCACAGGCCTTGGGGTGCCTGAGCGAGCACCTGGGCATGCCCACCTCTGAAATGCCCGCCGACGTCAATGGCAAAAATGCTTTAATAAAACCAGTTAATGCCCTGATACAAAAGCTCGCTGCCAAATCCCTTAAAATATTGGTAGATCTAGGTGTCAAAATATGCCAGAAAAATATAGTGCCTTTGCAACATAGTCCCATTAGTATTTTATGGCAGTAAGAACCTTAAGACTCCCCTATCTTAAATCCTAAGGAAAGCCGTTTAATAGAAATAACTCAGGACTTCCAAAGCACATGTTAACACCTCTTGCTAGCTTAATTCTTTCACAAGGCTATTTTTATAAATCACAAGTAATTGATGGTTTATAATGTAATTGCAACCAGTCTGAAGTTAAGACACAAAAGAAAAACCCAACCCCAGGAGGTGTTTTAACTTTAAACCATTCATTCTACAGTGCGTGGTCCTACTGCAGCCCGATGGCAAAAAATTCGATGTGCTGAGCAAGTGCTAGGACCATGCAGAAAAAAAATTATTTATTTACCTGCATAAGGACAGTATTTTATTTTTTTTAAATCTGTATATTTCATGCTGCTAAGGGGTTATTTGTTTAGTTGATGTAATAGTTTCCATAATGATTTCTGATTACCAAAATGCATAGCATAAATGGTAATCAGTGCCCCTTTCAAAGCAAATGCTGATGCTGAGTACCTCCTATGAGTTTAATCACAGTGTGCGATTCACACCTTAATGTGTTATAATTGCCCCCTACAAAGTTGATCCCGTTTCATTTTAATATCACCAGACTAACTACTGAAACTCAACATGAGTTCCTTAAATGCTGCATTCTTCATTGAGAATTTTACATACATAATTAATCTCAAATAAGGTTACCATGAGAAAGGTGAGGCTTTTTTTAAGAAATGCCTTGGTTTTTAATAGCTCTAAAATCAGTAGTGGTACTTTCAAAAGTTCACACTGTTGGACACTTCGCTTTGAGATTCAGCCTGATTGCTGTTTCCTTTAGATAATTTTACCTATCCTTTGACAGGAGTAAGGTGTGCAGCAATGCAGCAGAAAGCTTTGTACTTGGTTACGTTCTGGCATCAGGAAGTTTATCATCATTTTCATACACACGGAGTCACCTACGTACATCCGTGCACACCGATACGAGATGATAACTCCTGTACTACTTTTAAAACCAGCTGTTCAAGGGACACAGAAATAAATGTTATTTTAAGCCGAGGACCTGAAAGAGCAACTGGAGCTGCAGCGCGCACCTCACCCGGAGTCAGAGCATGTGCCACCCACCTCTCATGTCTGTAACAAGGACTGTTATTTGCACGGCGAGCTACAGCTATCAAATTATTCACTATAAATACCTCTCCATGGAAACGGCACTCTTTTTGGCTACTTGTCACCTATTTGCAAGCCAGTCCTTGGGCTCTTACAGTTAACACACACGCTATTGAAAATACTTGAGTGTCCCCACAGCATTTCCCATTGGCCAAAACCGGGCCAGCCCTGCCACCGCCCCTGGGGTGCAGGTGCTCCGAAATGCACCTCAAAGGCATTTCAGGGTGCACGGGTGCCCAGCCCAGCTGAGTGGCTGAAGGCAGCAGGACACCCACCTGCTAGGAGCGATATGACCACCACAGCTGTGCCAAGGGCATCAGCCAGAGCTCACTGCTGCAGCAGCTGCGGCAGTGGTCAGGGTTTATGCTTGAAGGAGTTAAGGGCTTCTGAATCCACCAAAGGAACAAACATTCACATCAGGCAGTCACCTGGAGTTATTCATGGAAATTACTGGGGAGGAAAACACCTCAACCAGCCAAACAACTGAACAAAACACAAAACAACAAAACCAACCAACCAAGCAACCAAAAAAATAACACCAGAACTGTCCATCTTAAATTGTGTATGTTAAAGGGATAGCCTAAGGGGGGCTGCAAGACTTCTGGTAAACTTCCAGCTGTGCTTGAAAACTTTCTGGTGGTACATTGTCGTCTCCAGCTGAGATTTAAAAACCAAAGAAGCTTCTGAGTCTCCGCTGGTGACTGAGCCCCAGAGCCGACCCGGGAAGGGTGACACAAGCCCTCCCCACCTGTCTGTCTCACCTCATGTTTTACTGCTCACTTCTCCTCTCCTCCATGTCTCTGCCCTTTAACCACTTCTCGTCTCCTTGTCCTGCAACACTGAGCAATGCAAAAATTGCAGTAGATGCAAAAAATTAAACATTCACTAGCATATCACTAGTCCAAGCCCCTGCAAAGAGACAACATCGTGTGCAGTATCTGGCCTTTTTCCCTTCTTTCTACTGCCTCCCCCCAGCAGACAGATTTACCCAGGCAGCAAATTCCTTCTCATCTTGCTCTCTCTTCTCCCTGTCTTTGTTCTGAATTTTTGCTTATAAAAAGAGGAGAAAAAAAAAAAAAAAGGGAAAGCAGAACTTGTGCAACCAAACATCCAGCTTCCAAACCATTTCAATCACTTCATGCTACCTTTAAAAGCATTTACCAATACCAAAAACAACTGAAAAAATAATTTATGCAGCTCAAAGGAAGAAAATGAGATATCCATCTATCTTGAAAGTTAAAAATGAATCTTAAATGTAAAATGCTCTGTGCTTTTTCTAGCCTTTCACAAGAGTTTATTTAGCAAAAAGAGGTGTGACACTGCTAAAGCACAGAACTGCCCTTGCCTGTGCTGTGCGGTAGCGCTCATTGCTGCCAGTGCTCCCCTCTTGGCTGAAGGTCAGCCAGCCTGTCATACCAGTACACCTCTCTCCCTCCCTGGTTAACACCAGGAATTCATTTTTTTCCCTTTTTGAGTGGATGTCACTTTGGCTTGCCAGGTGTGCTCAGGAAGGAGGCAGACTGAAAGGCCCTGAATGGCACACCACAAATACACAAGCAAAGTGTGTAAAGAGGTGTTTACTGAGTATTGATTCACAGACCTTCCATTTTTAAAGCCACTAACAACCTGGACCCACACACAAACTTGCCAGTTTTCTATTTTAAGACAGCATATATTCAATATGTAGCTCTGCAAATTTCAGAGTCAAGGACTATTTCAGATGTGAACATCATAACAGATCTTCCAAAGCTATAATAACTATTGTCAGAGAGCATTCATGGTTTCAAAAATAATTAAGTCAGAAATTCTAGGGTATATCTTGCCAAGGTCCTCTAAAGTTTATTCCCTGAGCAGCATTGTTTGAGAGGAAAAAAAATAAACAAGAAAAAAAGAAAGCATTGTGAATTGTAATTACTCAAAAGCTACAGTAAATTCCTTCACAGTTGAACTCAACTGTTTAACACATGAAAACTCTAATTGACAATTCTGAACCGAAGTGTAAATTTGTCAAGGAAGGATGTGCAACAAGTTTTCGGGGGGTTGTTTCCTTTTCTCCTTGTATATCCCAGTGAGTGCTGTTGTGATTTGGATCTATTACTTCTGAATATTGCATGAAGCTGACAAGCACTTGTCATTTAAAGACCACATGGAGGCATTTAGTTTTCCATTTAGACATAATAACACATTATGCAAATCAGCTTGCCAAGGAAAGCTGGAGGCTTACATGAAATAAACTGTCAAACACTAGTTGCTAATAAATGAACATTTCTTTATAGATTGTCTTAATTTGGGCAACTGGAAAATAAGCGTGGCTGCACGGATAGACATTCTTTCAATATGAAATCCTGTGGATCACACGGAGCAGAAATCTTTATGGCATATTAATATTCCCTGCCTTGACAAAGTTAAACAAGCAGAGGGAACTTTAAGCAGCCATGTAAAACCTTTGCAGTATGTTGCACCAAACAAGAGGGGCTTTGAGACCGGCTTCCCACATCCCAGAGGTCAGCAGGAGTTGTGCCATGCCTGGGCTGGGCAGCATCCTCCCGGCCCGCAGGGAACCCTTGCAGCCTGGCCCCGGGCTTTGCACCACGCCACAGGCAGGGTTAAGGCTACTGGTGAGGGGACCTTGGGAAGAGAAGACAAATGAACCAAAACACGGACTCCACAGATGAGTGATGGTCCTGGCCTCTCATACGCTGGCAACTGGGCGAGCATCCCGCTCAGTCCAGCTTCCGCAAACACTCACCAAATTAAACGCATGCAGACCTCTACAATAAGTCAAACGATCAATCAGTGGATGAGCCACTACAGCAGCACAAACATATTTACGTCTAAGAAGTAGGATGCCAGGAGTCAAAGGAGGGTTCTTGCTAGAGGGAATTTCTTCCCCTTGGCCTGATAATGTAATATTAGAAATGGTGCGTTTCTGCACTGTGATTTGAGAAGGGTTTTAGCACTGAGTTCTTCTGTGCCACGTTGAAATATTCTATTAGTTAAGAAGGAAAACAAGCCTTGGGATGCCAGAATGCCAGGTCCTGCTGGGGAAGAACGAGCCAGGAGAAAAGGGTCTCCTGCCAGCAATTATTTGTCCACTCTCTAAGCAGAATGAGCGAAGAGAAGGATTAAAAACAACAACAAAACAAGAACAAAAAAAAACACGACAGAAAAGCAACCACCAAACAAACTAAAATATAGCATCAGTGATCACTCTCTACTTGTACAAATTAAAAGCTTTATGTAGAATATTGATTTACAAATTCACTCTATAAAAATAGCCTAATTGCTCTACATTTTTAATATTGCTTTGAAGGGAAACTCAGGCCAATATGCAATTCCAGTGGTTAATTTACTATGTCATTCCTTGTTTCTATTTTTTAATAATGTGAATAACGTACAGTTGTTTCTCAGTTGGCACTTTTTGATCCTGTAGGAAACTACACTACACCCTAAAGTAATATTCTGTCAGAAATCCACTCTTAATTGGGCTAATCAAGTAGTATTTCCACTTTAGGAAGGAAGGATTATAGTCTAATTTACAGAGAAGTTCATATGACAGTTGCAGACATTTATATTTGAGTAGCTGGTTTGGGATCTGTCCAAATCTTTCTTTTTTGCTTCTTTTTAATTAATACTTCAGGCATACAGGGTAGCTTCTTTCTTTCCTTTTTTTTTTTTTTTTTTTTTTTGGAAACTGAATTGAAGGATTTGATTTCACTGGGCATTTTGCCATTAGGAAAAAAAAATCAAAAACCTAGGGAGAAATTCATGAACTTTTGTTTTGTAGCTAACCCAAAGTTTTTCAGGTATAAGGGAAACTTTACCTGGTCAAACCGCCCTGTCCTTCCTGTACAGAATGAGTAAGGAGTAGCTATTTTAAGATGAAGTAAACTTTTTTAAACATTGTGTGATCCCCACAACCCTCCCGGAATGACCGAATGAAGGTATATTAAAAGTTATTTGAAACTGAAGACTTGGATGTTATTTAAGAGCATTTGCAAAGCTTCCTGATAGCTCAAAACTTCATCTTTCATTAGTCTGTGCAAATTTTGCTGTACCGTGACTCTCCACAAAATGGTAAGATTCAAATTTAGGTTTTAATAAAGGCTGTCAACTGCTTGTGGGTGGAAAAAGTGCAAAGCAGCAGTCTGGTTCTATTCAGGATTCACACCTGCAGTGTGAGAACGAGGAGACACCTGACAGGGCATAAAGAAGATTCAGTCTTTTTAAATGAAAGAAAGTGCTCCTTTACATAGTGAGCAAAAAAATTCTAGAAGCTGCTGTCACAGGGGACTGGAGATAGACCATATCAACAGATGCAAGGAGCATCAACACAAATTTGTGGAGAACAAAGTCCACATACAGATACATCAGAGCCTAGACAGAAGATTGTAGCTCACAAGGAATACGCACAACCAGAAATGTAAGCAAGCTGCCAATTTGAAGCATGAGTTTTCCAGCCTCCTCTTCTGAATCCTAAATTTACTACATCAAGGTGTTGCTTATCCGCATACGCGCGCAGCCCAGAGCCCCAGCATGCAGTAGTGGCGAACTGGAAAATGTTGAAACTCATGAAAGAAGAACACAGCACTGACGGTGCATCGGGGTGAAAACAAAATGCAAAAACAAAGTAAACCTGCTTTCCTAATGCGTATTCCCCTGTTCATTTTGTTCATGTGACAGCCGATTTGAGACAACTACCAGCAGCTCCACCAACAGCTCCACTAATCCTCAGCATTGTGTAAATACTGTAGAATTGCCACGGGCTTATATGCAGAACAGCACTAATGTTATCAGCTCTGATCAATTAGCAGAAAGAGGATCCTAACAGCGGGCTTGTTTTGGTATCGTCTTAGCACTATTAAACGAAACTGTTTTTAAATTTGGGAATTAGCTGAAACAATGTGGCACAAACCTGAACTACTGACTCTCATCGGAATCAGACAAGAGCACTGAGATGGAATTTCATTAGATTGTTATTTCCTTGCTCTCCTCTTGACATAGTCAATCTTTCTTGCAGGGTTTACATTAATAAATAATTACCTATGGCAAGAGAAAGAGATGCATAAAAGGCCATACAAGTGCTCTTGTACAGCAGGCAGCCTTTTAAAAACCAAAGATGGAATTGAAAAGTTTCACTAATCCAAGCCTTGTCATCTGCAATGCTGTTGAAATAACCCCCTGAAGCACTGTTGAAAGGCACAACGGAGCAGCGCAGAAAGCAAGAATCGGTCGACTTCGAGATGATACTGTCTACTACAAGGGCATCTCTTTGTAGCAAAGATTAAAGGGAGAGCGCTTTTTCCTGAACGCTGTTGACTTATACAACTACCATTCAGCAATTTTACTTTCTTTTTGTGGTCTAGCATGTATTATTAATGTGCAGCCCTTTACAGAACGTACTAAATTCCTTTTGCGTTTAGCACTTACAAAACATACAGAGAGGGGGAAAAAAATTGTCAGTGGTTTTCACAGTCTAAACAATAACAAAGTGCCTCCAGGATCCATTTTAATGAGAAACGCCAGTGTTGCACTGTGGAAGTCTTGAGATGGGCAATGTGTGCAAGCAGATTAATTATAATTTAGGAGGCAGGAAATACATGAGTTTTATAACATTGCTTGTAGAAAATAAATATGCTGTTAATCACTGCAAGAGTTGCATTTCTTCAAAGGTGCCATTAACCTATAAATATATGTGCCACATACATTTAGAAAGAGCAGGGAAGGAAAGAGCCCTTGCTCTCTCCCCTCTCCAAAACTACAAGCCAATAGATTTTCTTCCCTTGTAACCAGCACTGGCTTTTTGATCTCTATTTTGGGGGGATTTTTTTAGGTTGAGATCAGTGGAAGATTTCCTGGGCTTAACAGATCTCAGCAGGCGTGCAAGTGTGACACCCAGCAGCCCTGTGCACATGCACAGGACAGATCTATTATGGCTGGCATGCTATGTAAGCGATGGCTTCAATCTGCACTGGAACAGTCATTGACTTTCATGAAGCCTTTATGGATGACCGAGTCCAAGGGACGTCTTCTGGTATCTTTTCCGCATTTCTGGGTGACATTTGCAGAGCAAAGCCCTCTCAGTGCCCTGATGCAGAATTTCTGTACTGGAAGAGGCACTTCTCTGCCTCCAGCAAATCCAGTTGGCAGCTGACACTGGTGTCTGCAGCCTTCCAACTGGTAGATGATAAGAGAGGGGAATTTTAACAATGCGGAGACTTGACTCATAACCTCGCTAAGCATATTTGATAACTACAGTGTAATTTCTGGTTGTAATTCAGAGGAGGACTGCATTGTTTTACAAGATAAATGTATTAATCCCTATTCTTCTGTGGTGGGTATCTAGGAGATTAACTACATTGCTGAATGTGTGAATTTGTCTGTGACCAAAACCTGACATGAATACAAACTATATCAATGATTTCTCAGACTCTTTTGTTAGGGAATAATCTCTAGACAGATGTCCACGATATCTGAACAGTCAGTCCCATGCTGTACCATTTATCTGAAATTCGTACCCCAAATAAAACTACTTGCCTACAACTTGTTTGTTCTGTAACTTCTGCATTACCCTCTAACCCTCCTGGATTCACAGCGTTCAGAGGGCCTGGGCTCACAGTCAGGCCCTTCTGAAGTGATATGTTCATGATGAAATGGATGTGGTACAGTCCTTTGAATAAGATAGTTTGTTTAAAGTAATACTTTGATAGCTTTCTATAGGAAGGCAGCTCTTGTGAAGTGGAAACATTTGCCATTTACCAGTCAAAGAAACGCAGGAATGTACTTCTTGCTCCTACTACTTCAAATCCCGCCAACAGTACTGATCTTACTGTCCCACCGAAACCTTTATCTTGTCCCAGATCCACAGCAGCCTCACTCCCATGCCTTCCAGCCCTGAGATGGTTTGGAGAAGAGGGCTGCTCGCCCCTGGCTGAGCCAGGCACACGATGGGTAGGACAAAGTCCCAGGCACGTGGGCTTACACACCTGCACCAGAGCTGCTGGCACCAAGAACCCCCCTCTGCCTCAGTGCCACTGCTTTGCAACCCAGCTAGTAACACCAATTCATTGACCCCACTGAAAGTAGGGCTCTTCGTGCTGCACATGTACCAACTGCAGCGTCCACGCTGAGCAAGTGCTTTCCATATCCCAGTGTTATACACAAGGTGACTCGAAGTCCTTTTTTTTTTTTCCAGAACTAGCAATATTTGATGCTAGTGCAGAGTTGTTAATTCTGTCTCAAATCATATTCCACAACTTTTGCAATTTTCATGTAAGCAGGCTGATTCAGGTTCCTCTGAACAGATTAGTTACTTAAAAATGTTCAGTTAATCCATACAAATAGATTGCACTAAGGTTGTTAATACACCTTTTTTTTTTTTTCTGCACCTGCTATGGTTACATGATGTGATTTCTTATTTCTGAACAACTTTTACAAGCAAGTGGAAAAAGTGAATAACAATAAGCAATGCATACTTTGGTTAATTTTTTGGGATCCATGTTAAAATTTGTGAAGCTTTTAGAATAAATGAGCATTTCCCCCAAACCCTCAGCAACTGATTACTTTCAGAAAATGAACTCTGCCTGCACTTCTAATTCAAAAATACCTTCTCTGGATCCCAGGCACACAGAGGACACTGCATACAGATAAGACCTTCAGAGGAGACGAAACATTATTGCCTTCTGAAAAATAAAGGGAACAAAGCCTCCCTCCCCAAGGCAGCAGACTTTGGTGCTGTGGGTTCGGATGGCAGGCGCAGGAGGATGCAGCACCCATCCCCTGCTCGGCCGGCACTCAGGCGATGCTTTGCAGTGCTGGGTCGTACTGGGTGGCGGCACCCCCGCCAGCATCACTCCCTCCCCGGCCCCACACAGGGCAGCAGCAGCCCAGCTCTCCTTCCCCAGCTGCCCAGGTGGAAGGAGGAGATGGTTTCTAATCAGCTTTGAGGCCCACATCTCACAGATGCTGGGTTTCCCCAAGCAGTCTTCCACTGTTTGTTTATGCCTAAAGCCAGCTCTGCAGAGAGGAGTGGGCTGGATCGGCAGCAGCGCTGCCCACTGCTTCACACGCGCGTGGGTCCCACTGCTCAGCGCTGGCCAACGTCCCCAGGACAGTCACTGAGCCACTGCCTGGCCCGACAGGAGCCTGCACTGCTGCTGCCGGGCAAAGCTGGGCCAAGCAGCTGCATTGAGCCACAGCTAACGAACAGCCCAGGGCACAGCTCTCCAATGCAGAGACATCCCCCTCGCCATCAGGGCCCCGGTATTTATGCATCTGCAGCCGAGGCACAAAACAATCCCAAATCCAGCACCAAACTACATATGCCTACAGCCTCGCTGACACTGCTGTAGCATAGGGAGACCCTGCTGCGGTCCCTTTTCTGGAACAGTGACTTGAACTGAGCCCCCTGTGTCCTGGCTGCCCAGGGACTGATACATTGGTGTGAATTTCCCTCCCCTTGCAGCTACTTGACTTTGTACAACTAGCTTCAAATGACTGGAAAAATCCCCCAGCACGTTTTCCCATTCCAGGTAAATGGCCTAGCTACATGGTACCCAAATCCATCCCAATCCCAGAGCAAGAAATGAGCCAACAGAGCAGCTCCAGCAGTGTGGAAAAGGCAGAAAAGCACGACAGACCTGGTGGTGTGGACAGCCTCTCCAAACTGGAAGTGGCACAGTTTCAAGCCCCTTCCCCTGAACACAGGCAATGTTTCATAGGTGTGCTCAAAGCAGTAAGGCACCTGGAAGCACAAAGCATGCAGGACTCGGAGCCGCTCTGGAACCTCTCTATATCCCTAGCAGCCAAACTACCTCCACCATGAAGCATTTCAGCCAGCAATATTAAAAACTTCTCTGTTGGAATGAGGGGAACTTTCACAATTGTTATTATTAATTTTAGAATAATTAAGTGAGAAGCTGTAAGGCTATCATTTTCTCAGCAGGACGACAAAATCTTTCAGCTCTGTGAAATGTTTTACTATGCCCATATGTTTGGCTACAGCTGAGTCCGACTATAAAAGTATGACATCTTTTAATTACATTTTAATGAAAGCTGTAACTAATCTAATAGCTCATTTGTTAGTACCTTGTGGGAGAATGAAAAGCACAAGAATGACCTCAGAATTCCTGTTTTTGGACTCTGTGGAAAGATACAGGACTGTCGTCATGTCACACTCCTGTTAAAAGCCTACACTGTCAGATTTTATTGGCCAATGACCACAAAGGACATCTACATTTAAACAGTGTTTAAAGGTGCGCTCCAATGTGTCTCAGTAGGACAAGTGCTTTCCTCCATTTGTCAGCTTGCTCAAACGCTGAAGGGAGCAGAAGGTGTTCAAGGGGCATATGGTCTAGGAGCATGTCTCGCTTGAAGGGCTGCCCACTGACTTCATTGAGCTTTGAATCAGGCCTTTACACAGGCATCTCCTGTTGAGACCTTTCACAAACCCTTCTTCAACACAGTAAGCAGGATCATTTCAGCTATTACATACATTGAAAAAATTGTTTCTGAGCCCTCAATAGACATAATTTCCCCCACCTCTGAAAACTGACATCTCTTTTATATTCATCAACAATAGCATGACTTTTATACCTTGCCTGCCTGCCCTATAGACGAATACAGTCATAATATTCATAAATGCTGCATATTTCTCTAGAACAAGTGAACTATACCTTGTGGATTCAGACTTAGAAAGCTCAAGGACAGTCTGGAATTGAACACATTAAGTAGTGGGCTCAAAAACAAACAAACAAACAAAAAAACCCACAAAACCACACAATTTCAACTACTGGGGGAAGAAAAAGTGCTTCATAAAGGAAATCAAGCATTTGGTGGGCATAGTTTGGCCCCTAGTGGATAGTAATTCTCATTGTCACATTGAATTGGTAGACTTTGCTTAAGCAAAAGCCAGGACAGAACAACCCTGGAGACTAAATTACCTCTCAGCTTCGAACATGAAGCTTGCTTCAAGCCAGACCTGAGATGAATTTGCAGTTTACTGACAGGACTGGAAACTAAAAATTGTTTGCCTCCTCAGCAGGACTGCCAATACATTCAAAAACCACATCCAAAAAAATGAATCCTCTTCTTTCCTTTTATGTGACAAAATGTTCATCTGAATGGAAATGTCACTGAATATTTTCCTATTGCCTTGCTAATTAAGAGGCAAGTAACACTCTTAATTTGCCAAGAAATAAGGTCCTTGTACTTCTCATGTTGAGCAAAAGCTCCAACAAATGCACTTGATGGACCCACATCTATTGCATTTTTGTGGATGCCTGCCATCATTCACCCCAATGGAAATGATGCAGTTTGCTTGCGATTATAGACTCCTATTGATTTCCAATTTTCACCAGACATGCTCGAGTCCCTTGGGATCTACGCATTTGTAGATCCCTATCAGTCTTGCAGTGAAGAAACAACATGGCAGTATAATTGGTGCAGCGTAGCAGTAAGACTCTCCCATTCTGCTTTCAATTTAGTCCCTTACTGCTATTTCTTGTCAGTAGATTTCTTCTTGGCGTTAATGGCCTCATAAGGTTCTCAAGGACCAGATTAAACTTTAAAAAGAAGTATATGTATTAGGTCTTCTTAAATTTAATAGCCATTCTCTTAATAGGAATACTATATCCAGAGCTGACTGTACAACATAACATTAGCTTTGTTTAGTTTTCTTCTTCACTAGCAATATCAGTTAATGTTCTATGTGTTTCTTTGCTGCTCAGTTACGATGCTAGTGCAATTTTGATCGAAGCGTTTAATGTCAGTAAAGCATGCTCATAACAACTGCATATTTGTAGTATTAAAGTATGGTATACATAGCCCCAGGTTGTTGCAAGAATGATATTTGCACAGACTACAGTAAAACCAAGTTGATGCATATATAATGTTCTCCTGTAAGGTGTAAATGGAAAGTGCATCAGCACTATTTCTGTTTAGAACAGCTCTTTCAGCACAGAATTAATTCTAGCCCTCCTCCACTGATTTTCCTCTGCAATATTTGTGCTCCAGTCCGACAATTTAAACTGCTAACACAGGGTAGGGAACTTGAAGTAAGCTGAAACAATGAAGAACAAAGCATTTACACAGAGTTCTGGAGAAATCAAAGCAAATACATTTCTATTTACAAGTGGACAGGGCATAACATTTATTGTTGGTGTAGGGGCTCCTCTACATGCAGCAGACAGCCTGGTGGAATAGCCAGGTGCTGTTTTTATACGATGGAAGTAGAAATGGTGCTTTAGCCTCTCTGCAGAGCAATGCTATTTGCAGTGTGATGAGAAGTTCCACCAGGAAGCTAGAGCCTGACTTCATCAAGGCACAATCGGAGAATTTGTCTCAGAGAATTTGGAGATTTACTAACCTCAGAAACATCTCAGAGCAGCAAACCATGCAGAAATAATAGTTGAACCACAGGTGTTGTGGTTTGTTTTACCAGGTAGCATCTGAACCTGACTACTACTTAAACCAGCAGTGTTTGATCAAAGCATCTGATGCACAGCTTTTCTTACAAAACAAACCCATCTGAGGGGACACACAAGAGGTACTTGTCATCAACTAGAGATGGAGGGAACACGAATACCCTTACAGCCTGTGTGGCTCTCCAGCACAGATATTTAACTACGTGGACAGTAAGGCATTTAAACAAGTGTCAGATGCCGAATCCTGGGAACACATGATTATAAATGCCTTGGGACTGCATTCAAGTGTTTGCAAAGACTTAACTACACGTTGTGGGCACTATTAGAACTGAAACAAAGAGCCTAAATGTAGCAATGAGAATCATTATAACCATAATGATCTAAAAATGCAAGCAAAACAATGTTTGTAAGTTGAAGTAGCATCTTATGCTAGACAAGGGAATATAGAAGAGGGATAAAAGCAGTTTAGCCATACAAATCTTTCTTCAGACTAGAAATGCCTCAAAGCTTGCTTTGTTTTTTAAACTATGTAAGAATATCTCTGTGCAAAACTCATTGATGTGAAGCGCGGCTACCCACTTGGAAAAAAGTGTTCCAAAATATAGGTGCAAGGCTCCTACTGCACAGCATGGTAGAAAATAAAATAAAAATAAAAATAAAATACAAAGAAGAAAATATAGTCAGTGAACTCCTTCAAAACTATCAGAATAATGAGGAAGAGCTAGAAGAAGAACGTGCACCCTGATTATTTGTTATTTTTAAACTAAATTGTAATTGAAAAGTCATAAGTACAGAAAAACTCACTGCAGTCACTTTTAAAGAGTACATTGCTAATGACAACCTGATTTAGTGTTTTGTTTTTGGATTTTCTCCCCTCAGTATCAGAATAGGACATAAAGAGAGGTCTTTAAGACTTCTTAAAGCCTTGTACAAACCCCTGCAGTCTGCAGAAGCAATCTCCTCCCACTGAAGTTCATCAGGATCAAATAAGACTTAACAAAACAAGATTTACTGGGAATAAAGAAGCAGTGGCCAGGATTTGAATGTCATTCTTGGAGATTGGAATGCAATTATTATTATTATTTTTTTTTAAGATCTACTCTAAAAGAATTCTAGCCAAAAATACTGACAGTAAAAGTAATGATATCTTGGGATAACACCTGACAACTTGAGCTCTTAAGTGGCAAAAAGCTCAGTCACTACTCATAGTAGCAGGTGGCATATTTAGCGAAGAGAATAAATGCTCAGCATAGAAACTTGAGGACCAGGTATGCTTTCTCTGAATGAAAATGAGTAACTCCGTCACATGAACCAACAGAAAAAACACATATGGAAACATATGCTCATGATGATTATAGTGTGCAGTCACTTTGGTAGACAATAGAGGACAGTTACAGGATGCTCGCCCTGTGCTCAGTTACATGGAAATGGTAGGTCTGGCACAAGAGCTAGTTTTTATCAAATTATGAACCATCAGTTTTGAAAAGATCTTATCTGAATGGTTGGTTTGTGTCCTGGTTTCAGTTAGGACAGAGTTAATTTTCCTCCTAGTAGCTGGTAGGGTGCTATGTTTTGGATTAGGATGAGAAGAGCGCTGATAACATGCTGATGTTTTAATTGTTGCAGAGCAGTGCTTACACCAAGCCAAGGACTTTTCAGCTTCTCGCTCTGTCCTGCCAGCGAGCAGGCTGGGGGTGCAGCAGGAGCTGGGATGGGACAGACCCAGGACAGCTGACCCAAACTGGCCAAAGGGGTATTCCATACCATCTGGCGTCATGCTAAACAATATATAGGGGTGGCTAGCCAGGGTGGGGGGCCGGCTGCTCGGGAATAGGCTGGGCATCGGTCAGCGGGTGGTGAGCAATTGCATTGTGCATCACTTGTTTCGTACACATTATTAGTAGTAGTACTATTATCATTATTATTATTATTTTCCTGTCTTAATAAACTGTCTTTATTTCAACTCACAGGCTTCACTTTCCCTTTTCTCTCCCCCATCCCAGAGAGGGAGGGGGGAGGGTGAGCGAACGGCTGAGTGGTGTTTAGCTGCCGGCCGGGTTAAACCACAACAGTTTGAAACCCTCTAAAAAGTATTTCCTTGAAATCTGTATCTGAATGCTTATCCAAGTCAGAAACATTCTCAAAGACTCCAAATTCAAAGGCAAGTGCCAAAACAGATCAAAAATACTAAATTATCAGATGAAAGCATAATGAAACTTTTATTATTATAAAAAGAAATCATAAAAGATCAGAAACCAACACAAATCTAATTGTGTTAATGTGCTAAAAAAAAAAAAAGGAAATACTTGACTTGAGGCCAGCGATGACAATGGGGTGGCAGTATACAACAGCCTCCCTGACAGGCCGCAGGCCTCAGGCCCGGCCTGCATACGGAGCACTGCCATGCATCGCCCAGCATCGGAATCACAGGGAAAGAACTTGCTGGTGACTCAGAGATCTTGTGAATAGCAACTGGGTTGTAGAAACAAAAAAAAACTTTGACAAAAACTGTCCTGGAGTATTATGCAATTTCTTTGAAGTAGAGAGACCATTTAAAGTGTCCCTGTTGCAGGCAGGAATGAGGCAGGTATTTCCAGCAAGAGACCCTAATGAAAGTCCTTGGTTTCATCCAGTGACCACTGTCATAGGTTATGCAGGTAGCAGACACAAATGTTATTTTACGGCTAACCCTGTGCTCACAATGCAGCAAAATGGGCAAAGTGTAACCACTAAGTGAAGGTAGTATCCTACATCACAGATACATACAGGATGAAAACTCTTGAGAAAAAAATAAATACAGAGACCAAATAAGCTACCCAGGTGCAAGGTGTTCCCTTCATTAGCCACAGCAGCAAAGCCAGTGGCTCACATTTCAAGTTCAGATGAAAAACAGCTGTGATGAACATGAGGGCAGGCGAATGCTTGGCTCAGTGCACAGCCAGGCCTGCACCAGCCAGGCTACGGCCATCTGGAGGCTGCCTTACTTCAACCACTATTGTTCACCTCTGGAAAACAAGGAGCAGGAAGAGCTCCTTGCCACCTGAAGGGCCTGGTCACAGCTGGGCCACGATGCTGCAACTGCCACACTGGGCCAGCCCTGAGGCGCCGCACAAAGGCCAGCACCTCAGCAGGCCTGTGCTGCACCCAGCCCTTCTAAAACTACTATCTTGTTGTGTAACTTCTTGGAGCCGAAACTGTGCTTAACCTATGCTCGATCTTCTTCAAGGCTCACTGTATTCAAGCTGAGCTGCTCGTGTTGCATTTGCACAGAGAGAGAGATGCTGTGCTTGTCTGCAAGCCAAGACAGACAAAGCACTACAGACACTGAAGTTACAATTCTATGCGTAACAACATAGGACACTGCCAACTCGAAATCTGATAAAAAAAAAAAAACGATTTATAGCATTTCTAGGTGTTGTGCCTGACTGAGTTCAAATGAACTCTTAAGAATCATTTTACAGTCATATTTTTCTCTTCTAAGGATGCTTCTGTGCTCTGCTGAGGTAGTACACGTGCAAGGAAAAAAGGACCTGCTTCGTCACAGACATGCCACTGCCAACTGTACAAAGCACACAGTTTTTTAAGAAGCAGAAAGTAAATTGCCTCTAACCTCTTTCAATTACATTTGTCTCAGATTTAACTACAGCATATATTTCAGACAGAAGCCAATTTCATATTGTTTGCACTAACCTATTAATTACATTAACCTGCATATTAATAAGTGAACGATATGTATAGAAAAATAAATACATGCAACTGAAGTCGCACAGGAAAACAATATTACCAGGTGTGTGCTGTACAGCCTAGGTGTTAGTACCATAACTTCTGCTCAGCAACAGCAAAGCTTGCAGCATCTCATTGTCATTCAAAACAGATCCAGGTAATTTTGTATGTCCTTAAGTGGTCTTACTTGTGCTTTACCTTGCAAAATTCAGTGAAATAAATAAGGTGTTGTAGGAATTAATTCCTACATTTGCCCTCAATTCTGCTTGCCTGTGATAACCTTCTATTAAAAAGCTTTAATAGAGCCATTTTAATAAAGCAAAGTTAGATGAGTTTGGATTGAGATCTTTATGAAGTACAATGATGATCTGTGTGAGAATTTTTATCATTCTAACAATAGCAGAAGCAAAACTATGGAGATATCTGAAATGCAGTAGATTGGTTGTTTCCCATCCTCCCACCTTACCAGTAAGCAAAGACAGGACCTTTCCTTTACAAAAGGTTTTGCCATGGATGTTTCAATTTGATATTTCAAATCTCCCTTATGCAAAGACGACTCCCATGAAATTAACTCCTCTCCATTCACTGCCACGTAACATCTCCGTGACAACTCTGGTAATTACTTTCATCGGGTAAGCAATACTCAGAAAGCATGAATATTCCTTTGTGAAATTCAGCAATTACAAATAACTCGGAGGCTCGTGTTGCACGAGCCCCAGCACTGCACGATGGAGATGGGCTTTATAAGTGGCCATTTGGAGATGATGCTCCAGCCCCACCACACGCACGGGATAGATGGCTGGCAGCCTCTTCACTAAGGGAAGCAAGCATTCTCTTATTGCTCAATGACTCAAAAACAACACCCTTCACCTTCCAGCTAACAGTGCTGCCCAGCAGGGCCCCAGCACCCAGGAACCCCAGGGTATGGGGCGAGAGCCAAAAGGGGTGCCCATGCAACGAGAGATGCTCCAGCCCGTGCCAGGGAGCACCCAGCACAGCCAGGTACCATGCAGCACCGGCCCAGCATGCTCGGGGAGCACTGCCTCAGTCCCATCCCCAACACCAGACCACAGGCATTACTGCAAGTGCCACCACACAGTATCGTGAGACATAAGGGGACAATGGATGTAGTACAACAGGCGTGCTGAGCATCAGCTGTACTCTTCAGATCTAAATAACAGATTTTCCATCAGTATTGTGGAAAACTTTTGGAAATTAAAACTGCTCTAATACCTCCAAGGGGGAAAAAATAATAAAAAAATACTGCTGCCTCTGATGGCTCACACAATACAGCAATGCCTGGATCATCTCAAAATTAAATATACCTTGATATTTGAACTGTTTGGGCTTCAGAGCCTCAGCCTCTGGCATTTCATAATACTTGGGTAATAAACGAACAATCTTATTCTATCAAAAAAAAATATAAAGGGGTTAGGGGTGGGGGGTGCGGAAGAGCGCAGAGGAAATAGTGTCTGTGAAATGGAATCCACAGTTTCAGACACCAGCTCTCATTAATCTTGCTGATGAATAGGATCTTTATAGAAGGAGACCCTGCAGTTGAGAGAATTGAAGGGAAATAGTACGGAAAGTGAAGCTGCAGTTTCTTGTACTAGTTCCTATGTGTTTTAAATTAAGTGGCTTTTGTGGAGGCTCGAGTCAAAGAAAAAAGAAATCCAAGTAATTCCTGCTTTACAAGAGAAATGCACGTGGAAGCCACTGATGCTCCTTTTGCTGCAAGCCTTTTTTGGCAAAGAGATTAGATCAAGAATACAGCCAAAAAAGGAATGGAAATGCACTGTTCGGTGATTAGTTTATGACATTCTACCCTATATATAGTGTCTACTTGGCAAACCCTCCTGCAGTTCTGCGTTTTTCATTGCAAGTGGCTTATATCAGTACTGACATCTTGCAGATGTTAGTAGCTTTGATTTTTTTCCCCCATATTGCAAATGAGTTGGCATGGAAACAACTCTTTTCTGGCAACATGACATATGATTCAAGGCAAAATGCATTTAACACAGATGAATAGTTCAGGAATATGCCTATAACAAAAAGTCATCTTGAAAGCTGCTTTGCATTTGTTGGTGTTTATGACAACTTTTTCAAGACGCTCGCTCAAAAAAAAAATCAAGTGTTTAAGACTAGGTACAAATGATGAATTTCTCATTGCTTGGCGCTGCATACTCCACCCTTGATAGATTTGTTTTAATAATAAGAAGATAATATTAAGAAAAAAATGTTGAGAGGTTTTCTTCTTATTTTCAAGGAACTGTTGCTGCATTAGTTGCTGTGTTTTTAAGATAGGTGCATCAGCCAGGGCCACCCATGCCTGGGGGTACACTGGCAGCCAAGTGAGCACAACCACATGCAGCAGCAGGAGTAGAGGGCAGCTGCTTGTGGGGCGAGGGCTGGACCATGACACCACCGGGTCCCTCCCAGCCACCATCCTGTAATGCCTGCAGCAACTGCGACCAAGCAATGAGCTCTCCCATCGCCTGTCACTGCGAGCTCCAAACTAGTCCAGAGCCTCAGAAAAGGCCTGAGCATCCTTTTCATCCCCTGCAGTGATTTAGGAAAAAGCTGAGGGAGCTCTTGTTTCAAGCAAGAACTGAACCCCCACTTCATGCAGCTAGAGCACAGGCAGGAAAAACACGGGGAACCAGTGGCTACTTCCCACAGCACACACAGGCTTTACCTTTTAAATAAGTTGAAAAGAAAAACACAATTTTGAAAGTCTCCAGCAGTCTAAAACTTCCACATAGGATGCCTTTAAATACCAGCAAGAAGGTTTCAAAGCAGTAGATGAAGGAGGTGAGCTTGCAGCAGGGAGGAAGAGGAGGGCTTGTGCAGGAAGAGAGAAGAAAGCAAGATGGGAGATGCCTCGTGGGCTGCAGTCAACGTTGGATGTGCGAGCAGACCTTCCAGAGCCTGTCCAAACCTAATCCGAACTTCAAACCTTTTGAAATATTATTATTACTGAAGGAGTCTGGCAAGAACTCACCTCAGTGATTTAGAGGAGTCTGAATTCAATAAAATTAGCATTTAAATGAACCCAATTAAGAAATGCTTTAAACTGAGCATGCAAGAAGGGAGTATGGGCGACTTGTCTATTAGAAAGCTGTGGAGTGCTAATGCATGAAGAGACAAGCCCTTATGGGGCTCTACAGAGAGAGAAGGAAACACCAGGCTCTGTGGGTTGAATGCACCGCCCATTAGCATACATAGATGTGTTTTACATTTCATTGTCACTGAAAAAATATTTTGCCTTGTTAAAAGAAGCAGAAACTGATTGCAAAGGATGACAAAAAGATATTAATTATTGCCTGCTCAATATTTATCTGAATGCTCAAAAAAAGCAAGTCAGATTATTTTACAAAAGGTACACCATAAACATAAATGTCTGCCATGTCACGAGTGTGTATTGAAGCATCTCCTACATACTTAGCTTCCATAGCATGGAGCAGCCCAAATGCAACAGGAAATCTGAACAGACTCCATTTATTTTACTGGTATTTGAATGCAATTTTTCCCTAATGAATGCATCTATTTTGGATGATAAATTGTCCATTAGAGAAAGCTCAAGTTGTTTTTTTTCTGTGTGTGTGCGTGTGCCGTTTTGATTACGTTGCCGTTAACATAGTGTTGCATTCACTATTTTAATTTTATCATTGTTTCTGCCATCAGCTATTCAGTACAGGAAAAAAAAAAACTTGCTAGAGTGAGCTTATAATCACAAGTATTTTAATTTATTAAATAAATGACCTAAGTGCTTGCCTGAGATCTATTTTTCTTCTTTCTCTTGACCCTATTGAGACTTAATCAGTTTCTTGGTGCTAATTAGGTGTCAGCATTAGTAGCCTGCTAATACATAAGAGATAATGACACCATTGTGCAAGACACAGTGTCCAACACATGACCCTGTTTCCTTAAATTATACCCTAAGGATTCATCGGGAAGCCTAAACACTTCATGGTTTTGCAGCAGCAGCTCCTTCTGAACATGGACAGTGGTACAGATCTGACACAGAAGCGGAGAATTAAGACACAAAATGCAGCTTTTCACCATGCAACACTTTAACCGGAATTACAGCTGCTACGCTCTTGTCCCACTTTGTGGATTCATTATGCAGCATTTGCTCAGTGTAAAAACAAGGACACAAAGAAAGCTTAAATAACAATTCAGTATTTGTCCTGTAGACTAGCAAGCTGGTGGCAGGGAACTGCAACACACACCTTCCTCAGACACCTCCCTGACCCCATCTGCATGCTGCAGTGTGCTGCCGGAACAGCACATCTCATTTTGTGCCAACGTGTGTTCGCAGGGCTGGGAGACACCCAAAGCAAACTTGGAGCTGTACCAAAGCCATGGCTGCAGATACCATCAGCTGTGGTCTGACAGTGCCCCGCGATCACAAGCAAAGCGTCCTCCCCAGGGCACTCAGGACAGAAGGGGCACAGAGGTGAGAAGAGCAGCGGCGGCGAGGAACACATGCAGCAGCACAGGGATGAGCAGCTGGTGAGAGCGCTGGGGAGGCCAGCATGCAGGCAAGCAGCCGCTCGAGCTACTTGCTGCCAGAAAAAGTGCAGAGCAGCTTTGTTTTCTGTAGAACATAACACAGGCCACAGTCAGCACAACAGGCCAGGGCAAGGCATGCATGACAATCAGGCCTTCTGTAGAAGATGCTGAAAGAAAAAGCAATCTCAAGAAATTTTGGAGAGCCTTTATTGCAGGTCTTCTCCACAAAACTACATCTGGGGCTTGCAGCCCAGTCCAAGAGGGCAAACCCCTGCCAGCAAGAGCCTGCTATACTCTGAAACGTCCTCCAGCATTCAACACCTCAGTTATTTAAACAAGCTCCTGCATTGATCACAAGTAGCCTCTCAACAACTGAGTGGGAACAAGAACTTCTGCATCAAAACATCTACAGATCTTAGTCTCTACAGAGACAGCCTATCCCTGTCCCTCTACCACAGCACTCAGATTCGTGGTACAAAGGAACAGCTCTTAATCCAGTCCTTTGGCATCAGGGAAAAAAAAAAAAATCACTTTTCTGTATTAGAAAGGTTTTTGCATTAGAGTAGGGCCTCAAACATTTTGCTATTAATTCAGTGAATATGCCAGCAGAAACACCTGACAGTACAGAAGTGCTGATCAGAGCTGGGGTTCTCAAAGTTTTTCTGGATCAACACAAGCTCTTGAAGTGCTAAGCACTTCATGCACACACACACAAAAAAAAAAAAAAAGGGAAAAAGGAAAAAGTTACCTGTCATCTGACAGTTTTATGATGGCAAAATCTTCTAGAGTTGAGTTGACCTTAAAACATAAATGTGGAAAGCACTGTAGGGGATATGCAGTGAAATTGTGAGCTTTTCATGATTGTTAGTGCTCAAAACACTGTGACCAGTTATACACCTGAAAGTCACTAAATGCATTTGCTGTTTGATATTTTTTAAGTGCTGTTATGTCTGAGAGGTGTTAATGGTTCGTCCATTAGTTGTGACCCAGACTTCACAACTTCACCCTGACTTCATTAGAGCGATTGTGTGGGTTAATGCATTCTACTTTTATCTGGCAGTTAAACCTCCTGGGTTCATTTGTATCAAAGCTGCTGTACAAACGAAGGGTCTCCTTTGAAGGGCCATAGCCCTGCAGAAGGATGTTTGAGCTGGGGACAGTGCCTAAGGGGAAGGATAGAGTAAGAAGGGAAACCTTGTTCGGGGTGCGAAAAACAACAGAAGGTTCAGCGAGGCAGAGCACCTGGAAGTGGTCGCATGTCACAGAAGAGCGATGATGCTTTACCAGGGTTTCTGCAAGCGGCCTTTGGACAAGTTAGATTCGTCTGCGTTTCACAAACAACAACAACAACACTCTCCTGCAGTGGAGAAGAAGGTACAGCGTCAGCTTCAGTGCAGAAGTACAACAAGAATCTGGAATTTATGGGCCAAAATAACTGAAACCTCCAGGCACCACACAGCAGGCAGCTTTCGAAATGCAAAGTTAACGGCACGTAAAGCACGAGGCTGCCTAACGCAACTGCTAGCTCTGCAAGAGCCTACACGCACCGATTAACATGACCTAGGAGAAAATGCTTTACAAATCAGAGCATGGGCCCGGGGATGCAGCGATGAGCTCACCTGCCTTGTAAGGTGAGCACCCAGAAAGAGGTAGAAAGGAAAAGAATTGGGCTGTCTGGCTTACTTGGGGGCATCCATGGAGTCTGTGCTGACACACAGCATCTCAGAAACACCCTTACTGCAGCAAATCCTCCACAGTACTGGAAAAAAGAAATATGTTGTTAATGACGGATATTTAACTTCATTGTTAGTCATGTTAAACATAGCCAAATCATAGCACCCAGCTCCATATCATCTTTCATGGGCAGTATGCTAACGGAGAAGGAAGCAGCAATCCAGCCCTTCACAACAGATCCACATTCCCAACGTGCTTTAAGTGTGTATTCAGGCACTTATCCCAGAGACACCCAAATGAGGCCAAACAGGGAAAGAGAAAGAGGAAGACTCTTGTGGTGGTGGTGGCGTTGAAACTCTGAACATATGAAAATGTGTACACAGTTTCAATTTGCGGTAGCTCCTGGGGAAATGCATGTGAGATTCTCCATGTGAGAGAAAGCACTTTTATGAAGAAATATTGCACTGTTGAACTCACTGTCCCCAAATGGACAACATGGAGCTCCATCTCCTGCATTTAAGGAAAAGAGAATTATCACAACACTATAGCCCCAGAGTAAATTCAGCAATTACAAAAGTTGAAGCATATCCCCAGATTTGTACTCAGCTCCCTGGAGGCAGCAAGCTGAGCAGCACGTCCCGTAGGCACATGTTGGGGACAGGTATGTGACTACAGCTGTGCAGTAACGTGGGGTATGGAAGGGGGCTGTGCGTCACTCTTCAGTGCTGGCTTTCCACTTGGCTCTGATCATATGCACACACATCAAGAGAGTATGTGAATATAACCAGATCACATTTTATTACTAAAGTATACAAGAGACTCTAGTATACACATTGCACCAGTGTAAGTATTTATACCACTTACAGGACAATTTAATAATGACCTTAATTTCACTTGCAAGCCTAGAACTGCGAGGACAAAAGTTATCTTTAAGCCATGATCTAAACAGCCCTCCAGGAAGCACAAGAAGAACACCACTTATAAGAAGTGAACTGTATCAACAATTTTGGGGTTAATGAAAGGCTGCTCCCCAGAAGGACCCTCATCCATGGTAAATTGAGGCAGGTACTGGGGCTGTCCTGTGCTCAGGACAGTGAGCTGTGCTCACAGCTTTCTGTGAGCCCTGGTCCGACTGTGCAGGTCTCCTAAGCTGCTCCCCAGCAGCCTTGCCCATGCTAGACTGATGCTGCTGCAGAATGCCTAAAGAAAGATTTCCTGTAGCAAACTGGGGGAGAAGGTATTACACCTAAAATGATGTTACTGTTTAGGGAAAAAGTTTATAACTGCACATGGAAACTTGCTGCTTAATATTGCTGGAAAGATGTCCAACATGCAGTATTACCCCTGAGTACCTCAAAGTATTCAGGACCATGCGTAGCTCTGCTATGAATTATTCTCTGTAAATATCTGCTATATTTAACCAAAAGGAAAACCTGAAATGGTAAAAAAGAGCACCAGACAACATATTTGCCAGAAGCCATGGGAAATAAGAACCAATAATAATAATAATAAAAAAAACAGAGTCAAATAATAATAGAATGCTAATTAACAAGCTCGTGTTTATTTACCGAATAGATGATAAGTTAACAAATATATGTTTGACCTTTTTAGTCATATTTCTAGCCAGGAAAGTCATGGCTATTAACTGTTACCAGGGTGCCATGGGATTCATGTTCAGAGGCTTCCTTTTCACTTTGTTGTTGTAGCCTCTCATCTTTTACTGACATTACACACCACTCATCATGATCAGTGTCAGAAGCTATAACAGCATCTGTTGCAGTGGCAGCTTCTGCTGGATGAAGAGTCTCCCTCTTTACCTTAAAGAATGTCAATCATTTTTCATTTTCAGCATTCAGACTTGCTCATCAGTTAGTAACAACGCTTCCAGCTACACCAAACGTGATTTTTGAATAAACACCGGACTGAGATCATTGGAAATGATTGACAGCATATAAACCACGCTTTTTCAGAAACCGGTAAGAAAGGGAAAAAAATAAGAAAATCTTTCCCTACTTCTAATGTTTCGTTGTCATTTGAAACAGCTTCTACCTGAGGGGGTGGGGGACAAAAAACTTGATTTGTGACACGTGAAGGCCTCGCAGGTGGCTTTCTGCAAGGTACCTTGCAGAGTCCCCTGCCTCCTTCCTGCTAGAAGCCACACTGGAGAGAGAAGGGGAGGCGTCAGCAGTTACTTAACGATCTTCATTTTCCTTAATTATCCGGCACCTAAGTACCCAGTTAAGTTAGTCCCTATGGAATAGCTGATATTCATTATTCTTAGCATAACTATCCTCTCAGACGCTTTGTTTGTTCATTCTCTGGGAAGTGTTTCCAACCGCACCAGATGGAGATGGGCCTATGCCACCTCCGGGTGCCCATGTGCCACCGAAAGGCCGCCCCAGCCCAGCCTGCTGGGCGGTGACAAACAGGGACCCAGGGAGACTTCCCTCTGTGGGGAGGGTGCCTGTTACCCTGCACAGGAGGCTGGTGCTGCGCTCTGCCCTGCAGATCTGCCTGCTGCTGCCAGGTGCCCACAGGCCAGGGGCAGCAGCTAGGACTACCTGTTACGCCCCAGTCCCCAGGTGTGAAGGCACAGCACCGCCGTAACAGCACCTGCTCCTGCTGCGGCCTAGGCCCAGGCCCAGCCACGTACCTGAACTCGCCACCTCCCTCACACAAGGAGGACGTAAGTGTCTCAAGAGGAGCATAAGAACGTATGAATCACAGCTTGGAAAATGAAATTGCAGAGAGTTAAACAAGGCAGAAAACTGAAGGCATTTACGCTTCCCTGCCTCTTGCACCTGAACATTTAACTCAAAATCTTAGCATTGTTTTTCAAAGTTTTCCTTCAATTTTGCTGTGATCTCAAGGTTTGCTTGTAAGACAAATGTAATTACCAAAAGTTGTACTCAAATTGCAGAGGCTTCATACTTTCTCTTTTGCTCTTTTAGGGATTAATCAGTCACTTCATCAGCAAGTGCCTTCTACTCTCGTTAATTAGCAGCTCATCGTATGGTCAGTTGCTGCGGCAGCAGGAGGGTCTTGCTTAAGGCTAGACGCGAGCCCAAGAGGGGAGAGGAGTATGCCTGACAGCCCTACAGGAGCTAAGGGTTTCAGGAAGAAGCTTCCTATGTGGTGGCATTTGTTTTCTTTAATACGACCTAAATACGAAGCTGAGGCCAAGAAGCTCTCAGCATGTGTGAAGCTGCGGAGGATCTGGTTAACAGGAACCTGCCTGATACCCCACACATCACCACACAATCCTACTGCCAGCGGGCCTCAGCATCATCTAAGGACCTCACCAGAGTTGCACATGGGAAGTTCTCTTCTCAGACAAATCAGACTGATTGACTAACGTAGCAAAATAGGATCAGAATTTCATTGGAAAACTGTAAAATTGACCCCCCGCCCAGGAAGCATACTTTATGATAGCATTTCCTGTAATATTCTTTTTTTTTTTTTTTTCCCAAAGCTTCCTGTGCCCTTTGTCTGTAATGCTTGGGTTAGGTGTTTGTTGTTGTTGTTTGTTTGCTCCTTTCTATTAGTAGTGAGCTTGATACAAATACTGAGAAATTCACTATTAGGTTTAAGTCTTATCTTATTAAAAAAAAAAACTTTTTTTTTCCTGATATTGTAAAAAGATGTAGTCTTCTATCAAGATAGAAAAAGTCAAGAAGTCTCTAGAAACCAGCTCTTAGATCATACCCCGTAAACAAAGCTCACATCTCCTTCCTTTGCAAACAACAGCAGGACATTAGCTTACCAACCAGCTCCACTGAAGTTACTCAGACCTGCGGGTCTTATAAATTCTACCCAAGATTGAACAAGATACCTCAATATACAGAGCATAGATGCACCCCAGGCTCCCAGACAGGCTTAGATGGCAATGTTTGTTAAGGGGAAAGAAGGTGGATGTTTCTCATCAAAAAGATACTTTTCTGTTTCAACAAAAGCTTTTGAAAATAATAAATAAATAAATATCCATAAAACTTTTCATTTATTAGAAGACTTCTTAAACTTTGCTTTGATAAGCACACGCACAGCAAATTACAGTACTTGCACTCTTGAAAAGTGACAATATTAGTCCATAATACATGTACTTACTCCAGCGGCATGCACAGATGTTTTTCCCTCAACTCAGGAACAGGTTGTTGAATTACAAACTCACGTGTTCAAAAAGTAAATCAAACCCCTTTCTTCACCACCAGAGATTCCTACTCACCTCTCCAAGTAACAGTGGGGGAAGAAGGGGAAGGGAGGGGCAGGAGGTTGTTAGCTCATCTATTCCAGGTGAGCATAATTTGTGTAGTTGCTCTTTCTACACAGCCAGTTTGTGAAAACTCTTCTTTCTCTCCATTTTCATTTTAACAGGGCTCCCAGTACATATCTTACTGAGGGACTGATCACATCCATTGCTTCCTCTAGTTGTAGTAATCTTTATTTCCATTCAACCTCCCAATAACTCTTGGAAGGTCTACGGAGCCAAGGGTAGGAGTAGAGTCCCAGTTGAAATTCCATTCCTCTGGTTTACAAAAAGTCACAGTGTTAACACGATAGGGAGAACTTAAATCCATAAGATGGATCAAAAAAGCTCCATGTCAAAGTCAGCAGATGCCATATAGCTCATTACTGCTTCTTGTGAATGCCGTTTCCAGAAAATTCTACAACAGAAAAGGCTCAGGCTTCCTCAGACTGAAGTTAAAGTCATGCTAAAATGCCAGGCTGGATTTTACCAATCGGCAGATGCAGTGGGTGTTCTCTGTTTTTTAAAGAAGGCCCCCGTTTTAAAATGCTCCTGCTTTTGAGTGGCAACTGGATAGTCTCTGAAAGACTCTGGATGTCAGATGCAGGGCAGGCTGAAATCTGTACAGTTTATTAAAGTCAACAGAAATTACAAGTTACCACTTTTTAGTTGCTAATTGGAAGGAGAATTTAGAATTTGGATACTAAGAGAATTTGGATACTAAGACTTCTGTTCAGGGCTGTGACCCTAGCTCAGAGTGCTTGGGCATCAGTGACACTGGGTTATATTTTCAATTGATCTTTTTTAAGCTTTTGAAAATGTGTATGCAAATGCTTATTTTTTCTTACAAAAGGTGCCAAGGAACAAACTAACCCTCTGCAGCCTTTCTGCAAAAGTCATCCAGTCTGACAACTGTAAGTTTTCATGGTTTGTTTGCCGTGCCTAATGCTCAGTGTTCTTGTCTGAGCTCATGACTGAGTGTACAAATGTGGTGAACATCCCTATTCCCTAAAGTTTAGCACAGCAATTTTGAAAATGATTGTATGAAGAAGGGCTGCTTATAGTGTACAAATGATAAGACTAGGGCTGATACACGCAAGGTCAGCAGAGGGCAACTGTTGTTATTACAACCTGCTATTTGTTGAATCTCTTAACTAAGCAATTTTCAGAAATATGAAAAATAACATTGCTCAAAAAAACGATACAGAAAATGATAAAAACATTCAAATGTGAGTTAATCTTAAAAGAAAAATGGAAAGCAAAATCAATACCAGCCTAAAATGACAATATATTTTGTGAACAAAGAAAAGGATAGGTTAAGTCAATTCTGTTTTGCTTTTTAAAATGTTTTCTTTCTTTTTGCCAATATACTGCTTTTGCATAAATTCAAAGTTCTGGGATAACATCTCCAGAAACAGGATTCAAATTTTCTTCATGAGGGTTTTCCTTTGTTTATTTTCTATGTATGTTTTATTAATATGGTAAAGTATGAAGTATTTTAGGATAGATTAGACTGCCATCAGAAAAACATATTCAAAGCTAAAATTAAAATTGACAATATTAGTCATTTTCAGTGAAAGAGCTTTCCAGGTCAAGGTTTAGTTGCAGAAGAAACATTAGCTGAAGATGCAGCATTATAAATGGCTTTCTCTCAGCCACTTGTACCAGTAGTCGAATAATTCATTTCTTAGTAAGAAATATGATGGTCTATTAGCGGAAAGAAAGATTAGGTGCACATTAATCAAACATTTCAGGGACGTATAAACATGCATATAGCAACCAGGAATATCCCATTATCCTATTCCAGAAGATATATGTAATCAATATTTCAAACATATCTAGTTAGTTTCATATCATTGAGTTTTAAGTATTTCCTCTCTGTAAAATAGGCAGGGTTTTCAAAGGCAGCATCACTAATTTCCTGAAGTTCTGTGCTATCCAAATGGACCAGACCAAAGGAAAAAAAAAAAAAATCTCCTACCAACAGTTGAAGTCAAAAAGATGGGCCAACTAGTAATATCAGAGTTCTGTTTAAAATGCATTGACTTGAAATAGTGCTGGTTCTTCACCTTTTTCTAGCTGAGGATAGCTTACAAAGCATTGACTTCCTGCCCTCAGCCTCCCCCCCTCCAAAAAAAAAAAAAAATTAATTAAAAAAAAAGCCAACCAACTAACAATGGAAAAGTGTGAAAATATATTTGGTGGAAATCAGTCTGAGGCAGTAATTTGTTGTTTGTACTGTTTGGAAACAGAAGGAAGCATTTGCAAACATCATCTCACTGCTGTTTACATCAAGTAAATATGTTTTCATTTGATAGTCATTTGCTGGCTTCCAAAAAGAGCTCTTGGGACAGGGAAAGCCCTTGGGCCCATGGCAACATTTACCTGCTACTCTGCCGACAGCCCGTGTTGTTATTTTGTACTTGCAGGAAGAAGAGTGGTTTAAGGTAGAAGACTAGCTCGTCTGTGGATATCAATCAGTAGAACGCAGTGAGCTCGGAGCTTCAGTATGTATCACACTCTTCAGAAAAAGAAGCCATTTTTCATAGCTCAAAACTCAAATATTCATTTTGTGCAAAAACTCACATCAAACAGTGCATCTTTCAAGGGCAGTACCAGCAGTATGTAGCGGGGAAAAAAATTTCTGTTTCAAAGCCAATACCCCCAAACCATTTCTAATAGCCAACAGCTGCGAATTTCAAGAAAATCTCTTAGTATGGAATTGTCTCACCGGGGTCAGAGGACTGTTATTTAGTTATTTACTAGGATACTTGGAATCAGCATTTTCATAGTTGTGAAAAATTGTGTGTGAAAAAATCCAGATATTATTTCATGTTGTGGTCTACAAAGCTCAGAGTATGCAGCGTTTCTTTCATTAATTCTGTATATTGCCTCAGGCTTACACAACGTGTACTTCAACACCTTTAATATGGTGGCTCGGTGTCAAGGAGTACGTTTCTGAGTTCAGTCTGTGAAATGTCTGTAGGCATTCGTATTGGACTTATAATATATGTAGAAGTATTGCTGGAAGTTGGCTTCATCCCAGCCATGGGGGTTGTGACTTCACTCCACACAGCTGTAGCAGGGACACAGGGATGAGTCACGTATTTTCCTTGAAGCAAATGTAGATTCCTCTTGACAGCACTGCTAGATGTTTCTCAGCTCAGAGTTTACCAAGGGGCAGCTTGTATTTGCACAGAAATAGAAAAAGAAAGAAAGAAGAGAAGCACCTACTTTAAAAGCAGTGAAGTTGTTGTAGGTCCTGTACAGAAGGTGGCATAAGCACCAGGACCTTCCTGTGCTTTCTGGCAGAGATGGGACCCTTTGCTGGTGTGTGCTCACCCAAACAAGGCTGCAGGACCTGTCACAGGGCTTCAAAACACGGCAGGGCAAAATGCAGGGAGTGCTTTTCTCATGCACATTTTCAAGCTCTTAAGACTCCATGAAATGTCTGTGGGGAGAGAGGACAGCAGCACTGAGAGACAGCGACCACAGATTGACAGAGAAAAGGAGACTTTCTGCAGAGAAAAGGAGACTTTCTGCAAAGTCTTCCAGAAAAAAATTGTCAGGACTTCTGTTAGGACTCTCACAGGAGGAGTACATGTGAAAACCTTCTTTGGACCTTCAGGGAGGACAACCAGGAGGAGCAGGCAGTCCAGCTAATACTTTTGGATTCAGCAACAAAAAATACCTTCGGATTCAGCAACAAAACCAACTGAATGAGGGACACTGGGTCACTTTAGCTTGAAAACCAGGCACAAGTTCAAAAAGAATATGAAAATATTTCTAAAACAACTGGAAAAAATATAGCAGCTATGGTTCATACCTGCAGAACTGAATCAAACAGCACACTCACCTGGTAGCAATGATTCAGCAAACTGTTTTTTGGTTTGTTTTTTAACTAAGCAGTATGAGAGCTAAATCAAAAAATGAAAGATGAACATAATGCTTGCTCTTGAACTGAGATGTTCCCATCTAATGGGCCAGCCCTCTCGCTCTGTTTGCCCACTACCCCGCCAGCTTATCTGCACTGCTGTCATCAGCCATCCCCGAGGAGTGCAGTGCTACTGGGCAGGGGCACAGCTCCGGCCAGGCTGGGGGGACACCGCTCCTTGGCTGGCGCCACGCATGGCTCTGCCTTACTGAACTACACCAGGCAAATAAAAGATGGTTAGATGGATGTAGGAGTGTGGGGCCAGCCACGTGCTGCTCGGATGTGGCCCCAGGAGGCCGGGGACATCGGGAAGCACTGGCAGCCTCCTTGCATGGTGGGAGTGAGCCCAGCCCAGGAGTAGATGGCCTCAGGCTGTGTGCAAGGAGCTTCCTCTTCAGCATGCACGTTGGATGCAAAATATGTAAAAGCAAGGGACTTATGAGTCTCCATTTAATGGTTAATACGCACACAGAGGCACCCAGACACCGTGCTTGCAGTGACACCCTGGACATCTCTTTCCCGCAGCTCTATGAAGAACCACCCTCGGCTCCTCCCTGCGGTCACAGCGCTGACAGCTGCTGCTGCCTCTGCAGCTGCAGGGAGGAAACACACCAGTGGCAGGCGTTACTGGGTGCCTCTCGGAGGGGAAACCAACATCACACCTTCAAGGGCTCCAACTGCACGCTTTTATCCAAAAGCGAGACTCCCTGCTCCCTTACACCTTGCGTCTGTACACCCACAACACAGCGGGAAGCTGTTATATATTGCCATTGGAGGCGCAATAGCAAGTTTAGCAGGGTAACATTGTGTACTCGGTATGTACAGGAGGGGTTTTTGGTCTGGTGTACCAAAGAACACTTACCTGACTTCTGCAGAACAGGTAATCTTGTGGGATCGAAGGAGATTTTTGGTCCTTGCAGGTGCAAGGAGTTAATGGATGCTGTATTTTGCCTGTGGATGATCTTTACTGCTCACATTAGCTCTGAAAGGGCCAATAAACAAGACAGAATAATGTGAGACTTTTCAGTTGCTAAGGCAATGAATTAATCAGCATGTATGTGTTCAGCATATTCACATGATCCTGCCAAGGCCTACAGTTCTGGGTGTCCTGCTATATTTTTGCCAGCATGAGAAGGGAGCAGAGGAATTGGCAGAGAATGAAGTGTCAGTTAGGGCTGTAATAAAAATTTTGGAAGGAGAAATCAGCGCCTACTGCATACACTACGTTCATGCATTATGTGATGTTATAGCATGCCAGCGAAACGTGGCTCTTTGCCACCATTCTGTGTAACAGCTTCATTTAGCCTAATTATTGAGTATAAAATCCTCTTGTCCAGTAAGAGCTGATTTCTCCTCCCAGAGTTGTGAATCCAGCCTTAACTGTATTCAGTGCATTTGATCAGATTTATAGACCCTGAAGCAACTCCGCAGCTGACAAGACATTGCTTCGCTTAAATCATTAAATTTCTGTCTATCTCAGGAGCTGGGTTCTTTAAAAGCTTCTTCAAGTAAGATGCAAACCAGCCAAGCAGCACCAACTTCATTTCCAAACCCAAGAGCATCAGTACATGCTCGGGAAGGTTGAGGCTAGCACAGCATAGTTGATGTGCATAGATGAGCCCATGGTTTCTAAATGCTTTTTGATGCTGATCAGGCAGTCTGACTTAATGACTGTAAATTAAATACTGTAATGGCTGCTGACACATGCAATTAGTCAAAAAATAAAAATAATAAAAAAAAAACATTTAAAAAAAGGAAGACAAAGAAAGTTGAGTTGTTTTAGTTTGGAAGATCAGATGAAATGTTTGGGTTCTTTGTTGCATTCCTTTTTACCTACTTAAATACCAGAGATTAGGTCTTTCCTACCATCCTTTACCACATGTCAGCAGCTAGCCAAAAAGTCCTGTCCCTGTCACTCTCCTCAGAGCTGTGGTCATGGAACACCTTTTGTTTCATAAAGAAGCTTACCTGCTCTGTTACCTGAAATGAACGGTAAACATCCAACAAGGTTTAGCCCGATCTGAAACAAAAAGGAGCCTGTAAGAAGGAAATCCATGGCCTGACCTGCAACGTTGTGCTGGGAAAGAGCTGTACAATCTACTGCCTTAAGCACGCGGCAGGTTATCGTCATATCTGGAGCTCTGAGCCTGGTCCTTACCCCAATTCCAATCTGGCTTTGTGTGAATGTAAATCTCCTTATCTGTAAAGTGAAGATAATGCTCCTTCAGCACAGTGCACAGTGTAGGAGAATTAAATGGATAAAATTTATAAAGTGTTTTATATGTCAGACTAAGTACATATAAAACCTAAACATCCTTACAGAAAGCCATGATAGCTGAGTATCGGAAAACTAATAGGGAGAAAGGCATTACAAACCTGGCAGAGAGAACAGGTCTGGTCCTAAACACTAGCACTTGTGCAAAATCGATTTAAGTCCAGAGGAGAACAGCCCTAGGCAGGAGGTGCAGGCACCAGGGCAGGGTGGCTGCAGGAAGCAAAGACTCCCGGGCAGACCATGCTCATCCCTGCATCTCCCACCCAGGAGCAGGTTCGGAGAAGAAGACCATGTGCCTGGGGAATCTAATTAAAAGCCATGTGCAGTGCATTAGCCAGGCTGGCACAGCGTGCAGGCCTGGTCTGCCATCGCAGTCACGGCTGGGTGCTGGAGGCACGGAGGCAGCCGGAGCAGCCCTGCCTGCCCCGCGCACCCAGGGGCCCACAGCTGCAGCCCTGCCACCCCACCAGGGCTCCAGGAACATGCTGACGGGAAGCAGGGGGCTGATTTAGATAAAGCATTAAATATCAAAGCCATTCGAAGCTCCCAGTTGTTGGCTGAAAGCAAAGCAGTAGTGGAGCATACGCCTGTGCCACATGGATAGCTGAAGCTGTAGCTCTCTCTACAGGCTTCACACACAGTCGCTGCACAGTTGGAGGCAGCACGGCAAAAGCAGAAAGCCTGTCCCAAACCGTAACTGGACAGTCTTCTCTCGGGAATCCTGATCTTCACCTGTCCAGGAGAAACCTCGACATTGCTCTCAGCATGCACTAAAAAGCCTTGGGTTAAGAGAGATTCTCAGTGTAACAATGAAGTGCTGCATTTTTATCTTACCATTGTGGTAAACAGCTGAGTGATCAAATGGAGAACAGGGAAAAAAATAATGAGGAGAAAGAAATGCATCAGTGGCTGCTGCCTGCCTAGGCACTCACGGCAGCGGGAGGCTGCCCCGTGCTGAGCACCCACTGCGCTCGTGTGGGGAGCACCAGAAGAGCAGAGCCTGCCGCTCCCACCATGCGCAGCCAGCAGGCCTGGGGACAGCCAAGTCCTTGTGTGTCCACGTGTGAGGATGTTACAGGGAGTCAGGAGGAACGGAGGACTTACCCCCTGTGCAGCGCTCCAGCAGGGCAGGAGCTGTGGTGGGGGGCACCGCGTGCAGCCGCTCCATGATGCGGGCAGCAGTGCCTGCTCAGGATGGGGTATCACTGACGGGGCTAATCGGCACCAGCACATCAGCTAGACACCCACCAGAGCTCGGGGCAGTTCTGGCCAGGCCCCGGGTGCCACCGCTGTGCCTGCAGCCGTCCCACAGCCACCCGGCCACCAGGCTGTCCTGGAGAGGGACAGGAGCTGGGGCTCCCACAGCCTCAGCCGGAGCAGGAAATTCAGCTGTGAAGTCTGGATTCCAGACTTGAAAGAAAATGCTCCATCTGACAGAGCATGAGAACACAGAGGGGAAGACAATTAACTTAAAGCTTCATTACAGTACACGAGGCTATAGGTTGCAGCCTGTGCAGAAGAGAAGACGACCCAGGAGCACTGCTGTGTGGGGCAGGGTGGGAGCCCCGCGCTGTGCCTGTGCAGGGCCATGCTGCCCCGTAGGAAGGTGGCATGCGCGGGGCTGCAGAAGACCATCGCTGTGGGGCGATGCAGCTGCACGGTGTGGAGGTAACCGCTCCAGCTGACCCTCTGCCACCACACTGGTGGCACAGCCTTCGGAGGGGACAGGGCAGAAGAGGCCACAGCCTCAACGCAGCTGGGAGCAAGGAGAGGGACAAGGGCAAATCCAGATTCAGTCTCAATCATTAGTTAACGCTATCACAATAGGGTGTTTTGGTCTGGTTTGGGGGTTTTTCTTTGCCTGTTTGTTAGGTTGGTTGGGTGGTTTTTTTGTTTGTTTTTGTTTTCCTATTGCTAATAAATACTCGAGCTGTTAACAGTGTAATTTGATGATGCCTTCAGGTTATCTCATTGTAATGGATTTATTGGGAATATAACCCACATATTTAGAGCTAAGGTGGACAAATATTTTATTTTCTTTTTTATTGCCCCATTATTTATAAAGTTCTCTGTGAATCCTGTAAATACATTTTTTTCATCTCCCTTCAGAGTTTGTCTTTCTCTTTGGCAAACATTGATTTTTTTCGTGTTTTTTCCAGTGAACCTTGAAATTAAAATGTCTTTTTTTGTTTAATTTCTTTTTTGTACACCGGACTCATTGTCAGCACAGCAAGAGCAAGGTGCTTTGTTAGATTACTGCTGCTTCAAAGCTACTGAAGGGAAGAGTTGACCACATTTTCTCATATATATGTAGTTCCTTCATAAGTTGCAATTATTCTCTTTAAAACACAAAGCCAAACCCAAGTTCTCAGCATTTTAATGAAGCATTTAAAACTTTTAGTATTGCAGAATCAATTTTAACCAAATTATACCAGTTTTAAGAATTGTAGAATTCTTTGTCCTGTGAGTGGACAAATCATTTGTACAGAGATGGTGATGTACAAAAATAGCAAGGATTGCAGGCAGAAGGAATATCTTTTATTAGACCAGCTGATATAGTTGGAGGGAAAAAAAAAAGCTTTCAGACACACAAGCCCCTTGAAAGCATTTTTTTTTTCAACTATGTCAATTGTTCTAATAAAAATATTACCTGTCCCCTCAAACCTTGCCTCTCTTCCACCCTCCTACCACAGCAGCTACAGCAACGCTATTTCTAGCAGAAAAAATAATTGTTTTTGTATAGCAAAGAAATTATATCGCCATTTTCCCATGTGTTTTTCATCAAAACTAGTCTGTTCCCTTTCATACAGTAGAGAATTTTTAAAGTATTTTTAGAAAAGAATCATTTTTATGATAATTACTTTGTCATTGCCATTTTATCTGCTATTGCAGAAGTCTCTATTACATAGTCTTGACTAAGAATGCTTTTTTCTTTTGCTAAGTAACCAGGGCACTGTAGGTTATGAAATTAAAGCTTAAATTATAGTAGAGTAAAGTGGCTGAACCCAGGAACACAGATACGTTTGTATCCTTGGTTGGATTGATGTGCCATCAGAAAGTTAGGAAATTCTGCCATCTTCAAAATATTCAGCTAAAATGACTTCCCCAATAAATTAAAAGGGTTTGCTTTAGCTTTGTGACCCAGGGACCATTATGCTAAGCAAGTACAACCATCTATGTTCAAAGGCTAAAGAGCAGGTAGTAAGTGTTTAAAGCAGCAAGAGTCCTGTTAAAAAAAAAAAAAGTCTTTAAAAATGGATTGTTCTAGGCTATAATAAACTATGAATTGTAAAAGGTTAATTGACAAAATGATACTCGTCTAATGCCATCTCTGTAATAGCAATCATTGCTGAATCCATAATTCAGGGGTCTTGCTATATTGACGATTACATTTCCTCAAAAAGACTCCAGTTATTTCCTCAGTCTGTTTAACCTATGGTAATTAATTATAGATTTACAAGTGGTACACAGTCAGATACAGGTATCTGTAACCACTGTGCTACTGGCAAAAAAGGAAAGTGCCTGTCTGCAGACAGGGGTGGCCCACGTATCAGTATGAAGATTCATGTCATGAGCTGACCTTTGCTTCCATCGCCATCCAAATCAAAGAGACAGTGCAGGTTATGGTAATCAGCCTCATTTCACGTCTGGCATTCAAGGAAGGGCAGCTTTGCCTCAAGGTTGCTGCACTTAGGTTCAAATCCCATTTTTGCAGAACCTCTGACCTGCAAATCTGATCTATTTTCCCCCAAACTGTATTTCTTATTCAATGAGATACAATACGCTAGCAGTGAACAAACTGACAACATTTTAAGAATAGTAATAAAAATTCAGTCACATCTCTTCCATGTATCGCATTCTCAGAGTGCCAGAGATACCCTTTTCATGATATAAAGATTCCTTTTTATTTTATTTTTTTTCTAAATGTATCACGCCAAATTAGAGCTATTTGTTTTGGTTGTTTGTTTTAAAAAAAAAGCAACAGTTCCCCAACAGGATGACAAATGAAGTCACTGGTATTGCTGCTTTGCAGAAAGGATTTGCCAAGCACTGGCTAAGTAAGCGGCTTTTGTGAGCAGAATGAAGTGAAGCACGTTCACTTCTATCCACGCATGCTACAATTTGTACCCTAAAAAATGGCACAGACTTGATAAGAAGGGGCTATTATAATGTCTCCTTAATTACAATTTATTCATTTTTTTTTTCAGTGCAAACTTATCAGCTATAACAAAAGATGTTTAAGAAACAAACCTTGTCAAAATAAATGAATTAAGAGCATTCATCCTTTTCTGGAGTGTGAAGAAGTTTGTAAGGTGATAATGAATTCTGTAATGCATTAGCCACACTTCTTAAAATGTGTGTACCACTTCCTCTCTAACTTGCTAAAGTTTTGTCATTCTTGCTGAATCTCCAGTTACGGGCACAAATTAACAAGATTTGATTGTAATTGGACTTCAAGTAATTCAACTATTATTCTGCCAAAGGCAGGATGTTTTCACCGTGCAGAAGCCTGTTAAAGCTGCATGAAATCCATATGAAATCCATAGGCTTACTACCATTGGGCTTTGTTACATTACTTGGCAGAGGCTCGTGCTGGAGAAGGTGCAGAGCATCTTCTGCTTGCCAGGATTCTGCTACGGCTCAGGCAGCCCCCATAAGCCTGTCCCAGGAGCTTTTGGGCTATGCTGCCAGTGAGGACTCCACACAACTGAATCCAGCTGCAGTGCTGTTACCAAGTCCACCCATACAACCACTGATTTAGTCCTTTGATGATCAGTCACCAGCACACTCTCCCCATCACTGCAAAAGCCCAGCCCTGTAGCTCACTGACTTCATTTTCAAAAAAATCTCAATATTTGCTTTGTGGTACACTTCGCATCCATGATTTTGTCCCTTCACCATTGACAGAACAGAAGTCCCACAGTACACACAACAGATAAGTGGCATTTCTGCTTCCCCTCCAAAAAGCACTTACAGGACAGACTGCAGACCTTAAGCTGCTCCCCTATTTTCCTGGTTCATGACTTTTCCTGTAGGACATCTCTTCTGTGCAATTCACTGCCAGTCTGGTGTCCTCCTCTATCCTGTCATACCCTTCTTCACTTGAGAGCTCCGGTGAGGTCAGTCCCCGCGGCTGAGTGCACACGTTTGAGATGCTCTGGAAACCAAGGAGTGTTTGCCGTGTTTACTGAGGTATGTGTGAATACAGCAAACCCAACCAAATTTTTAAGAAGCTTAGCTGTTTGCAATCCAGCTCACATGGGGCTGTGGATATCTTCAATCTGTCTATTTTCAGATTCTCACAGGAGCTCTCCCCCCTGCTGTTTAGAAACAGAGATAGGCACAAGGAAGTCAACACCACTAGCAGTCCAACCTAAGATTTGAAGGGTCAGAAATGTGAATTAGCAGAGAAACAAAGGCTTTGGGATTTAGGGGAGATGTATCTGAGGTGAAGGACAAAAAGGGTTGGGCAGATTTCCAGGGAAACAAGGAGGCACAACAGAGGCCAGGACATCTCCCCTGTCCCAGTCTCCCAGTGCTCCCTGGCAAAATGAAGGAAATACAGCGTGCACAGGGAGAGTTTTTCCTAAAGCAATACAACCCTGTTATCGCTGAAGTATGTCTGCACTGCAGTGCAGTGTAGAGAGACTCAGGCTACCTGAAAATAAGGGAAATCTGGAAATCCAGCCTGGATGGCCCCTTCACAGCCCCGCAAAGCTATTTCTGGTACCCTACTACAGTGTGTGATGCAGACATATCCCTTGCCTGCTGTAAGAGCAAAGCATGCAGCAGCAAGGAGGAGTTGTGCTGTCTGCAGTTACGGGAGATGGTAGAAAGCATGGAGCTGTGGAGAGGCTGAAATAACTAAGCAAGTTTGGGAGCTGCTAACTTACACTGTAGCCATTTCCAACGCCGCAGCCGCCAAATTCAAGGAAGTGCAAAAGCAAATTCACACCAGTTTTATTCATTCACTGGGGAGCAGGACCAACATCTAAGCTCCAAACTTATGATTAAAACATGTTTTAAGAGTGGCAAATAGACTCGAACATTTGTGCCCAGAAACCAGTATGCTCTTTGAATACCGATCTCTGCCGGAGATCCAATATGCCATTGGAAGAGTTATTCATGGATGTTGAAAACAAATCCAGCACTGAACCAGCCCAATCTGGGATAATATTTCCTATTAGATATCTCATCGAACCTGCCAGATTTGCAGTAAAGCACATAGGAATTCTTAGTTAATAATGCAAAAGGCATTTCTTACATTTAGGATATGCCATACCTGTTGACTGGCAAACTGCACAGTGTTCCTTGCACCTGGAGAATGCAGCATCTCTCCAACGCAGAAGCCGCTCCTCTGCTGCATGGCAGGTGCTGCTGGCAAGGACACCGGGGTCTCCCGCGGGTGCACGAGCACAGCTTTCCATTCCTCCACCTTATCACTGCCGATGTGCTCCCCTGGCACTGCGAGCATCTCAGCAATGTTCTCACTCACCCTTGGAATAAAGTACGTCTTCTCACTCACACTTGGAATAAAATACGTCATTCTTCACCACCAACAGTTGTTCCCATCCTACCGTGATACTCAGTGGTAATTATAGCAGTAAGCGTATGGGGGTTAAGTTGTACTTTCTAAACACTTGATATTTATAGCAGTAGAACTATTCATGAATTGTCATGTTCACCTAAAATGATTCATGGTTATAATTGGAGAAGACCTTCAAGAGGAAAAATTAGGCCATATTGACCCACATAAACAAATTCAGTAAGCCACAAGAAGCTGCTGTAATCTATTTAGAACAATACTTTGGCAGCATATCACATTAATAGTTCACTGACTGTTCAGTTAGCCCTAACATAGGGTCCATTTCCCATCAATACATATAAAACGTTTCAGTGAAATAAACAAGTGATTTTGTTTGCTGGAGTAAAGCCGGCATGTGCTGCTACCGTGGTTCACATGCCAACATTAAAAATTCATTATTTTTAGTATGAATTAGGTGAACACTCAAACATCTCTGAAATTCTGCAGTTCGCAGAGGAAAACTCTTGTCTACATAAATTACAAACAAACTTGAAGTATGATATTCAACTTAACTGAAAAATAGGCCACAAGAAAATAATCCTCTCTTGCATGTTATTTATAAACTGTATATATGGACTACAGGAAGAACTAAAACTATTTCCACTAGTGATGTACATGTAATTTAATATCACCAGTGAAAACTAGAAGTAGTTGAACCAGCTGGGATGAACTCTAAACACTGCCAATTTTTCAAGTTTTGGACACACAAACCAGGAGCTAAATAGAGCTCTTTCAGCATCTCTGCACCCATATATTCTGGAGGAAAGGATGGAAAACCAAAACTGTGTGTGGGGAAAGAAAAAGAACAGAGAGAAAACCAATGCTCCCACACTACCATACTATCAAATTCTCATGAATGGATCCATTTCTCCACCCAGTCTTAAAGAAAAGAGCTGTGCATATGAAGAGGTATATTGAGAAGAGTCACAATATACCCTAAATTTGCCTCTTCACCCAGTCTTTCTCTGCATAATGCTGTTCCTGGGATCTCACACCTCATCCACTCCTTCTCTGCTCAAAACAAGGTCATAAATGCACTGACCTTGTATCCCGCAAAACCAGAAAGATCCCATAGCCTGGTGTTGATTTTTTTCCCTTGAAATCTCCAGACTAGGGGAGAGCATTCAGAGCACACGACTCCTGCTGACCTTTAGAGAAACTTCCCCCAAAACGCTGCCTCTTGCACTGAAAACATAGTAATTCCCCTTGTCTGATTCATGCTTCTTCTTGCAAGCACAGCAGAGGCGTCCTAGGTTACTGAAGAAAGGACAAGACTGAGGAGCCCAATAAACTTTCAAGATATGGCATCCACGGACCAGGGCTCCTGCCCCGAGCCCAGCAGCAGGATCCACAGCATGCCAGCACCCTTGCGTCCTGTTGGAAAGCAAAGGGAACAGTAAGCCAGCCTTGCTGTGCATACATCTCTTACTCTCAACTTACACCTCCGTGAAAAGGAAGCTAATGGGTTTACAAAGGGGTCCCATGTTACTGTTTTCCCAGTAGCCTGGGGAGCAGTGTGGTTTGGACTCAGGGACCCCAACGCTGTGTGGAATTGGACGTGAAAGCAGGCAGCCAGAGGAGCAGGAGAGGGATGAAGTGTAAGCCTGGAGAGGGCAGAGGGAAAGGAACCAGGTGACCAACCCCGACACCAGCAAGCAGGCCATCTGCTCTAAGCGGCCCCACAGCTGCTCCCCTTCTCCCAGGCACACAGATGGGTGATGGCTTCTGCATCAGGGCTGCTCCTCGTGGGGCCTCTACAGGCTGGGTTAATCTCACTAGTTCATCACACCTCCCTTTGCTACAGGACTCTGGTTTCCTGAATAGTCACTGGGACACAGCTTACTAGTAATACATCTATACAAAACAAAGTTCAGCACAGCATTCATTAACAACCACCATAGCAGTCACATTGTAGGATTCAAATGCTGTGCAAGCTAAGGGCTATTTCCACGAAAGCCTTCAAGTTAAATACATAATTTCTCATTAAAAAATTGCCGGTATCCTCAGATCTCAACAACTCAGGAAGCCGATGGGGCGGACCAGAGCAGCAGTGCCCTGGTGCCTGGGGGTCGCCCTGCTGGGGTCCTGGGGCATCCAGTTCAGCACGCCACGGAGGTCGGCGTCGTGCTGCCCAACCCTGGGCTGCACGCCACATAGATGCTGCCTTCACCGTGCCCACAGAGGGATGCGGCCACCCAGCCTGGTGCTGTAAGTGACATGGGGCTGAGGGTAAGCCAGATATTTCAGTCCCAGCCCATCCCCATTAGAAAAAAAAATAATAATAAAAAAAATCCTGTTAATGACTTTACATTCATAAATACACTCACAATGTCAAGGGATGGGGGGTTTTCATCAATTCATTAGATCTGCTCCCATGAATTATTTATATGCAGTGCTAAAAATGGTTCTGAAACATTACAAGAATTCAATATCAGTTTTCACAGTGGGATTTCATCATTTTAGCACTGGAGCATAATAGCCTAATGCAATACTAATACGATATGGTGCTAATAGGGTACAATGAGAGTTCTCTCTAATATGCAAACATTTCCATGTTGCATTATTATTTCTTTTAAGTTAATATGATATGGTGATAATATGATGAAATGAATTAGTTTCATATCATTGTTTGCATGAGTTGCGCATATTAAAAGAATATTTTCCCCCCTCCCCTCGAATTCACTTGGAATGAGCTTGAAAATTTACCCTGTAGTTATTCTTATGCTAATGAGGCTGTTTAGTAGGAAACACTCCCGCTGTTGCTTAGCCAGCTGAAGAAAGAATAAGTGCGTGTCACCTCTTGCTGGAATAAGAATTTTCCTGGCCTGTTTTGAAAGCCTCTGCCCTAAACATGTTTGCTTTAACATTTCCCACTAGCTCATAGATTCATGGCATATTTATGATAAATTCCCAGGTCAATATTTTCCAGGAGCATTTCTACATCAACGGGCATGTCTTCCAGTTCAGCTACTGCCTTGTGAAAGGAACAGGTAGTCACGCACTGCCAGCCCCGATGAACGCCGGTTGCAGACTTCACCAGAGACAGAGGTCCTGTGTTTCTCTGCTCCGGGGTCTGCAATGTACTTGCTCCACCCAGAGGGCTGGGAAGAGCGAGATGGCAAACCCACACCCAAGCTCTGGGGTTACTCACCGTCCTCCTGCCTCCCTCCTTCCCTCCCACCCTCCCTCCCTCCCCAGCATTGCGTGACCTGGCGTTTTTCCAGTCCTGCTGTGCTTACACAATGCAAAAGGCCAAGCCGGTTTGAAGGTTTTGCTCTTTGCTTCCAAAAGCAGCATATCCAGCAGCCTTGGAAAGGAATCCTTTCTGCACTTCCTGGCAGAGAGCCCTGCTCCCTGGCACTTCGGGCAGATTTGAGGATCCCTTAATTCCTGCTGTGGTGGCAGGCCTACAGGGAGAGGATGCAGGGTTGTCCCAGACATCTGACAGACACTTTGGCATCCCATGCTGGACACGAGCTTCAGGGCTTGGAGTAGCCGAGAAGTCCTGTCCTGACCTTCTGTGAGCATTTTCCTGCTGCACTTAAACATAGAAACTGAAGTGGCTGTAATCGGGCTTCATTTGGCCCTTTTCTGAGGGACTCCCTACACAATAAATTGGCACTGAAGTGTAGAGATTTCTATTTGGGGATGTTGTGGAATTCCCATAGAGGATGATTCAGGAGGACAACCATAACAGCTAACGTTAACCTTTGGCAACTCTCTCACTGCACTCCCTATGGAGTGAGCAAGCATCCCGTATGGGGTGGCTGAGAGCAACAGCCTCATCTGCCCACACCGCCATTGCAACCTCATGCAGATCCAGGTATCACCTTCAAATCCCAGTAAATCCAGCTTGACTGAATCTAAATTCAGCTTGTATGACCTTTAATTCACATGGAGTTACCCAGGAAAATTTTACACGCGAGGTTAGCAGTACATGTACAATGCTGAAAACTTCCCCAAATGTTACAGCGGTTTAAAATGTCATAAATAAAAGAGTCCAAAGTTTTTTCATTATCAGATTTCCAAAGCTACTCTACATAATTCCCTGTATAATCCAATCTTAAACTCAGAAGACACTCATGCAGCTGACATTTCCTCTCTGTTTTGAATGGGGATTATTTTTTAAGAGGATACAGAACCTGGAAATATTTCAATAGGTCTGATATTTAAAGCATATTTAATGGCATTTATGTTTTAATCTTCTTATTGACTAAACTTTAAAGAGAGCTGCAAGTAATTCAACAGTGAAAAAAATAATTAGGCATTAGCTAATAACAAAACAGCCATAGGTAATGGGTCAGTTGATTCAGGAGCAGAACGAGAAAGACAATGATTGTCAGGGCACCCCAGGGCACCATACTTTCTATGATTAAGATTTGGAATAGGCAGTCGCATTGTTCACATCTTCCCCACACTTTGAAGGGTTTCTACGGCTTATGGACTTTGGCTTCACTGTTGGCAACAGAGTGATCAGAAAGCAATGAGCCAAATTCACCAGATTCCTTATAAATGAGCAGATTAAGGGAGACGCTGCCAGGCAGAGACCAGAGGCAGCTGAACAATTCTCACGACTTCCATTCTGTGCTTCCTAGCCTGAATGCAGCCTAGCACCGTCCAAGATCTCTCAGGGGATGACTACTCATGTTAAACAAATCTCACAGAAAATTATACTAAAAGGAACCCATAGTTTTTCTGAGCTCTGGAGTTTTAGAAACAAACTGATTTCAGCCATACTGATCCAACCCCTCTACCTTAGTGCTGTTGAGAGGCAGGAACTCAGCTGCTGTTGGGCGTTTGAGTTACCGGGCTTCCCTGCTTGGCGGCAGGGCTGGTGCCCTGCTCCCTGAACTTTACATATACTCAGTTTTTGCTTCAGCCCTGAAAGAGCCTGCAGACAGCTCCCTGCTTGTTTTTCTCCTCACGCGCTGCCTAGCCCCAAGAGCAAGGAGCTACTTTGTTAGAAGCAAAGGTGTTAATTAGCAGTGAACCTGTTTAACCCACATGCTCTTTCACGCAGCTTCATAATGAATCCCAAAAAAACTCGGGTTGTAACACAACTACAATTTTCCTAGATTAGAGCAGATACTAGTTTTCTTGAAATTAGAGGCAACGCTCTAGCAAATGCCTCTTTCCAGTGGGAAAGACACACTTCCCATGCCCTGGAGCCTGCTACAACTTCCCCACAAAGCACTGGGTGCACCCACATCTTCCCCAGCTTCTCTGAGAATCACAAACATCACAGTGAGGTCTTACTTCAGTTATGGAGCCAGAGTGGTGCCTACAACCCCATGCAGGGCACGTGGTGCTGGCTGTGATGCTTGACAAGACACCGTGTAGGCACCAGCTTAAAGCTGTGGGCTCTGAGAACAGAAATTCTCCCGAACAGTCCTGTCGTGGTACTCGTATGTCAGGACTCAGGAGCCTCTGCCCGAGGAGTAAGCTCACGCTGACCATCAAAAAGCACAAATCAGAAGAGATGCATTTTAAAAATTCAAATACATACTTATTTCTACACTGATATACCTGATTTTGCAAAACCTTTCCTATGTGGACAAGCCAAATTGACATGATTACTTTCAGACGTCAGTGGGAACAAGTAGGTCTCACAGAACTTACGGCACAGTTAGCCTAGCCATTATTTTACACTGAAAATCATTTCTTCGTGCTACCATTACCACTGCTTGGTTACTTGTAGAAAACAATTCCAACTATCAGGAAATAATTATGAACAAAGCCCAGTTAATTATACAAGACATCTCAGCTGCCCTAATTAAGGATCAGTTCAATACAGTTCACTTTTTTTTTTTTTTTTTTTTAATTGTGAATAGATTTAGTAGAAGCCCAGCTGATAAACAAATAATGAGACTGGAGCTCCAGAAGGAATATGATTAATAAAATTATTCACCAATCATTTATTTCTTCTGGTTTATATCATTCTTCCTACTCCATTAGAACAGGAATAGAAGAATAGGAAGTGCATTGACTGGTTTCAAAGACAATGGCCCTTCCTGTCACAAACATCCCACCCTGGTCCTGAGCTTTAAGGCCTTATTTATGCAACTGTGACAAAATCAGGCAACAATTCAGAATCAAGAAAACACTAACTCCCTGATGTAGCAAAACATCCCATACAGGTAGATTCCTTGACCCAACAAGCCTCGCTGACGCTGCTGCAGTTACCCACCATGCACACCTACAACGTTTATGCATGCTTTTTGGGTCAAACATGAGAAAATGGTCAGGGCAGAAGAAAACGAAGAGACCAGCTAGACCTCCAGTCCCCCCCCCATTTCCCCAGGAGAATTTAGGCAGAGCCTGTCGGCTCCCAAACATAGTGTCATGAGCCCAGAAACAGGATCACAAAAAAGAAGAAACCAAGACATTCAGACATGGCTACTGAAATCAGCCCAGAGGACCCAGAGGGAGCGGTGCCTGCAGGGCGTAGCTGGCACAGAGGTGGAGAGGAAGGCACCTGGAGCAGGAGGACAGACTGCTGTTTGCTGTTTGGAGTGCCTGCAGCTGAGTCCCAGCAAACGTTGTCATGTTACCACCGGCTCTACGATGGATGACTGCAGTTAAAGCAGGAGAACAACTTTACATCTGTTTTAAACTACAGTCTGTTAGCCTCATATTTTAATAGTAAACTGAAGCAATTCACTTCCTTTTTTAATGGATTATAGAAGGAAGTCAGGCATAATGTTCCTACCCTTGTATGATCAATACCATTAACACACTTATAAATTATTAATATTCTGCTCACAAAAATTAACCACCTCTGAAGAAGCGTAATTGCTCAATACAGCTCAAAAGAAAAAACATTTAAGGAAGTAAAAATTTCTTTGCATTTTAAGAAGTTTCTAGCAGCTTGCTAGCATAGCTGCAAAGCTACACTGCATATTATTCAGTGTAGCATATTAATTGTTATTTATTTATTAATTTTTCTTCGTTCTGTGGCATCATAAAGGGATTTGGCATATAACAGTTTAATCAGTCAAATGCCACACCATGAAGACTCTCATTACATTCCTCCTACAAATGAATCTCTCTTCCAGATGGGAAAGCTTTTGGTAAGCGGAAGGGGCTGAGCTGACTGAGGAGTTAGCATAAGTCAATATTATTCAGGATTGGTGCATGCAACATTACACAATATTCCCAGTGCTCACACCACAGTGCCCCTGCTGACATCCTTTCACCGATATTGTTGATAAGTACCATAAAGAGGACATATATCTTGCTGCTAATTAATATAATGTGCTATATTCACTTAGCTGCATTTCTTTAGCTGAATTATCAAATTAGATGATAATCTTTCAAAATGCATCTAATTTTTAAAATTTGTGCTTCATTTTCTGAATGAAGAGGAAATACAAAGATCTCAAATCTCTGCCTAGGGACCAAAAACTTTCAGTGTACCTCTGAATCCGAATTTTTTTTTCCAAGTGCTATTCTATGTGTGCTAATAAGATAGAATGAGGTTATCTTGGCCAAAAATGACAGAATCAAACTGTAAAGCCTAAAAATTTCTTTTAAAATTTCAGCTAACAGAGAGCAAATGTGCTTCCACACAGGAATCAGTAACTCAGAACATCACTTCACATCTCGGGTGCTTTCAAGTGCGCATTCCAGGGAGCACTGGAAGGATTACAAGGCTCTCCTTTCTATATCATACTTCTCTGAGCAAAAGGTCTGATAAAGGCAGATCTACTCATATAACATCATCCTTTCTTTAATGAAAATGAATGATAAATATGTTCTTATCTAAACAATAGATGAAATATTTGATCAAAGATTTTGAAGACTTTTATATATATATATAAATATATATATGGTTAGGAGGACAGAAATAGCATGGCTTAAAGTTGGTAAAAATAAAACTAACTAACTGAATACAATGAAATTTCACTTGGTCTTTTACACAACTACTCCAGGGCTAAACAGACCCATAGCCATAGTTACTACCAGTGTTTGAGATCCGTTTGCAATCTGTTTGCACTGAATTAGCAGCAGCCTCATTTCTACATCCATAATCACGTTACCATCTTTGCTGCAGCTACAATGACTGGAAAATTTAATGGAAATTTTTGGAGTATGAAGCACAAACTTTCATTTGAAATTGATCCTTTCCATCAAGACCACAGATGCAGCTGCAAAGGAGTTATGTTCCTATGAAGACAGCTTACAGACTACAGGTGTTAATGCCAGTTACACTGAAATTTTTTGTTTGTTTGTTTGTTTTTTGGTGATGTTGGTTTACCATCAGAGGTGCCAGAAAGGTATAAAACTGAGACCACCAAGCTACTACCAGAATTTTCAGTTACCCACTACAAACCAGCCACAAATGGAGACTTTTGTTTACCTTCCATGGATCCTTTAAGCTTCCCCTTATTTACTCAGTTTGTGCCGATGCTGGAAAAGCTGTGACCAACGTTGTTTTAAAGAATTCTCTGGTTCTTTACAATCATTTCCTTAAAAAGCATCAACGTGTATCTGAAAACAAATGCTGGATTTCAGCAGCCTCTTGTGTAGCCTAGTAAAATAGCAGGAAGAAAAACATATAATTAGCCAGATTAAATTCTCCAACTCAAATATGTTAATAACCTTCATCAATACAAATTTCAATAGATGTTATGATGCTACACAGTGTGAAAACTTAGGTTTTTGGTTTTTCTGTTTGTTTGTTTTTCTAAGTCTAGAGGCAGAATACACAGTTGCCAATACAGCCAGGAAGTCCAAGCAGACTTAAAAGCAAGCAACTCTGTCACTTGTGTGAACGCTAAGAAAGTAGCTGTCTTTATACAATTAAAGTTCAAGGTTGCATCTATAATAGGCTTTTCAGCTGTATTTGAAAGTAGATTTAAATTGTTACTCACCCCTAACCTTGTTACAGATTCATGGTGTAGAGTAGGTAAAACAGAACAGACTGAAAGGGTTATAATACATTTACTGAAAGAAAAGGGTCTTGTAGCTAGAGAATATTGTGCAGGGAAACTATAGGCTTTTGGAAATGGTGTGTTTGGTGAGAGGTACGCTCCTTTTGCACCAAATTAATCTTAGGAAATAATTCTTTAGAGAGGCCGTCACGGTCATTTACCGGTTTTATAAAGATGGTTATTTTCCTGTTTATTAAGCAGGGATTTGAAATTATCAGATTCGGTTAGTTATGAAATGGGTCCTTGTGTTCTATCCAGCCTTGGTAAGGATATGGAAAAGGATTTTCCTTCAGTAATTCAGATAGTTTAAAGAGCTGTGATTACCAGCTGTTGTTCTCCATAACACCCTATGGGCCCAGAAATGCAGCAAATTCTTCAAGGCATCTCTGGGAGCTCCTGTGGAACAGTGATATGATTGGAGTTGTTTTTGCTTTGATTACAGGATGTTTCTCACACTGTTCATCAAATACAAAAGGACGTGGGAGCTTTAAGTGAAGAGAATAGAGTGATCAAGATCCCACTTTGTTTCAGGACTTAGAGAAAAGAGGGTAGAAAAGAGGAAAAGAAAGGAAAAAAATGAAAAGAAAAAAAAAAGAAATGAAATGCTAGCAGGTTAGCCTAGACATTTAGAATGACATAAAATAAATAAATAAAAGAGAGAGAGAAAGAGGACATACGATGGGTAATATTAAGTAATGGCATAATGTCCAAATATTTGCAATGTTTGCTTCCAAGTAGCTAGCAAAGTCATGTTTTCCATTACAGAATAATGCCAGGGCATCACCCCATGATTCAGTCGCAGTCCTCTCTCACTCTTGTCACTGATGAAATACTTCTGTGGCAGCTCTGCAAATTCCACTGTCCAAATCTTCACCTCCAGGAGAGGCTCATATGATCTCTCTTGAAATTTGAAAAATGTCATTTAAAAAGTACATTTCACCCTAGTCTGCTCTTTTCATTTAGAGAATCTGAAAAAGAATGGGGGTATTTAAACGTCTTAAAGGGTTATTCTCACAACATTTTTCAGAAAGCCAAGAACTTCAAAACCCTGCTACATCTGTGCAAATTTTACACTGTACCCAGCACATGCATTTTAAACACGTCCAATATGTTTGAGTACTTTTTTGACCACGAGGCTTGATAAGCCTCCTGGATGCTTATCTTTTGGAAATAAGAGGTTAAAACCTTTCAAGAGTCATTTCTTTCTAAAGAAACTTCTGTCTCACAAATCATAGACCTGACAGAGCCTGTCAAATGCAAGTTCACTGAAGATACCTTGTAGCTGTAAATATATTAGTGATATTCAATCTTATCATCACAAACTGGTATTTGCAACCCTTATTGGCCTATGAATTTCACTGCAAAGAACAGTTATTTATTACGTTTGTATATATTTATATATATATGTGCAAGGCTACATGTTCCTGAATTCATATACTGTAAACTATATTAAATATGCTGAAAACTGACTGATGATGAGTGCTGCTCTTGTACACTAATTTCTCTTCTAATCCATGATATGAAAATTCCAGCTAATGGGCTCGTGACAAGACTAAACAGGGGTAATAGCAGACTTAATCAAGAAAACAAATGGGATTCATTAAAAGCTGGCACTCGTCAGATAATCTTTGGAGAGTTCTCACCTCAATCTACATGTCCCCATCAAAAGAAAAAAAAAAAAAAAGAAATCTTCAGCTCTTTTTATCTCAGGATGTTGAACCAATTCAGTGGAACTTCGTAATGGAAAATAGATACAGTTAGCTTCAAATTTCTTGTTCCATGTTTTACAAGATGTATCCTCTTTCCAATTCTTTTTATACTCTTTTTCTGAGTATTCACAGGGAAAGGTTAGCTACAAGATTCTTCTCACAGCTGAGAAGACAAATTGGCTACAGTTTTCACATCCACCTGTAGCTTAAGATAATGTTCTAGTCATGAAAGTATTTCTTAGCAAATGCCACTAGGGAAATACATACATACATCATCATATACATATCTATATATTATACAAAAAGCCTATAAAACCTATGCATTTAGATCAAAAAGAGACATCCAGCCACCCTGCACTGTGCACTGTTGCAAGCTGAAAGGCCAGAAATGGAAGACAAATTCTACCCCAAGTTCCAGTTTCAATTCTTTCTTTTTACAATGAATGAGGCTGACCCACTAAATATAAACATATTCAAAATTCAGCTTCAGGTCTGCCATTCAGCCTCCCATAACAAGGAAGAAAAGTTAGAGCAATTATCACTCTCCTCCAACAGCTATTATCTTGTTAAAATATGCATATAATTAACAAATAAGCAGGTTAATTCACCAAAATCTGGAACTTAAATATTCTTTTAGTCAATATCATTTTATCAAAGATAGTGGTAAGGCAACATTTGAACTGCAACAGATATACATCCAGCCTTGATCTACTTTGAATTTAAGAGCAATGAAAAAATATATACAATGGAGTTAGTATTTTTCACTGCTTCTAAAAATGCATGTCATCTTGCGTGAAATCTGTGTAACCTACCTCAGCCCTTTGGTGGCTAAATAAAGACATCACTGATGGCAGAGGAAAGACTTGTGATAAATCTGGGATCAGGAACTGTTACATGTATTCCGTCTGTTTTGTAATGTCCTCTTTCTGCAAAGACATTTTACCTTTTGCTAACATCTGAAGTACCATTGTTAAAAGAAAGGGTTATCTACCTTCTTTTTTTCTGCAGTTGCAGAAACCCTGGTTGCTAGTTTATTTGCTCTTATTTGCTTCACTCATACCTTGTTCTGCAAAAGCTTATTTACTCTCGATACCGCTTCCTAATTACTTCAGAGAAGTCATATTGTTTTCTCATTATGTTCTTCTAGCTCTCTTCTGAGCAAGGCATATTTTCGGTTAAAGTGTCCAAATTCTTTTCAGGTGGCTGCACACTCTGCAGCATGTGGCTTTACACAATGTCTAAACTTGCTAAGGCAATTTGAGCATTATCTGATTGCTAATTAATGCCCTATAATAATTCTGACCTTTAGAAATTGTCTTCTAGCACCGTTGTTTCAGAGGCCTGCTGTGCATATGCTTTTTGTGTGTGAAATTCCTCCACTTACGACTTGTGCTGTCAGAGAACTTGGCTCACTTTAGCATTGCTCACGAAGGTTGAGAATAGGCCAGGCTAGCATTTTAAAGTTTGTTTTGAGGTTTTTGGCTTTTTTCCCCTCTGTTTGCTCTTGAGGCTTGTTTATCTCAGTTATTCTTGCAGAAAACATTCAGAGATGAGTTGTTTGTGGTGTCAACGTGTGCTGCCAGCTGGCTCCTCGGCAAGCCACATCCACCCACGAGCCCTTCCCCTCCAGTCAGTGTCCAGACACGCGGTCAAGAGCAGGAAGGGCGATGAACACCTGAGAGTTACAGGTGAGCTACAGAGAGCCTGTGCTCTAGATCACTTGGTGCACCAGAACCAGTGCTAACATCCCCACCTGCCTGGGATGGCCTTTCTTCAGGGATGTGGGGAACACCTGGGGGACGTGCACAGCTCTGCCGCCCCACGAGAAAACCCTTTGCCAAGTGTGACCACATATAGTCCTTCTGGGGTACTGTTACTGACTCTGTATCTAGTGTCCTTCCCTGACAGATGTTAACAATAGGGGAATGGCTGTAAAAGGTTTATTACATGACAACAAAATGAGAAGCTCCCTTTGCAGTGGAGCCATCTGAGAATTGCAGGACTGCATATAGCAGTCCGTGCTTCTGCAGCCACAAAGACACCTGGTAACTTAACTGGCCCTGTTGGAAAACTTTCTCTCATTTTGAGATTAACCCAGAAAAGGCAAGCAGTGTGCCGCATCAGAAATTACCATAACAGCACTCTCTGTGATTCCACCTCAAGAAGAGGTGGTGTTGCAACCTGCTTTCCCTTTCCCACCCCTCAGGCACATTTTCGCAGCTGTCAGAAATCTTTACCTGTATGACACAGCATAAAGCACAAGTAAGCTGTCCGTAAGAGAGCAGCTGTAACTGTGTTCACCTGGAAATGGAGAGGGCATGTGAGTAACCAGAGAAATATTCCAAAACATGCTACTGGAAAAGACATAAAAGCTCGTTGACCCATTCTGTAGTTTCACTAAGGAAGTCAATGCATTATCAAAGCCTGAAGAACATAAATGGTGCCTTTTTACTCCCGAGGTATTTCTACATTTTTGTTACTGAAAGTGAAATCACTTATATTAATTCACAATGAACAAGAACATGCATACACCAGGCACACATCAAACACTACCTCAATGTCTTTTACAGCTTTTAGTTTTTGTAAAAAAAATTCATTCTTCAAAATTCTTTAACGTAGTCATAAACTGCCTGTATCAGCTAAAGCCAATATATCTGATTATGAAGATATCACAGGAAATACCTTGTTGCAGACGTTATCACAGATAATATCGCAGATATTATCAAGATTATAATCAATATCGAGAGGAAATATTGTACTGACAGAGATTGTGTTGGGTAAAAGTACCTGCCATGCAGATATCACTATGTACAGTAGGTATTTTATTATTTTATTTCACGCCACCTCAGTGCATACTCATGAGGAAGAGCAAAGCACATTAATTGTAATTACCCACTGCATATGACTGAACCTCTGGTAACGGGACACTTGTGGCAGTTCACCACACATGAAAGAGGCTTCATGAGACACACCACATGCTTAAACATATTTTGACCTGTGTAGAGGAAGAGCAGAGTGCTTAAAACTGAAGCAAAGAGGTCTGTAGCTGATGTGCTATTACACTGAAGCTGGAGGCAGTTCTGCCCTGTCCCCATGGCCCTCTTACCTCCCATCACACTGGTCCTCGTGGTGGCAGGGCCTGGGGCCAACACTCCCCATGTGGCTCCCAGCAGCAGGCCCCTCTTGCCTTGACATCAGGTTGTCCCTCAGGTGATGACAGCAGACGTTGAGCTCTTCTGTCAGACTCAACTCCAGCAAAGTTTTGGTGAATTCTTAATTTTTGCAGCCTTATGGTGTTCAGCCTTCAGATCACCCATTAGCTTGAATAAAATGCATGCCAGGGCACTCTGAGCGTGGGGACAGGTTGGAAGTGAACAGACTCCTGCCCCTCTGAGGGGCTTGCATAAGCTCCCCCAGATTTCCTGCCTGTAGCTGGGGTAGGAGGGCAAGGAAGGGGAGAGAGATGAAGTTGTCCTTCGACATTTTACATCCAAGCCTTACTGTGATAACCTTTACAGATAATTTTCCCAGCAGGGAATTTCTTGTGAGCATTTTACCAGTGAAACATCATTAAGTGTTCCTGATGAAAGTAATTTATTACAAAAGTTTTTGGAGGGGTGGAACCAAGACAAATTAACCACAGAATTTTAGATACAAAGACATGTTCTTTTTGTACTAATCCTATTACTGTGGATATCTTTTCCAGTATATTTGAAAGCAGCTTCACTTGTGCTGAACTTACTGTCATACATCCAAGATGCCCTTTCTCCAAACTTTAGACAGAGGGAACTGCAAACAATTGCCATTAAAAATATTTTAAGGGTTTTGCAGCCATTCCTGATTGATTTTAAAGATGTTTTTTTCAGCAAGAGATTAAATCTTAATTACATTTTTCCCATTTTAGGATATCTGAAATAGTAAAATTAATCCTACCACTTCATAAATTGTAGCATCATGAACAAATACTATGGCCTTGTTTTAAAGCTTTACCTGTTGATCACAGAACAGCTAAGGTTGGAAGGAACATCTGAAGATCATCTGGTCCAAGACCTCTGCTCAGCGATCTCAGAAGGATAAGATTTTAAATCAGCTTTGTTGTTGTTTTGCCGCTGTTGCTGTTCTGTTTTTGTTTGCCTTTCATAATGCAGAAAGTGTCACTGTGTGGACACACATGCACTCGCTGAGCCATCCCAAGAGCACAGCAGCGGCCCCGTGCCCGTGCGCAGAGCAGTGCCCTCTGCCACCCGAGCAGAGCAGCTTTCTTGCAGGCTTTTCCAGGGGGCTTGGCCAAACCCAGCTCTTCAGAAGTAAACATGCTCTCAGATTATTTGGAGCAGTCTCTCTGCCTGCAAAGGTCAGCTGGTTGCTCCCTCAGCCTCACTCCACACCCACCCTTCCTGCTTACCCCCTCATTGCCCAGCTTGTCTTTCACTTCCCTCATCTTTCTACTGTACCGATGCTTTCTTATCACCTCCTTCCTCATTCCTCCTCTTCCACCACCTGCCATGGTCAGGCCCATTTTGCCTCCACAGCCCCCAGTTTTCAAGCAGGAGCTGCTCAGAGCAAGGAGCACCCACGGGCAGAGCCCTGCATGCCCCCAGGAGTGGCACAGCCCCAGTTAGTGACAATCCAAGGTATTAGCAGCTCTTACCCAAGTGTTGGCTCTCTGATGGCAGGGAAGACTGGCAGCATTATTTTAAGGCTGCAGAGCTCCAGAGATGCTGCTCTACAACGTTTTGTTTTGTTTTGTAATGGCTGCATTTCACACACTGATGCAGCTGGCTTAACATACTGTATTTCACTTTTCTTAATTAGATTTTTCTCAGTATTCCTGAGCACCTCTGAAAGCTGGAGCAGCACAGCACTGCTGCACACCCCTACAGCCATGCTCCAGCACCGTCAGCCCACAAACAGCAGAGTGCCTTGGCCGAAGGGAGAAACCCAAACCTGCATGCCGGGAGGATGCCTCACTGACCTGGGGCAGCTGGCACAGCTGCTGCTCCTGCTAGAGCAGCCCCTGGGGCTGAGATGATGGTCTGGGCTCTCACAAGCTGAAATGAGGAAATGTATGTTTTGCAGTGAGGAAGGAGATGTGCAGCTATGGAGCTCAGTAAAGCACATAGCCGTGAGGAGAGGCGAGCACTTACCCAGCTGCGGCTTTGGGAGCCCTGTGAGCATCGCTCCCCAGCTGTACGCCAGGTCCCCAGCTCCTGCTGCACTCTCAGCACACCTCCTGGCTGCTGCGCCCCTGCTTCCCTTCTCCCCCCGCTCCGTTTTGAATACAAGGCAGTATTTTCTGGAGGAGTGAATTATCTGATACTTATCTCTGACTCCAAGGCCTGTAGGTGCAGTACCCAGCTCCTGAAGCCCCTGGACCTGCAGGAATTTATAGCAGCAGATTGACAGCAAGTTTTTTCTGCAGGTTGTTTATATTATCGTAAGCTGCTTAGGAGGAAAGCTTTAACAGAACACTAGATAAAAAGAAAATGGGTTTTAAAACCACCAGTAACTCTTTTTTCTTAACTTGTTCTTGAACAAAAAGTGCTAGCCCTGGGAAAGTACCCGGAGGTACTTTCGCAGGGAACTAGCACAGAATGCAACCAAGCGCAGTAGGCAAAACACCCTCTGCTCAGCTTTTGGCAACAAAAATCTGACTGAAAACCTGGGGGAAGGAGCAGGACACAGGAAGTGAAGGCAGGTAACAAATGCTGGCACTTGGGAATGTGAATAAATAAAGGGCCTTCACTTCTACTAGTTGGATCCCATATCCCACAGTATTACATACCTTAATAGCTATTGATTTTTTCCATGTTTTGCCAACAGCTAGAGAGAAATTTCATTCAAATGAAAAACTCACAAACGTGCAGGCAGTTGCCATGGGTGAAGGAAAGATGAAGTGTTGGGAAACAGATTAAACATAACATTCCCTTTAGCATTGTGCTGGGGTCCCAGTCAGTAAAGAATGACCAGCAGCAACTCCAACGAAAATTATTGGGGTTTAAGAACATAAACAGAGCAGTTGTCTTTCATCTACAGTAAAACTGAACTGTTGCCTTTTTGGGGACAAGCGCACTTCCACCCATCACTTAATGCATCTTTAACTGCACCAAAGGCTCGCCCTGTCGTGAGAAAGGCAGCACAATGAAGCAGTAACATAAGGTCTCCCAGGTAGCTCCAAATGGCAGCTTCTTGTGCTGACCTCTTCGCCATCATCCCAAGCAAAGGAGGGGCTGACAGCCCATGGAAACATTCTGTCCAGAAGGTACAGCATAAACATGGTTAGAACAGGACCATTACTTGGGATTTATAGTGATCAAAAAGAAATGAAGCCTTCACACTGGTGGGGGGAGAATCAAGTGGTAACTCAATCCGCCCCGTTGGATGATGCAAAAGAAGAAAGAAATCTGAGAAACACTGTCCTAATACTATGCCTGTACAAGTGGGGAATACCAGGAAAGAGCAATTCTTTCCTTCTCGCTAGTGGCTAGTGGGGACAGACCAAGCAGGATTCCTTTTAAGCATCTGTCATCAGCCCGAAGGATAAAGGTTTTCTCCCAGCAGTGAGAAGACATTGCTTGGCCAGACTCAAGTTCTAGCAGGAAGTTTCCCTGCAAAACACAGAATTCAAATCAGTCATTTGGACTACTCATGTCTAAAGGAGATACTGAGAGGGAGAGAGAGAGAAACCTGGGAACAGCAGGCAGCTTCCTTGGAAGGGAACCACAAATACAAAAGCAAAAGGGCAGCTGAGTCCTTGTGCAAAACATGGTATAAAGCCTGGCAATTCTCAGATGATAAAAATAACTCAGAGCAAATTCACAACTCATGGCAAATTGAGCAGCAGCAATTCAGAGCGTACTCAATAAATGACTACATTTCTTCAGTATAGCCTCTAATAATTTAGCATATTAGTTGCTGTATGATAGCAGCCTATTTCCTTATTGACAGCATGCTTAGTTAGGGTAGATAATTAAGATTAACTAATCAAGCTCTTAGTCATCCTTCTAGGAGAAAAAGACAAGAATGAGATAGCTTTTAGTGCAACCGTGTTAATCCAGGTAATAAGGATGAGCTCTAAGCTGACCTGTATGGTTGTGCCAGCAGTAACCGTTCTTTGTGCTCGTGCACAAGGCAGCGGAACATGTAATAACAGTGGTCTTTGGTATATCACTGCTCTGTGCTACAGGGGGAAGGACTGTGGAGAAGCAGAAATATGGGCAAAAACATGGGAAGGAGCAGAAGCATAAAATGTCCTGAGAAGCAGGGAGCCAGGCAGGGGCTCAGGCTGGAAAAGAAAAGCTATTGAAAACAGAAGAGAAGACAAAGCTTTCAGACCCGTTATGCTGCCTTGCTCAGCTGGAGAGTTGGAGGTAGAACATTTAAAGTGCTAAACCTTGTTTTCTAGGTAGGGAGACGAGAAAGCAAAGGAGCTGCCAGATAAAGAAAGTGATCCTATGATGCTAGGGCTTGGGGCAATAGATTCAGTCCACAAATACAGTATTTAGGGTTAGGGTTGTGGTCCCGGCAGGGTATTGGCTACTGCTCCATACAAGTTTAGTTAATAGGAATAATTGAACAGAAGGGTGAAATGCAAGAAGCAGTGTGTTGGCAGTCCATACCTAAACGTCTGATCTCTGTAGAAAAAGTAAGTAAACCTCAAAGAGTCATTGATCCCTATCATACTGTCATCCATTCACTTCAGCTCCATATATCAGTCTAGCTGTCAGTGTTTGTGAAAGGATGAGAGTCCCACTCCTTCAAAGCCACTGGACAAAAATTGAATGGCTGCTTCTGGGCATGTGGAATGTGAATTGGCTGTGTCCCGGGATGAAAATCTGCTCAGGCCCTCTCCAGCATCCATGATGAAACAGGAGGCATTAGGTGAATCAGTGCCTGTTCTCCCCGGCTTTGGGAAAAGCATGCACAGATGGCTCCCTGCTTTCTTCAGCGGTGGCCCCGAACAAGCACCTGAAAATAGACTCTGACCTTTTGATTATACATGGCAAACTTTCCTGCTCTTATAGCTGCTGCTGTTGAGTTTTCCCAAGCAATCTCTAAGCATAAAATAGGAGTGATTTTAAAAGAAAATGGGTTCATCAGGTCAGTGGTAGTGTAATTCTGGAAAGGGTATGAAAGTAGGGAAGTAATGATAATGCGCAAATTGAAAGGCTGATATAGTTTGCCATGGCTGCGTTGAGGTAAGGAATTGTAAATAAAACTTCCTGTCTGACTGGAACATAATGAGTTCCCTACCATTTAACAGTGGCTACAAAATAAATTAAAAGGAAACACATTCTGCTTTTCTTCTCTAGCAGATAGTATCTATTTATTAAGGTAAAGGAACGGTGACAGAGAATACTGCTTCTGCACAACAACACTTGCATTAACTCAGAAGTCCTGGCCACTGCCCAGAGAGACGAAAGAAGGGGGAATGACAGCGGCATGGGAATAAAGTGATCTGAAATTGCTACTGACAGTAAAATAGGGAGAGCTACAGACAGTAAAGGCTTGTCCCTGTATTTCTCACAGCCTGTCTTGTGCTGGAAGGAACAGTGATTTTAGTAAGGGAGAAGGAGAGGGAGAGGATATTTGAAGGCAATTATTGTTTCTGCAGAAGAGGTATTACTATTACTGTTAACTGCATCCGGTGCTTTTATAACTTCATAGTGCCTCAGTAAAGAAGCACTGCTCTGAAATTTTGGAGTGGACTTGCAAGTGCAGGAAGTACATGAAAGGACAGTGAAAAGTGAAAAGAGAACAATGTTCATAGGACAGCCAGTAAAACAGGCCATAGCCAGAGAGGTTGAGCTCAACAAGCCCACTAAAGGACACACAGCATCCAAGTTTCTGAATTATGCAATAATTACACAAAGCATCTCATAAAATAGCACTGAAGATATCCTTTACCTACCCGGTGACTTAAATGCACAACACCAAGCTTCTGCGAACAGGGATATGGCTAAAAACAAGCAAGCAAAAAAATAAAGAACAAAAATTGATTTTTACCTACACACAACAGGCCTCTGCATAGTTACTTCTCATTCCCTTAAACCTCACTGCAGGCAGGGACCCCATGTCAATCGACTGATCATAACAGGCTTCTATTTCTCATCTAGAGAACAAAATGGAAACTATGGTAACAGAGCTAGACCTAGTCAGGTCCATCAAAGACCGAGAAGGTAACTCAGCCTACCTCTATCTGGAGTCCTTGACCTCTGTGCTGAGACTCCCAACAAGAGGGACACTTCTTGTGACAGTACATATGGAGGTAGAATTAATACCTCTGATATAACCACAAGCCGCTGCACAATTATTACTGATTTTCACCTGTGCTGCACTTGACCTCCTGACTTAAAGGCACACATTTCAGGATATACCTCGTAAAAGGGTATATCATTTTAGCTTTTATCAGGAAAGACACTGAATAATCCAAAGCACTGTAATTTTAGTTGGTAATTTTAGCTCAACCTGTTATGTTTACCTTAATCTGTGTGTATGTGAACCACATCTGGAAATTGTGCCACTGCTGTAACTTAGAACTTCACGTAAAACACATTTAAAATACAGAAAATATTTCTGAATTTACTGCTTGTATGGGTAACCATTTAAAGTTTTGCAGATTTCATTTTTTCTGAAACAACAGATAGAAATTCAAAAAATAGGATAAGAAACTTACCTCTCCAGCACTTTTCTTTTCCCGCAGGAAGTATGGCAATTTTTATAACACACTCACAGGCAATTTACTGTGACATGACTTAAAAAGTAAAGCTCATTTTTACAGAGTATAGTTTTTCTGCAACATGGTAGAATTCCTGTATGTCTGACAGCACGAGGAATAGTGTACAGAATACCATGTGGATTTAAAGTGACCAAAAGGAGAGTCTAGCTTATAATTATATTTCCTTTTGTTGCAGAACACATTCTTTTTTTTTTTTTTTGGGGGGGGGGGAAGCTGGAGAAGGGTGTCTGTGAGCCTCAAGAGAGAAAATAGGTCATATATTTCAATGAGGAAAGGATGCATTTTGGTTTGCTTAGTTTTCCCACAGCTAGAGAAAAAAAACTACATTCTGAGCTTAAAAGCAGAAAGCTCGGTGTGGTCAGAAGTAAATGAATCCCCGTGCTGTATTTCTACCATTTGCCTTTCCAAGCTGATTTTTTACCTCAACCTCCAAATGTTACAAAGAGGCCCTTATTATTACTGAAAAAATAAATAAATAAAATAAAATAAAATAAAAATAAAATAAAAGCACACATCATGGCAGAGCACCGAAGATGGTGCAAGTCTGCTCCTCTCCCTGGGCTGTCCAGCAGCTGAATTCAGCTGGAGCCTGGCTGCTGCTGGCATTGCACAGGACAGGGACTGTGTCTACGACATCACACTGGAGCAAAACCTGCCTCCTGTACAGTTCGTGCAGTGGCAGGGGGTGCAGGTCAGAGCTAAGCTGTAAGTATTTGCACTTACACTTTTTAAAGGCTTTTTTTAAACGATAGGAGATCCAGTCACCTCGGAGAAGCTGAGGAGTGGGAACAGGCACAACCTTGTGTTGTTTAACCCAATAAATGGATCTAAAAACATTAAAAGCAATGGAAACCAGACACAAGACAAAGTCGGATAAAGAAACCTGACTATACTATACCTTTGCCACTAGATTTGGTAACTTCTGGTTTGGCTGTGCTCCCACCCACAGTAGCCAAGGAATCTGGCCCTGCAGCCCCTCACAAAGTGTTCAGTGTTCTGATTAAGGTGCACCACGTAATTCCTACTGTCCCATGATTATTTAGGAGCATTTACATTGGAAAAAGAGCAAAGGAAGTAACATTTAAAATGTTCAACTATACTTAGGTTTGTTTAGACGTTTGAGAATCTAGGAAACAGTAATTAGACCAGTTACAACGGAAAGATGGCTTGAGATGTCCAAAATCCAAATTGCCTACAGAAAATCCTTCAAAATATACTTCTTTTTGTTATCGTTATAACATATGTTATAAATGTAACAAAGACGGAGAGAGACAACTTTCAGCACAAAACTAGCATCATCATTTGGAAGACTTATATGTGTGACAGACTCTAAAATGAAAGAAAAAATAAAAATCAGATTTGTTTTAGGGTAGAAAATAAAATCATAAATAATGTTTTTTTCATGCACATTTGCTGATTACCCACAGCTCTGGAATTTTAAGAACTGGTGTTGGAGAAAGGAAACAAACTGCCAAATGCAATCTAAATTTCAGTTTCAAACAATTCCAGCACCTGTCCCCTAGCATATCAGGCCACTAATACACAGACAGGTATCTGTATCATAGCAGCAAGAGATCAGCCTTATGCCCGAATTTTCTCAGAAGTTTCACAGAACTCGCTTTATTCTGGAAATACCACTATCTCATTAATTCTGGATCTCAGTGGACTTCCCAAACACCATGCAAACCAAATATATGGATTAATTGCAGAAAGAATAGACACCGTCACTTACCTCTGAAATATAATTGAGATTGCAGAAAAGGCTTGTAAGCAGAATTAAAAGGAGCGGCAATTTCCTTCAATCAGTTTTGAGCTATTACGCACTACCAATTTTCATTAAGACTTCTTGTCTGCTCCTAGACCATACAGTGCCAGGTTAATTTTAGAATTATTGTTACAGCTTGTCTCAGATTTCAGGTCCTCAAAGTTTCATAGTCTTTCTATATGAAAAAGAATTTGTGTTTTACAGTTCCCGGATACGGGTTCTAAAAAAATAAATTTAAAAATAAAACCTTTTTCCTTTCTTGTAGCATCTGTGCACTGACACACACCGGTCAGTATCACCACAGTGCTACCATTGCGTCTTAGCCACCAGTAGCGTCAGTTTGTGTAATTTTGCCACACATGGCATGGTCAGCAGTCGTGTATATACATGTGGATAGAAACTCCCAAACACATCTGCCCGCCATGAAGTTCTAAGAGTTTTAGTGCCTTGCAGAGCATGTGTGCTATGCCACAACTACCTCTTTGGATCCTGGTCTGCCACATTAATGTGTCTAAAAATAGACAGATAGACAGACAGATATAGAAATATATACACACGGTTTTCAAGCCCATAATAGCACAGTTCAATTCTCCATACAGATGTGTATGAGGGGGAAAGAGGGTGTAGGAAATAGCATTTTGTAAAGTTCTATTGCACTTTACATACTGCTCTTTTTTTTTTTCTTGCGTGTACTTTTCAGCTTTTGTACATTTTAAAATGATATAATAGTATATCAATTATAATTGAGTGATAAAAAAAATATTACTTCTCCCTTTGCTAGATGCACAGTATGCATGAGTCAAAGCAAAGATTTGCAGGCTGTGGAGAGATAATTTAAAAGCATAATGGCTGTTACTGTTTGCTTGTGTTACTAAGTTTGTTTTCTTTTCCTTTTTTTTTTTTTTTTAAATTTTTGTCATATAATTTTTACTGTGTGTTTTTCTACTCTGGAAGCATTTAAAAAGACATTATAATCCACCACCTTGTCCTATTAAAGGTCATTAGTTCCACAAATTGTCATTTAAGTTGAACTTTAAATTCTACAGCTTCTCCGTTTCAGTCTGTAGGAAATGAGACTGGCAGAGGAAACTAGGAACTGTTCCCTGGTCAAGAGCCAAACAAGGTGTGAGGGACACCTCAGTGGGGTTCGATGGTGTACCTGGCTGGAAGGATGCTCAGCTGCGCAGGGTCAGGGAGAAGCATCAATGACAGCCATGCTGTGGCTGCACCCTCCACATCTAACCTTTGGAAGGCTCCAGCCCTTCATCAAAGGCTATTTAAAAATGCGATTTAAAAATGTCCCGCATCATCTCTGTTTTTCAAAACATTAATGTAAGATCTAAAGAGTAAAAGGATAGACTAAACCCAAACAAATAGTGAAGGGATCTTCCACTGTGCCCTGCTGCTTTGGTAAGTTGTTTAAAGCTGTTAATGATACTTGGATTTTAGGAAAGAGAATGGTACTCACATACCCAGTTTTCAGCTGTTATGATCTTCTGTGAGAAGGCTCTTGTCTACTTTTCTGAAGTCGCAGCTACAGGCACAGAGCTGAAATGCAGAAAAGCCAGACCACCACCTTTTAACCTTATTACTAAAGCCAAAACCAACCCACCTCACAACCTCACCAACAGATTTTTAAATGACAGATCTGGGGGATGAAGCATCCTTTTCTTTTTCTCTTTCTCCTCATCCAACATCACTTTGGTCAGGTGTATGCTGGGCAGTGGGAAGGAGAAGGAGCAGCACTACAGGGATGCTGCTCGCAGGGCCTGGGGTGCAGCGGGGCTCAGCATCCACTCGCTGCCAGCGCTCCCCACAGCCCTGAGCAGCAGGGCAGCATCACCGGGGACTCTCGCACACACGTCCGATGCTGCAGTGTTATTCTGCATCTGTGGAGCTCTGCCTCATTCAGACTGATGTTTATTCACAATTTGCTACTGCTGTTTTCCACATTTGGAGTCTCTTTGCAGGACAAGGCCATTTTTTTGTGGCTGGATTCTCTGTTTCGCTTGAAGATTTATTTCACGTCATGTTGCTCGTGTCCGAGCCGTTGTAAAAAATGTTCGGTGGAAAATTAACACATAAGCCATAAATAGAACAATTTAGTCCCTGTTTTTATTAGTGCAGACCAACACAGTTCTTAATTGCAAAACTGACCTGGTACCAAAGAAAAGGCCAGCTGTGCCTAATCATCCAGTGGATGGGCCAGAATACACTGAATAAAGGAAATGGAAAGTAATGCCAAAATGTTTTAAGATGTAAAATGACACAACGTTCAATGAACACTTGCCAACATCATCTCTAATTACTGCAGTGATTAAGTAGTAAAGAATTTGGTCCCAAGGGGATTGCAGTTCTGAAGGAAATACGGTGCCATGTGTTACAGATTTTTTTCTTGCAAATCATTATGGAAATTCTGCTTTCTGTGGTTCTCCTAACAAACTCTTTCTTTGCAAAAACCATGCTTCATTTGTGAAGTGCAAAGGGAGTGTAGCTTGCCTGCTTCTGAAGATTTACGTCTTTATTGCCTTATATTCAACTTGCCTTTTTAAAAAATCCTTTTATGTCTCTAAAGAAAGAAGCACAGAAAGCATTATATATTTGCATACTGTAAGGGTTCCTCTCATCCTCACTGAAGAACAAACAGAGAATAGGGGAGGGCTAGATAAAAGCATCAAGACCTTAACACAGCATGGCAATGGCCTAACAAACAGCCAGAGAAACTGCAATTAATGAAAGACCAGTTTAAAATCAGAGTCCTAGGGGACATCTTAGAATGCTCTTAACCACGAGATCAAAAAATTTCCAGCTTAAAAAATACAAAGCACAACAACAACAACACAAAACAAAACAAAAAAAAACACCCGGAGGTTTAGTAACAAAAGTATTTGAATTGATTTTAATTTATGGGTTGCATTTCAACTTTTTATAGCTCTGGATCAAAATTTCTATTGTACAAGCAAAATATATATTTCACCGTAGTATGCTCATGTTTATTGTGTTTTATTCTCTCAGCAGGCATCTCTTCTTTTCATTCTGCAAAGGAAGAGGAAAAATCCTCGTCCTCTTGCAGAGCTAGGAGACAAAGAACAGCAAGGGAATAGCCATGGTCTTCCTCCTCTGTTTTGTCTTGATTTTTTCACATCAGATCCATGCCTCTGTCCTCCTTCTATCCCTTGCTATACAGATCTTCCAAACACACTATTGCATGTTCCACAAAGAAATATTTAGCTTTCACAAAGCACTTTTATCAGTACATCAAAGAGACACAATTATCCCCATTTCACTGATGCAAAAACCAAGACTCAAACATCATCTGTACGGAATATGCACAGCAGGGAAACAGCACGGTAAGTTCCCAGAATACGAATGCCATATGTATACATTAGAAATGAAGTAGTAAAGAATACAATATTTCTGTCTGCCAGGCAGGATTACAGAGCACAAAGAGGTCAAGAGAGAGAAAGAAGTAAAGGCACCAGCCCCTAACACTCCCGTTTATAGGCCTTCTCTTGTCCTAAGAAAGATATAGAAATGCTGCTGCAGAATCAACCATAAACAATTTAAAACAAGACCAATTGATTTCACATGTAGCTTTTAGAGAAAAACACTACATGTGATTAAATGTGAGGGAGAAATGTCAACATAGCCAGATACTGTCTGGCAGCTGTACACCGAAAGCTGGGCCATGCCATGTTGCCAGGTATGTGGTAACATGCAATAGCGAAACAAGAAACAAAATTCCATTGTTTTTAGCCTGTCTACGGCAGCAAATTAAAACACTTCCTCTTGCTTCTTAGTAGATATGAGGTTTAGCTGGAAAGGCAACAGATGCTCTGAATTTCAGTGTTTAAAATGAGACATTGAGACACTTCCTCCTTAGCCAAGTTGCTATGAGTATGGGAGAAGATGCTCTTTTTTCCTCAGAATTGAATAAGATGTTAAACTTAGTTTTCTAAGCTCACTTCATGAATCATTCATGATCATGTACAAATCCTCATGAACTCACAAGCTTCCTGGTCGAGAGCACTGAACCAGCAAGAATATTTAGGGAGATTTAATGGGAATGACAAAACAGTTAAAAATGTGACTAAAGGGATCATAAACAGTAAGTGAATTCATTGGACCAGACAGAACATTTATCAGTTGATTCAGTCCCATTTGCACTATCAGTAATGTTGATAATAAAAGTATTGCAGATTTTGCAAAGAACTTCAGATTCTCAAATTCTGTCTATATTTTAATGCGTCTGTAGTTGTTATTTCTGTAAAGGGAATCGTGTCATCCTGGTATGCTCGTGACTCACTGAAAATCTGTTTTGAGACTTATCAGTATGATGTTGTAAGTCATGTCGAGAGAAACACTAATTTAGGATAAAATAATAGATCCAATTGTGTTTATGGTGACCAACAAACGTTTAATAGGTTTTGTCTCAAAAAAAAAAATCTGAGAATATAACCAGATTTAGAAGAAAATGGGTTAGCTGATCACCAACAGCGTTGAACTAACACCAAATATTTGGAAGGCACTTAAAGCAAATGTCTCTGTGCAATTTTTACTGTTCTCTTTTATGTTCTAACTCAATTAGAAGGTGTGTGCATTTCTGTGGCATCTGCTTCTCATCCTGCTGAGGGAGGCAACAGAGGGCAGAAAGAGGGGTTAGGGGAGGCCACGCTGAGGAAAAATGAAGATGACAACCTTAGAGGTTGTAAAGGGAACAAAGATGATGTACCCTGCTTTGAAAATTGCCAGGCAAGGGCTAGCTTATGACGATCCTACCTTCAAGAGCCTGGCCAATGCCATGAGGGCGGTCAGCTGGGAGCAGTAAGTGCTCCATGTCAAGCAGCTCTGCATGCCCAAGGCGGGACTACCTTAACCTCCTTGCACCAAATCCTTCAGCACAGCCTCCGTAACTCCAAAACAACAGGTCTAGCTCTTTTTACTTTTAATGTCTACTGTAACCGCATATAAACTTCTGAGTAAATATAGGAGTGATTTCAAAAAGAATGTGCAGGGTCATCTTCACAGGCTCCCAAACTCCTCGGGGCTAGATTCCTCTAAACTCAAACACTTGCACATCAGCGTAAGGTTTTGGCTACCTCCAAACTACACCACTGCTTTCTGGTAGCACTACAGCAAGCTCCTAGAGGCATCATTCAGCTGGACATCTGCTGCAATTACCTAGCAGAAACAGGACACGAGACCAGGAGCAGAAACATTCTCAACATCAAACTGTACTCTCTGTCCCCCACCTTGAAGGAGAATGGAAAAGCCATTCTCTTGTCCTTCTCGAATCCCATAATACCTCCACGATGCTGTCAAAATACAGGAACTATTGTAATCAGACCTCATCTATGTCAATTTCATACAAACTGAGTGCTCCCAAAACGCAATGAGAAATTAATCTCGTCTACAGCTTGCCACTTCATATTTTTGTCTGAGGCTTAGGTATAGTGGACAGAAATTAATTAAAATATTGATAGATTAAGAATCACAGAATCATTTAGCTAAGCTTGAGTGTTTTAATTTTTAAGAAGGCAGCAATGTCTAAAAATATCTCAAAATTAGTCATTTATGTTAAATAATAACTGCTTGCGATTTCTATTAAAAGAGGGCTAGTTTTCTTTTTAACTAACTCTATTAAAAAATAATCAGGAGGTTGGTTATTTTTTTTGTATTTTAGGCTCGTGCACTTGTAAAAATCAAAAATCACATGGTTCCTAAACTGCTCTACATTGCATTTATACAGAAATGTAAGTAAACTTTCACCTTTTTGAAAGAGTAAAATCTATGTATTGCTTTGAAAAGGGCACTAAATGGCTCCTGCATTTAGGACAGGATGGCAAACCCTTTTTACTGCAATGTCTGAGATTATGCTGCTGGCCTTTGCTGTGATGTCAAGCATCGGCCTTTGTGGCATTGCAATTTCCCTTCTAGAAAAAAGTTGATATTTGTGGAGCAGATTGCACTGAATGAAATTTGCAGTCTCTGATGCCTGCTAGTGGGACATTTGTTACATGCTCTGCTCTGAATGTAGTAATACATATTTCAAATGGCACTGCTTCTGCAAAAGATTAAAAACCTCTTAGTCCTGTGAGACTTGTGTCAGCATCTGATTTCATGTGCAAGGTAATCTTTAAATATTAATATGGAGCAAGGTCATGCTCTCTTTAACCCCCAAAATGGAGTTAGTAAATCATGATCTGGCAGTAAAAATATACAGGGCACATCAGTATTTGTTTAGGGCAAAATCTAAATTTAAATTAAACTAAATTGGCTACTGGTATTTTTATAATCACATATATGTAATATATTATCTGTGGGCAGGGGAGCAGCATGGATACCCTATGAAGCTGTAGTTGAAAAACATTTATTAGAGGGATATTAATAAAATCTCCCCCATTGACAGCAGAGAAAGTGGCATCTGAAATACCAGAGAGATAAATCTAAAGTGGGAATTCAGAAGCTCTTGGGGCAAATCCACTGCTGTCAGATCTCTGTTGACTGCAGCAGAACAAGTCACTTTACACCAGATGAGCAGGAGCCTTTTGGGCTCTCATCTAAGCTGAACCCCTGATTTATGGCATGACACTAGTAGTCTTTTTGACCTCTTTATATGGCATTCATCCTACCAAGCAACGGGAGAGGGGGAAGTGCTGGACCTTGCTGGAAACTAGATGATAGACCCATATAGACTTTCCCTAGGCAAAATAAAACATTTCATAGTTAAATTTCTTGAGAGGGGCTGATGGGTTAGCCTTGTAATTCTATATACGCTGCCATTACATGTTATCTGGAGCTCAGCTCCCAGTGCAGCAGAGGTTCATGCCACACATAACTAACCACATTTGTTTTGCTGCCAGGGGATCTCCCTTGCTGTGGAGATGGGGAATGGCTTTATCCTACAAAAGAGAGCCAGTTGAACTCTGTGAGGAGTCAGTATTGTGAGACCATGACCTTTCGTACAAAATACTCAGAGGGCAACTGAGCGGTAGCAGAGTCTGGGGACTGAAAGAGTCTTCATCTGAGCACTGGGAAATAAAGGGAGACAAATCATTTAAATTTAAAAACATAGAAAGTGTGCTTGCTAAATAGGCAGTGAATGTGTGATCCTCGTTTAGAGCAAGGAACAGCTTATTTTAGCTTTAGCATGTAATGATTTGAACTACTGAATGGGCAAGATTTTCTTTACAGAAGCATCTGAGACAAAAGGTCCTCGTAAATAATCAGCTAAAGTAGCTCTACTTTGCTCTTTGCTCTGCTTCCTAAAGTTGCCAACTATTTAAAGCTATGCATATAAATTTTGTAATGTGGACTGCTGAGTCCATTGGGAGATGCGCTAAGGCTTTTAAATCCATTTCCCTTGGCCCTTTTACTTTGGTCTGAGTCCAGAAGTGTTTTATGGGCCTCATCTGTGAAGGTAATGGGTGTCTCTGGATCAGGTCAAGCAGGCTCCATTACACCAGAAACAAGTCAGTCAGTGGGAAGTATTCTGTACAGACTTGGAGTCTCCAAGAAGCAACATCTATAGTTAAGCCTCTAACTCTACAAAGTGATTAAAATGCTTAAATCAGTCAATGTCACCATTCGGGCCAGGTTGCTCAGCTCAGAGAAGCCATAACATGAGCTTCAGCAGGAAAGATCCTCCCAGAGCTCACAGAGCATTAATCCACCTGGTGGCAGCGGTTTCCAGCCCGCAATTCATGGGTGCTCGGAGGTCTGTGGGTTTGTTCTAGGCTCTGCAGTGATAACAAGGAAAAATTTATTTTCAGTAGGCTTAAGTTTGTTATACAGGTGCCCACACCTCCACTGGAAGCTTTCTTAGAAATCCACAGGTAAATCTGAATTAAGATCTTGCTCTCATATATAACAATTTGATACTAATACTTTGCAGTTCCTTATTCACAGATTGATTTTTCAGTAGGTTCAGAAATTGCTTTCAAAGCACATTTCCAATTCTCACTAAGAAGCTCTCACCTGCTAAAAACTCACTGGAGTTATTTTGTAATGTTTAAACATGTATGGAAACCCAATCCTGCCTTGCATTGCCTCATAGAAATCAAGCTCTGAGCAAGAAATGGCCTTCCTCTGAGGAGGATGCAGGAGCAAAGAAACAGGGCAGTAGGCAATGAGGACATCGAGAGAGAAAAAAACAAAACAAAACAAAACACAAATTATCAAGCAAAATTCAAGATTGAGAAAAGAGAAGGGAGGAGGATGGAGATGATTTCCATCTGAGGATGTAGTCTATGTTACAGTCCCTCAGCAGGATGGAGAAGTCAAAGATGGGGGAAACCTGTCAAGCCTTGCTTTCCAACAAAGGCAGCAGAATAGCAGTTCTGGGTGCTCATTTTAGCCATACGAAGCAGCAGCTGTGCAGCTGGCAGAGCGAGAAGGTGTCAGTGGCACAAGGAGTGGCCTTGGCACAGGACTGCTGCCATACCAGCGTGCTTCCAGCACAGAACAGGCTCAGAATGGTCAGGAACTGGCTGGGGAAGAAAAAGATGCAGACAGCCACTCAGGCTGGGGCTGGAGCACCTGAAGAAGCCTTCAGAAGCCAAACCTCCTTCAGGAGAAGGGCTGTGGCGTGTCAGGAGCAGAATCAATGACAAAACAGAAATAAGCACGATTTAAATATTCCTCTAAAATACGCTATAAATCTCTTTGCCCTTGGAAGATCCAGAAGAAAAGACGAGCACAAAACTGCAAGCAAGTGCAGAAGTCTCCATCTCACTGTGCAGGCAGATGGAGTTATTTAGTCAATCCTCTACTGTCTTCTCTGGGCTACAAGGAAAAGAAGAAGAAGAAAAAAAAGCTGCTCAAAGTTTCAGTCAATATTTACCTCTTGGGTTAATAAATTGTGATTCTGACCTCAACAAAAGTCAATATCTTCTGATTATTATACGCAGGCACCTTTTTATTTGTCCTCAGTCATTGTATAATGAGTCACCCGTTTCCACTGGCAACTTCACTTTAATTTTGAATGTCTGAATTGAACAATCATTTATACTCCAAAAGCAAAAGACAAAATTACTACTACCAGAGCTGCAAAATGTGGACTGAGGTTGCTATTTCTAGCGAATAAGTGAGCTTGGGCAGGGGGCAGAGGGGATCAAGGATTAAACACAAAAAATAGACATTTAAAATCCTCTTTTAAATACCTCTGAGTGGCAAGGAGCAGAGAGAGGAAAGCCGTGAACTTTGCTATTAAATACAATAAGGCTGCAAGTGTGGGAGGGAAGAAAAGAGAACAACCTGGCCTGACTGGTGAACTTGTTTTAATGGAACATCATTAATTTTTCCCCCAGAAAATAAAAATAAGAGCAATGCCAGAAAATATACATCAAGGGCAACAAGTATGGACAGGAACACCTGCAGGTCACAGAGGCAGACCTGAGCAAAGGCCACCACAACTCTGTCCTTCGTTAAAGGTGGCCTGGGCCAGCACTGGAGGGAGAAAGCTCAGGGCATTAGTCTTATAATTATGCAATGTTTTATGTAATACCACAGGTGTGCACTCTGCTTTCGTGGAAGAAATCAAAAAGCACAGCCTCCCCCTGCAAGATCAAGAATCAGCTAGAATCACATTTTGGCTCTTCAACTTCTCATTTTTCTAACATCCCCCACTGACTATAATAAAAACGTCCTTTGGGCTTACAAACCTTGTGATGCTGGAAAGATTTTTCACCCACGCAACCCACTATTCTCATCTCTTTTTTTAAAAAGTAAGTTACTTTACCAGTTTAAGTTTGTCTGACAACATTATTTTACTATTAATCACACTCTGGCAGACAGTGGTAAGAGAAGCACACCTTTAGCTTAAGGAAAGCTCTTTTTGAACAGTGAAAGTTCAGAAAGAGCAAATTATGATCAAAACAATCATGATCTGGCTAAGTTTGTGAACACCTAATTAATAAATCCCATACAGACCCATCTTTGCACATTTGCTCTAAAAGCCAGACTCTGTACCGCACTACTCCGATACCACGCTACCTTGTGCTGTAAACAAAAAACAGCTCATTATGCCCAAAGCAGGTCATGTTGTACTCCTGGGAAAAGCCACAGAAATGTTATTTTCATACTCGAAAAGAAGCTGCTTTTCAGATGGGACATTCGACCCACTGTTTAGCCATTCAACAGATATTTTTATTATTATCTGTTAATATCGTGCTTATTTTCTATAATATTTTAAAAGGCATATCTCATTCAGAAGAAGTGGAGTTATTCTGCTTTAGTTTTGGAGAACGTATGCCATCATAAATAGATTTTCCCATTTACTTCACAAAGCTGGTTTACAGCTCACTTGCTATAAACATGTTTTACATGGACACCAGCAGACATAAGGAAGTCATTTAGACTGTTTATAGACCAAAAAGCAGCTGATTTTCTGATACAAAAATACAAAATTTATGAGAATAAAAATCTGCTTCTCCCCAAGGAGTTACAACCCAGAATGTGACAATGTGAAAGCTTGATGTATTAAAGCTTCATTTGATATCATCAGACCTGTTCCTACTGAATTGAAATGTTTTCCACCAATTAACATAGTTGAGATCCTTTATTTCCATCTAATGATCTTTAGCAGTAACTGCCACCATTACCACATCGGTACCAACAGGCAGACGTTAACTTGTGCATATTCATACAGGAAAGGTGGAAACTGTCTTATGAACAGAAATGGATGAAGTTTCAGTAGGTTTGAATACATTGGTGGACCCTTTGTGGCTATGTAGGATTTTAATCAACAGCCTTTGTAATGGAGTGAAAATGGAAACCGATTTGAACTTCTTATAGTCGATAGACAGAAACAACTGCAAGAAGGTGGCAAAACATCATGAGATGCTGCTCTTTCTTAAAACCCAACACGCCCCCAGGGAAATGCTTACTTTGGAAAAGAAATTCTCAGCAGGGAGCAGAGCAGAACTTGGGCCGAGGCTCTGGACGAGGTCATTGTCCCTCTCTGCCCTGTGCAGAAGGCAGCTCCGCTCTTGGCACAAACCATGCCGCTCTGCTCCAGGAGCCATCCCTAGGGCTGCTTCTGCACTGCACCCACTACCAAGGGCTGCGAGGAATGCGGGCTTGGGTTTCTTCTGACATTTCACAGCAAGCCAGTGCAAAGAGCAGAGAATATTCTTGATGTGTTTATTGTAGCCTGGGCTGCTAAAGAGATTCAGCAAAGTGCCCTAATCTAGCTGAAGCTCGTGAATCCTAAAGAAATGTAAGAGGGTCTTGTGAAAGAAGGCAGGAGGCAGATGGTTTCTGCAGTACAAAACTAGAGACGGCTTTTGTTAGAGACTTTCAGAGGTGCTGAAGGATTGTTTCTACTGGCAGCCAAGATCTTAACAGATATAAATGTTACAAACTAGTAATTCAACACTTATTTCTTCAGACACTCTATGTTTTATACATGATTTTAATTAATAGGTTTAATATTTTGAGCTGGATGGATTTCTGTTTTCTTCTGTGCTCTGCCTCTTTATTTTTCCAAGCAATAACCCAACATATAATGCACTCACCAGACCACAATTGAATGGACTAAAAAATAAGAATCATAAAAATACTTGTTTACCATATAAAGCTTGGATTAATATTCACAAGTGTTTGAAAGCACTGAAAGAATATTTGCAGTCTCCTCCTTTCTAGTCAAGTAAATCTTTGCTTTATGCAGAAAATAGTATTCAATAAAGAATATATTCTAAATTTTGAATTATATAAAAATCACAACACGTCCTTTTTTGCTCCTCTAAAATTCAATAAATAGTTCAATAGATCTTCTTTATTCCTTTCACCCTTCCAGGGAAAAAAGTGATTCTTAGGCAAAGAGCTTGCAGGCCAAATTTCAATCTGAAAATAATCTTTATGGCTGAGTTATAAAACAATGAGAATAAGGGTTTATGATGTGAAAGTTGATGCAGACTTTACTGTTTTGGCATGATTGGTGAAGCTGTATTAAAAATAAATAATTGTAAAACAAAACAAACAAACAAAAAAAAACAGCAACGCACAAAACAGGCATTCTAGACCCTTTGACTAAATAATAGAAGCTGTATGCTATCATGGCCATATAAATCCAAAGTCTTAAACCACTCCACCCTTATTATCTCTACCAAAAGAAAAATGTTTATAATAATACATATATTGACTTTTGCTTTTTGGTCAATAAGAAGATTTACTGCCCCACTCTTCAGTCAATTGTAACCTCTTTGGGTCAACAAATCTCGATACTGATCTCAATAGAAGTCAATACCTGCTTATTACTTACCTCCACATTTAGACGCCTATCACAAATTCTTATGGACGTTCCCTTGACAAGAAGAAATGAATATTTTCTCTTTAGTTTCTATACAAAATAGGCTTATGTACTTTTCATGAAGACAGTCTATTTAAAGCCATGAGATGATGCTGTATTTTCAGGAAACATTATTATACGTGAATTTCTGTAACTAGTGACTGAAGTTGCTTAGCTTCTCTGTGTTGTTTCCTTAAAAAGTCACAGACTGACCTTCTTGTAACTCCTATTTTCCTCCCACATAAAATGCAATTGAGCAATCTGACATTTTGTCCTCACCAACCAAGAAAGGCAAATAACAGTAAAAATTAAAAAGCTAGTTGCAAGTAATTATACACAAACAAGCATGCCAGTTCAACAGAGAAATGTAACAATTGCTTTCTCAGTTGCATTTGTGTAAGGCTAGCATAGAAAAAAATGAACCTTAAAACCCCCTATCACATCTCAGTTTGTGTATGTGTATGAATCAAATCTGTTCTTCCACAGAGAGTCAGACTCCAGATACACTGTTCAGCACCTGAAGCATCAAAATGCTTACTATAAGACACTCAAAAGAGGATTTCATGTCTTACACGTAAACAGATTAAATGGACATTTATTTACCATGCAATCTAAAGACTTACATTAAAACTTTAACATAGAGCCAGCTAATAAGGAACGTATTTTAAAATACTGTCTCATTGGATTTTGTTTTGAAAACTGCATTACTCAATTTTTTGCATGTGTTCAGAATAAAAATTGAGAAAATACTGGTACGGAAGTCTGGAACACATGGCAAGGAAATATCATCAGTGGCAGAAGTTATACTGAAAAGTGCCTTTACAAATGTCTCGGGCAGCCACAAGAAACATCACTGCACTGGTCTCCTGGTCCTTTCCAGTTGCACATGCAGTATAATGTTAGTTGTGTCAAACGTAGCAGACAACAGATGGAGCAATGATCCTAACCTTGAATATTATTATTTTGTTACCTTCACTTAAAATTTTCTGTTCTGAACATCAAAGATGGCAGTGTTCATGTTCCCAGCATTAAAAAGAGTGTGGGAGAGAAACCAGGAAAAGACTATAACTGAGACTGAAACATAAAATCTATTTTTAACTTTTAGCCTAATCAGAGTAACTCATATAACACCGTTTAAGGCCTGCTTAATGTTAGACATTCCCATCACTGTCCCACAACATCTGCATTATCTGAGGTAAAATGAGAATACACAATCTGCTATGATTTTGCTTTCATGTATTTTTCAGTTAAACCCCAGTCTGAAAAAATCCATAGTGAAATTTTAGGTGCCGTTTAAGCACAGAAGGCCCCATTCTGCACTCATTTACCTCAGTTTTGTATATACACGGAGGACAAAAGAGGTGTAATGCATGAAAAGCATAGCTGCACTTACCTAAGATCTGTATTTGACTAACGAGTTAAGGCAATTCAGAAATTAGATAGTTTTTCAGGCTAAAAAAAAAATCAGTATTATTTACAGGATGTGATAGTAGGCCTAAAACAACAACAAAATACATTTCTAGCTTTTTTAAAATAAAGCTATATTGATTTTCAGAATGTGAGGCATTAGACTACTTAGATAGACACAACTGCTACGTAAAAGATCTAGGTAGAGAAACACCAATAAAACTCCCATTCATCTATTTAGTCAAATAGCCCGGTGAAAGGTCAAGCAAGGTTAGAGTGCTCTGTCCAGTGCTTGATATTCCTGCAGGACGACAAAATATTCTTCACAACCAGCTTTAATGATGTCCCTGACCATCAGGTGAAGGCCACGTGCTCCCTGGGCATGGGCAATGCAGCAGGGAGGCACTGAGAGCCTCCCACCACCCATCATGGCCTGTCCCCAGCTGAGCCCGATCTGATAGCCTTGTCTGGAGGGCAGCACCCTCATTTACACCCTCAAGAGCAAGAGAACTGGATCCACAGAGGCTTCTGATCCAAAGCACATGTGTGTACCTAACTAGAAGACAAGGTAGGCCTTATGCAAACTTCCTCTGCTGCAGATCTCCATGACAAGGAGTGCAAGTGTGCCACTGAAGAGCAGCGTGGTGGGATGCAGCCAGGACCATAAACAAGAATGTATTCGACCCATATACCACAAAGATCCATCTAATGGGCAGATAATATTAAAATTGGACTACAGTAGCTCCCGTAAGAAAGAAGAATCTAGGATTTGGTTCCTATTCTAGAAAATAGTGAGGATTACATGTATTGAACCTGACCGTGAAGAATTTCCTTCTAAAGAACTGGTATCAGCTAAACCATCTCCAGACTAAAATATTAGTGCATTCTTAAGTGATAGTGATTAAAGCAAGTGGACTTCAGAACACGGTATTATGAAGGATGACAGTAATCATCATGGATGAAGTACCAATAGAAACACAGCAGAGAGTCAACAAAGATCAAGTGCCAGAGTGAGGGAAGGTAAAGGAAAGAGGAAGAAACTAGAGAACATTTCTTGAGGGCAAAAATAAGGTTAAAGAATGATCATTAATGTGCTACTGACACTCCACAGTTATAATGAGAACTGTGCAAATGAATATATAATAAAGAATAATAATAATAGTTGGGTAGCATCAGCTGGATGGGAAGAGGCAGAGGACAATAGGAGGATTGGTCTAATAACAGACATTCTGCCCTGACTGTGGCAAAGGCCTTGGAAGATGCTCACAGGAAAGAAATCTCCATGGAGATTCATGAAAGCCGTTCCTTATTATTATTTTGCAGAGAGATTTCTACCCCTGAACAAGCCCTGAGGCCCGTTCAGATTTCCTGAAGGTCCTCAAATATGAAACCTAACTTTGAATTGTGAAGAGCTTAAGCGTAAGTGGTGTTTTACCACCCTCTGAAGGAGGTGGGCTATCTCCAGGTCTATCTGCTCAGAGGCTTTGCAGCTCTGCTACCTCACCCAGCAATCTCCCATGCATTTTAAAATACCGCTTACACTTAAAACTGCCATGCTTCAGGTTTTGGTTTCAAAGTATCTTCACTTCATATTATTGACCAAACACGGGATTATAGATCAGCGTCTTTATGGAGCAGAGAGGGAAACAGTGATGAGGGGAGGGAAAAATACTGAAATGTTTGGTTTTACTCCATGCTAATGAATGCACCACTTATTTTCTGAAACAGAGTTCAGATAGGACAGACATCTTTGTCACTATTTGCAAAACCTGAGCTCCCTCATTTACTAATTTCTATAGCTGCAGAATTAATAGGACTGATTACAGCTAGCATTTGACTTGATTGCATTTTAATTGAAAATCTTCAGATGTATTAAAGATTTTCTACTATCAGCCTTTCACATGACAAGAGATGATGAGGCTGATGGAGCTACCAATGCAGCCAAATTTTAAGTGGAGTTTTGACTGTGAGGGTTATTGCTATAGGAACCTCTTGAGTTCCAGCACATATTTCACGAGCAGAAAGCAAAAAGTACTATTGTGTTATGTATTCCACTCAAGTTTCTCACTTGGAAATAGTTATGATTGTCATCCTTGGCCAGGTTTAAATTGACATTTTTATCACAACATTCCTGGCATGGTACTGCAAATTACTTGCTTGTGAATAGTTATCAACTGGCAAATATTTAAAAAGAGGTTGACTGATTAAAATTATATGACAAGAGCTATACAGAAACAACAAAATAACTAAAGGCTGCAAATATTCTTTTAAAGATATATATTTTCTAAGAAAGAAAACCTATACATGCAGATGAGTCATAAATCCCACATCTTCCTTTAATATTTGATCATCAAAAAGCTAATAATTAAAACTGGGAAGGTTAGTTTGGTCAAGTTTTACAGCTGAGCGCACTCCCTGAACATGCTCAAATCAACACTTATGAGATTAATTTATAAGCTCTTCAAATTCTGAATCTCCAAGGTTTATGCTATCTGTGCATTGTTTGCATAATGTAGTTTTGCACTGCTAAAGCACTACCTATAAAGGGATTATTTTCATATTCAGCACATTAAAGATACAGCACAATTCATAGATATCGCACTGTGTTTATGCCTGAGATAGCAGGTAAAGTGTCTCTTGTTCTGGTTATCCATGAAGCAAACCTAGGAACGTGGATGTTTTGGGAGAGAGTGTACCCTTAGTGAAATTAATTCCCCAATGGTTTTATTAAAGTCTGCAAATTGCATTATTTTCCCATCATATTTGAAATATTGCACTTCCTTAATGCTTGCTCTAACCCATGGCATGCCATCTTCCCTGGGGTGTCTAGACATGGTGTCTTAGATTTATGTGTATGATCTCAGTGTGTTACAACATCACTCCTGACTAATGCATTATTACGATACTTACATATATTCCCAAGTGTCACTGTATTGATTAGAAAATCACCAATCTGCATATGCACACCATCTGTGCTTCAGAGAAGCAAAACATGCAGGATAACATTTGCTTTACTCAAAGGGAAATTCACGTACTACTAAAAGAACAAATGGGAACTCTTTTTTATGTTTTGTTTTGTCAAATAACAAAGAAAATGAACACTATTTTTGCAAAACAACAGCTCATGCCTGACAGTTAAAAACAGAAGCATTTTCCTCACTACACAGCCAGAAGATCTACCTTTAGTAACGACATGTAAACAATCTACCCTTTAGAGATCACAAATAATACAGAAGCAAAGCATACTGCTGCAATGAATTTTAAAAATCTCAGTTCAAATGCAACAACAGGGGACTTTTCAGCAGAACTGGCTGTAGTCAGCAGCGAGTCCTTTCTCAGCTGAAAGCTCCAAGAGTGGTTGTAAAAGATGAATGAGGCCCTTGCTTACTGGGGTGAAATGCTTTTAAAGGACAAGAATCTGCTTATCTTTGATTGATTGCTCAGTCTGATACTTTCCTTTATAAAGTTTATTGACTACAAGCCCATAAATCAAAGAAAAACAAATCACAGGTTCAATTTTGGGGGCATTGACATCCTGCCATCTTGCAGCAATAGCTTAGAAGTCACAGGGCAGGGAAAAGGAGGGATACGGGGGATTCACAGAGACAAAAGCATCTACTTGAGGTAAGCCATTACTTCAAATGTTTGGAAATGATTATTCATTTATTCCCCACAACATTTTTAAGTCCGGAGAAAGATGCAGACAACCAAGGTACACTGATCATTTTTTGAAGTCTTTAAATGCTGAATTTGCAGTGAAGAAATATACTTTCCACTGTGTTGCGGTCTCTTGCCAGTTCTGCTAGATTACAGTCACATTCCTACACATTTCTCACCCTCTGTAAGGATGCTACGTTTACAATTTAAACTATCAAAGCAAGAATCAGAGTTCTTTCAGGGGGATTTAAGGGTTTGGAAAGATCAAGATCTCTACACTGAAAGCACCCCCACCCACACAGAAAAATTGTTGCATGAAAGGAAAGTCGTAACCATAGATCTTGCTAATATGTGGCATACGGTATAATATGACAGCACAATAATATAGATTAATTTGTGCTGTTGACCTTGACACACTATTCTATTGTGTCTTCTTTTAAAGTCAATGCTCGGGTCACTAGAACATCTGGTGTGTAACAAAAAAAATCCCATTCTGAAGTGCTAAATGTGTTGAAACAAATGGTACTGTACTATCATTATGCAGTGCAACCTCTCTGTTAGGGGTCTAATTTCAAGGCTACCCTGACTGAACTACATTATTATTAGTGGTTTTATAATTTACATCTTGCCACAGTACACAAAATACCTCATTATCAAAAGTAGCCTTTTAAAAGCTGGATTGGGTTCCACGTAAGCAGGACTGACTGTCGCTTTCTTTTCATTTTATCTTTAGAGACATCTGGAAGGGTTCAGCCTGCACACTGCTGAGCATCCTGGCCCCAGCCCAGCAGAGCACTTTAGCACGCATGTGTATTTATACACACAAATAGCCCTCTTTATTTTAGCAGGACTTGCTATTAAGTTACACGTGCACTACATTACCTTACTGAATGTAAGAAGTGGGTCCACCACATCAGCTAGGAAGCGTGTAGCTCTCGGTATTGCCTTCTCCCCATTTTACACTGTCTTCTTTTCATATTGTGCTCGAATCTAAGCTGGTGCTCAACACAGGGAACAGCTGGCTGGTGGAGCCTTTTATTGGAAGACTGAAGATCAGGGAGGTAATCCGGTGGCAAAGACCAAGCAACTTCATTTCACGGGAGTATCTCCATGATGTCTAACATGCAAAAAGACGAAACAAAAGATGGCTATTTTGCCCCACAGCATCTTCCAGCACATTGGCACCCCTGACATCGCTGCCATCCCCATGCCTCTCTACCACCACTCAGCCTGCTCTTTGTTCCTCAGCAGAGATTCTCCACATAACAAAACATGTCGTCTCTGCAGCATCCTAGGGAACCTCACAGCACTTCCCTGGAAAGTACTGATGGTTTCCAGCAGTCTGATAACCTTCACCTGACCTGAAGCAGACCACAAACTCTATTAGCATTTCAGCTTTCCCAATTAGCAGAGAGGAACGCCAGTCCAAGCCAGGCTTCTCCAACTTTGTTGTGTTTGTGCTGAGAGGTATGGTGGGCTGACTCTCCTCCTCTTTGCAAAGCTTCCCACCATTTATATCCCAGCAAAGCAAGTACAAATTGTTACTGCTCTATTTTTTCACCCAATTTGCACTTGCTATGCAAGTACAGGCAGAAAGGAATCGGTCCTAAGAAATATACCAGTAGTTGAGTACCACGTATCTGACACAGCTTTTTTTTTTTTTTTTTTTATCAAGTGGAAAAAATCCTCACAATCAAGAGCATGCAGAAGTACTATTGGCTTTTATGAACTAAGATGTGTGAATCAAATTGTCTGAGGAGGGACTGGTACCTCCAGCTTTTAAGAAAAGGGTACATTTCTAAGGAGAGTACGTGTGTGTGTTTATAAAGAGCAAGAGAGATGTGCATGCTGAGCCAAGCAAAGACAGGGTGGCAGTAAGCTGCTCGAGGTCATTTGGCACAGAAAAGTAACGGCCCAGAAAATGCCTTTGACTCACAGCAGGGCTGGAGGAGGAGGACATGGCTGTTACTCTGAGACGTGGGCCAAGGTGAAGTCATTTCCAGTTGTTTTAAATGAGATTTCTGCTGCAAGGTCCCAGCTGATCTCCATGAGAAGTTCATAGGCAGTTGCTGAGAAGAAGTAAAAAGAAAAAAAAAGACTGACATCACTGAATGAGAAGACAGCATCGAGCAATCAATCGCCAAAGACCTAATCTCATTAACTCCTTCTAAGATTTCATCTGTCAGTCTGCAGTCAGCAGCTAGCAGAAAACTGAGTATGATGAATGAGACATCTTTTAAACATTACTTTTTCAGGCCATCTACCTGATCTTTTATACTTGTTTGTTCTGCAGTTTCTTAGAAGTTACAACTGCTGAAGGAAGTACAGAAAATTCAGTAAAAAAAAATCTGCTCTCCTATGCAGCTTCATGTCGCTGGGTCAGTGATTAACAAAGACAAGGTCCTACTGCAGGGAAGCTAAATGGAGTTCATTATGGACATGAAAGTTAGTAGGGCCAAAAAGGTGAGGCTAGAGGAAAGAGGATGAAATAAGAGCCTAACAAGTGTGGATTTTACTTCCTCAGTACAATAAGGACAGCTTTTAACTACCAACTCCTATTAAAAAAAAATCTAGGTAATAGTGGCTTTAAGACAGATATTGCCCTATATACTATCCTGCGTATACCTAGCACAATTAGTATTACAATGTATTACTTAAAAAAAAAAAAAAGTCATGTTGTTATGAGTAATCTTTTTTCTAAGTGTCTCTTGCAGTTTTGACTGAAAAATTGTTTTTGCAGTTTTCTGGAAAAATTAAGGAAATGGAAACAAAGCTGAATACTATTTCTGTAGAGTAGAATGATGCCCATTGAACCTGGACAGAGACATCTACCTCAAAACCACCACAAAATTATGAGCCTTTATCACCAGTGCTCATTGCTGGAGTGCCAGGGGAATGCCAGTGCTTCCAGAGGGTGCTTCCCCACTGCAGCCTTCTAGAAGGACACTACAAACAGCTCGTTCCTATACCCACTGACAGAACCTGGAGCTGCAGCCAGCAGACAATGAGATATGAGAGGATTTTCTCAGCCCTGAGACCTGCCAGTGATAGTCTGGGTCTCACTTGCAGATGATTTTTGGCCAGGCACTGCAGCACTGAGCACCTGGGCAACATAACAGGAGCCAACTCTAACTTCACCTTGTCGTATTTGCCCCCAGAAATCAATAGTGAGTAATTGCTCACTAAAGGTCTAAAATGGACTTTAGACCTTTTACAAGATACCATTTAGGAGATGATCTGTTGTCTAAGCAACCCTTAGAATAGACAGGAAGAATCAGATGTTAAAGTAAATTAACGTGGCATTAACTTGTCTCCAACAGCTTGTCAATGGAAGGGAATTCAACAAGCAGCACATCCTAGAAGATGGAAACTGTCCCTGTTTGCACGATTGTGCAAAATCAACTTCAAAATAAAGCAAAAAGATCTGACAACTGACTGGTACAATGGGCACAAAAAGCTCCTTACAGTGAACACCCCTAAACGACTGCAGCCTCAGCAGAGAAGACATGGGATGAAACAACGCAAGTCTGAACAAACCAGATAAGAAGAAAAAGGAGCAAATGGCCAAAAATGCAAGCTTTTGGTCATCTTTAACATATGAACGTCAATGAAACTTCCTGGACCTTACAGGCACTTTGCTCTTCAGAAAGCGAACGGGAGTTTGAAATGGGGCCTTTAATTTGCATTTTCAAGTAATTAGGTGAAAAATGTGGCTTGTAATAGGAAAAGAAAAAGAGCTACTATACTGACACACAGTGACAATCATTACAAGAACTATTGCTAAACCATGTGAGTTCTTGAAAATATCATACTTTAACTTTGCTCCCACTGTTATATGTTCTCAGACTTGAAGAGAAAATGAAGAACCTAGTTTGTTATTTTGCTCAGATAATAACAGTTATAAAAATAGATTAACTGTCAGTATCATGAATTAATATCACAGTAGTACAGAAGCTCAAATAACAGACTGAGGCCATAAGGAAAGAAGCAGGAACACAAAGCTTATGCTTTGACCTGGGAAAGGATAACCATAACACTACTGTGGATAAATGTTTACATGTTTAATAATTCTGTTTGCTTTAAAAACCTGCATTTTTTGTTGTTTTATTCTACACATAGAACAAATTATTTTGTTCTACATATACAGAGAGCTTTTGCTGTTAAAGCATAACATGCTAGCTACAAAAGCTAATGCTCAAGTTAAAAATCTACAGCTTTTACTTCTTGGTGCAGCTTTCAATTTCTTTTTTTTTATTATTTCTTTTTTTTTTTAAAAAAAAAAAAAAAGAACCTCTGAACATCTAAATGATAACATGTTTCAAGTAGCTGCTCCTTCCCTGGAGTTGAACAAAATTGAAAAGATCAAAGTTAGTGCAATCTTGTTCAAAGGTGAAGAGGTGAAATCTTATGTGTGCTAGAGGATCAGAGCAAATAGAAACGTACAATGCTTAGTGTGCGACACCTGAAGCCCACTTTCATCAAGGTATCTCATTTTCATTTGAATTCAGAATGTTTCTCATTTTATGGTAAAATAAGGGACGACACAGGATTAGTCTGGTTACAGAAGAGAAGAAGCCCTTCCCCAGCGCTGAAAAGTAAACATCAGTAAAAGGTGAAAATGGTCAATTTTTTTTTAGAATGACTAAATTCACCACATTACATTCTACATTTCTTCTTTAAGTAGCATTTATATAATTGAGTAAGATGAAGCCATTACACCCACGATGTTTCAAGTATCATAATGCTGTTGATAGTTGAAGAGTTTCTTGAAAAAACACTATGTTTTGAAGGGGGCTGCAGAGAGGGGCATCTAAAAAGGGTATGTTTTTTTCTCATAAAATCTCATGTGACTGATGTGCCCTGACATAATGTATCATGATGAAATACAGCTGCCAAAAAGGAACTTCAAATGATGCCCTTTTTCTCGAGAAAAAAAAAAAAAAAAAGTGATAAGAAAATAGGCACCTTTTCAGCAAAAGCTTTTAAAGCTTTAAAAGCATGGCAGCCAGTAAAAAGGTTCTCAGGTAAAGGCTTCTTTACTCAATTTTGTCTAAGTAGCTAGAAGCTAAATGGGGGGGAAAGGGTATGGAAAATAATGCTCCAGCCTCTGTGAGAACCATATCCTGAGCACGAAGCATCCATGACACAGGAAGACAAGATTTTAATATCTTTGTCCCACAGTGGTATTTCAAACACACTGGAAGGTCAGTTTCCAAATTACTGGAAATTATGCTACATTACCCTAACAGTGCTGATCTGAAAATATTTTAGCATAAACCTGGACTTGAACATGGCAAACTGCTCACACACACACACAAACATTCAGAAACCAAATAAAGATCCACTTTTCAATTTTCCTTTTTTTGAATATGTAGAATTTCTTTTGCATATTTTCCTGTACAAAGGATGTTATTATATAAATTCCAGCTTGTATTCCACTGCCTTAAAGCAATAACAATTATTGTCTGTTATGGGTCAAACCTTGATCTGGAAATCAGGTCTGCTCAGGAGTACTATATAAGTCTTTTATATACAGCCCTCCTAGGAGCAATTCCACACAGCTATCTGCCAAAGCATGTTTCCCAAGGAGTCACACAGCACAACCACATCCAAATTCCTGTTTTGTTTTCTTTCAAACCTCAACTCTGCTAGAAAAATCTGCTAAAAATAAAATAAAATTAAAAAAAAAAAAAAAACCACCACCATTTAGTCTTTCAGTGGTAGTTCTGGAAAATGAAAGCCTGCAAACAAAGCAAGCAGAGGCACTAGGATCTGCAGGCTGGGCATGATCTGGGGTTGAGAGAGACAAAGGTGACAAGACATCCAAAGAAAAGATCCAAACATTAAGACAGCGCATGCAGAGAGTGGCTAACTCTGGTACAATACATGTGCATGACCAGACCAGATTCAACTGAATCTTTCACCAAACTTACCTTATACTAGATCAGAAATTATGTTGTTCAAACTTGGAAAACTTCAGAATTGCCAATTGGCACACACATTTCTATTTGTTCGCTTCAGCATATAAACATGCACCTCCATCTACCATGAAATATGATCTAAAATATATATAAACAGCTCCCAAAGACGTGACCTTTAGGACACACATCTTGCTGTTTCCTACGTGTTAGTACAAGTCTTAGACAGTTCATACATGTTAGTACAAGGCTTAGAGAAGAGGAATCAAGCCCTCATGATTCCTTGCTTATCTGAGTTTCAGATCACCATTTTTTATTTTACCATCGGAGTACAGAAAGAATTGATCTAACATCCTGTATCTATTACCAGCCTCCCAAGATTAACCTGAACAGATAACTGTGAAAGTGTCATAGGTAGATTAAATCTCTCTACTACAGAGACTTTCTATGTGTTTCCAAAGATTGACAAAATTGACATTAGATTGACAAAATACATAAGGATAGCCATGTTGTGTAGCACAGAGTGGCTGACTTGCAAACAGAGGTTGTGCCGACTGTGTATTTTTATGCTGGAGTTCGCTCTCGCATTTTGGTGGCAGGTAGATAGTCATGTTTGCTTCTTTGAAAGGGGTGATCTGCTGGGATTTCAGATTTCTTCTGAAGTACTCTGCAGAACTGACTTCAGTTACTTCTCTAACCAAATATTTCTGCAGTGTTCACATGCTTCAAGCAAAGCTCCCAAGGTTCCCTACAAACCACTATTTTAAAAAATTACAAACGAAATGTTGTATGCATAAGGATGGCTTTTAGTCATTAAAGACCGCACCAAGAGCACTGCATTTGGAGACACGGCTTCCATTTCATACATGACTCTCCCATTTGTCTGTATAACAGAAAGCCCTCAGAAAGCATTCAGCTGGTCCTATTTCGGTACTCACGATACAGATTCTGGTGAGGTGGGATAATAGGTCAGATGTATCATACTGTTATTGTTCCTTTCTGTATTTGTATTTGTTATGGACTATAAACCCTGATGATCCAATAAAGGGCTGTGACCATGAATCCCAATTGGCTGCACAGTGCTATTTCATGGTGGGGCGAGTCCAGTGGTAACGAATTCAGTCAACATAATGATTTCAGTTTCACTGCGTTGCTCTGCTTCCTGGGAACCTGCAGAAGATAAGTGAGTGTGTCACGATCATAAATTCAGACACATACAACGTTAAAATATCTTATGGAGCTTTAAGTCCCCGTGAAATGTCAAACTAATAAATATGGTGATCATATTTGCTATTTGGCAAAAATATTAATTAACTAGGAAAAGTTAATAAAACTATATTCCCCCAAATTATGCAACAGACAAAATATTTTTTTTTTCTTATTCATGGTTATATGAATGCAAAATGCCATGGATTCTTCATATTTAATACCTAAGGGATTTATAAGCATATTGCATCCATAAAACTTGGTTCATCAGTACAGTACACAGCCCAGATATGCATATTTAATTACTCTGAAAGTAATTTACTTGTACAGATGGTGGTATTAGAAGGTCTTACTTCAATTTAAATTACTTCTATTTGAAAAATAATGTTATTTTGCTATGAATCTTGAGTGAAGAATTCACTCTTATTACAGATGAATAATACTTGACAATCGTAATTAATCTGTGACTAATCTAATACTTCCTCAGTAAACATTTTGTTTCGGATTTTACCAGGCGGAGCATCCTCTTTCCAGGAGGCCGATCTAGCAGCGCTTCGGATCCAAACCCACTTATCGTGGGGGGGCCCAGCCTGCCCTAGGGGTAACAGCACAGAACTCCGCAGAAGATGATGTTAAACATCCCCGAGACCTCCTGAGGAACAGAGGCACTGCAAAACAGTTTGCCTCTTTCTGCAGGTTAAGTGGGGATTAAGGAAAACACACGGGGGTCCCTGGCAGGGCGCTCAGGGTGGTGCTGGCTCCCCGCCGCCATCCCACCACACACGCCATCCCATTTCCAGCAGCATGCATCAGCAGAGCCGCGGCACCCGGCAGCACGCTGTGCCACCTCCTACATCCACGCTGGGAAAACACGGATGTTTCCTGAAGCAAGGCCGTTTGCTTGTACGTCTCCTTCTACATGTTTGTGAGACTTTCTGCAGGGATCGCCTGCCTGCTGCCTGTGTTACGGCGCTGGCAGTCTCAGAGGCCTGCCTGCGTTACAGCCTCAGAGGCAGCACACACACAGTGTGCCACCGGGGTTGCCATGGCAAGCGTTCATGTTTTATTGAAGACTAAATGGCCACAACCCACCTAAAGGTCTCCAAAGTGGCCCTAAAATGTGCTCTGTCTTCCCCTTCCCTAGTCTCTGTCCACAGAACGAGGTGATTTTGGACAGCCAACTTAACGTGGGGGAGCCACCTGGAATAAGGCACTTTGTTCCTTTTATCTATACAACTTCAGCCTCCTGGCCTGGATTTAATACAACAAACTGGCCGTTGTGGATGTGGTGCTGAAAAGGTTCTGGGTTCTGCCCAAAGAGCTGGGCAGAGTAGGAGCTGGATATGCTGGGCAGCTGCAGGTCTGAGCCACTGCAAGCCCAGCAGCCCCACATGCCTTTGTTAAACTAAAATGGGGGAAAACCCACTTCTCCCCATCCCCACAGTGCTGGGCTGACACCGCAGACTCAACAACTGCGCTACCACCACACTGGCATGCCGGCTATAACCCTTCAAAGACAGCCACACACAAAAGGCAGAGGCTCAGCATAGGATTAAAAATCACCTACAATGCAGCTGATCACATGCGGTCCAGCAGCAAGCACACCGGACAGCGTGACCATGAGACTTTGGTAGAAGGGATGAGACTTGGTGCTGGTAGCCAGGTGCTGCCAGCATCACTGTGTGTGTGTGTGTGCCTTCCACTGGGTAGGAGAAGGAGGCGAGGACGGTGCAGATGACAGCAGGGCTGTGGCTGGCCTCACAACAGCAGCAAGGGGTGGCAGAGTTCGGCACACATCCCCTGGGCGGGACAGTGGGGAGGTGAGGGCCGCGAGCAGCAGTCCCGCAGGAAGAAGCAGGGGGATGAGAGAAGGTGAGTCAGGAACTTGTAGGAGAGGGAGTACACAGATGCACGCTGTAGGAGAGCTGTAGCTGAGCTGCTCTTAATTATGAAATTCCTCTTTGAAGCCAGCCACTTTAAAGCATGGAAATTCAAGGCTACAGTTTCTATTTTATAACGCAGAGTCAAAAGCCGAAAACAGAAGTATCTTAACAGTTGTGTCCCTTCTTTTCATACAATTTCACACAAGTGCTTGTACGCATATAAAGTCAGCCCTAACCACAAGATCCATAGTAAGTTTTTCAACAAAATAATCCTTTAGACACAGATAAATCAAGCAATAATGACACAGGGACACCATAGAACCATTAAAAACATCACCACAGTTAACAAGCCTGCTTGCTTCCACAAAAAATAGCGGTGAATAATCATCCTTCAGTTAGCACTTTAAAAAAAAACATGCCTGATGTTGCTTGCCTAAAAAATGATGGGAGTGGAAACACTGTTTCCTTGCCAGGTTATTTTCATTTTGAGAAGAGAAATAACCCAGGGAAAGATGGAAAAAAAGAATAAATAACCACGAGGAGGAAAAATCCTTCATAATTATGCTGTTGCCTCTGCTTTTCTCACTATCAGTTTACTCTCCTGTACCACACTGTGCCAAGCCACTCTCTGGCAGGGCATCCTCCAGATGAATCAGCACAGTGGCACGCGGACTCTCTAATGTACATCAGAGGCACAGAGGAGGTGTTTGATATTGTATTTATGAACAAATCAGAAACAAGAGCTTGGCAAGTTTTTTTTTTGTTGTTGTTGTTTGTTTGTTTGTTTTTGGAGGAGGAGAAGAACTAAGGGAAAGAAGATTGTATGTCAGCTTTGGAGAAAAAAACACTTCATCTTTTTAAATTTCATATTAATTACAGATTCTGTTCAGCCTCATCCTCTATGTGATAAACTAAAACGGCACACGAATAATCTGTAGATTTATCCATCTCTCAGAAAACACAGTACGAAAGACCGCCTGTTCTCCTCAGGACTTCTTTGCCCGTCACACCGCTGCACGCAAGGGAGGAGGGCGGGCAGTGGACACAGCGCACTGCCTGGCAAACACAGCCTGGTGCTGCGTCCCCAGCCCAGCACACGGCTTTTCTTAGCACAGGAGAAACTGTGTGTTGGCAGTAGCACCATAAGGAGTCGTTCACTTCACTAAAGCAACATTGACAGATTATGCCCACAGGCCTGCACGCCACCACCACTTCATAGGCAGAGCCTTGTACTTGGTTTTCTCCTGTCTGCAAAGCCTCACCTGTAAACCTTTCTTTTTTTTTTTTTCTTCCCCTTTTCAAAATAGGAAAACCAGATATGGGAACCATTAATCACACAAGCAATAAACCTTAATGTCAGCTGAGGGGGAAGATGGAAGCTGAAGGAGGGGAGAACAAGACAGTCTAGCACATCTCCTGATGAACTAACAATATTACATCTGCAACTGAACTGTAGATCATATCAGATCATCATAAAGAATGAAAATTATTATCTTTCAAATATTTCATGGGTAAAACACTTTAGTCAGTAGATCATCAGGCACATAAAATACTGATACATGCAAATAAGCTATTGTATACCTCGGCCACAGGATTTAGTTGCTAAAAGGGGGTGTGTGGGGTGAGGGAGTGCTCCAGTGGAAGAAAAAATATCTCCAGCATGCCTCCTGTAGCTCCTGCTTCCTAACCTACAGCCTTGCAGCAACTGAGAGTTGAAAACAAAACTGGAACCTTCTGCTGTGGTAAAGAATATCAGAAAGGCAAGCACTTTGCCATTCCAGGCTCTGAAGAACACAATAAATATACAGTTACAAAGGCTGGTCAAATACTTCAGAGCTTGGCTGTATAGTTTCAGAAGGACTAAGGCCTGGAGGAATAGCTACAGTCGGTCTTACCTGTAAAATAGGAGCAATGAAATGGAACCCACTGGCCTCCAACATCAGGCCACCAGCTGAGTGAATTAGAATTGTTCAGTTGGAAGGGACCTGTAAAGATCATCAAGTCCAACTGCGTGACCATGTCAGGGCTAACCAAAGTTAAAGCATACTATTGAGGGCACTGTCCCGATGCCTCTTGAACACTGACAGGCACGGGGCATCAACTACCTTTCTGAGAAGCCTGTTCCAGCATTCGACTATCCTCACGTTACAGAAATCCTTCCTCGTGTCCAATCTGAACCTCCCCTGGTGCAGCTTTGTGCTGTCCCTCGTGTCCTGTCATCAATTCCCAGGGAGCAGGGGCCAGCAGCACTTCCCTCTGGTCTTCCCTGCTTCAGGACATCGCAGAGAGCAATGGAGTCACCTCTCAGCCTTCTCTTCTCCAGACTGAACAAACCAAGTGTACTCAGCCTCTCTGTATAGGACATGCCTTCTAGAGTGGGGCACATCTTCTACAAAGCCATGTATCCACCAGTCCCAACAGAAGTCCTTCCCAATGCCTAATTACCTCACTCTCAAAAATGTGTTACTTACCAATTTTACATTTTCCTAGTTTTAATTGCAATCATTAGATCTTTCTATACATATTTTTCACATCCTGGGACGTGTTCCAAGTCCTCAGGTAGCAGGCATCTTCACTGGATGTAAGTACTTATGTAGCTGAGTTAATAGACTGACCTGGCTCTCATTGTACAATGACAATTCCCAGACCTCAAATCATTCCTTCCATTATTTTAAATCTACTTGAATTTTTTCACCATCTTTTCACTTGACAGAGTACTCCAGAAGAAGGCTCACCAAGAAAATACACGGAGGTCATTCCAATTCCTTGCTGTTGGTTTGTCACACTTTTTCAATAGATGAACATACAAGTATGATCTGCCTAGCCTCCTCAAAGGAACAAAATGCTTTGTGTTTATTTTTTATTTTTTTTTTAATTAAAAATGGTGTTCTGCACTCAAATTCCAACACTGTTGGCGATAAGAAAACGCATCATTAAATAAAAGATTGATTTCCCCTTGTGTTGCTTAAATGAGTAAAAGTGCTTACACCAAGACAGGGATGCAAATTTCAGGGGGAGTGAATGAATGTATGACTCAGAATGAGCGTGTGTGGGTATGCCTGAACATAGGGATGCACCTGGGGATGTGTTTTCCCTGTCTGTACATATATGGACTTTCTGAACATCAGACTACTACAGTGAAACTACACAAGACTTTGAGTACTTCCCTCAAACAAACTTTGAAAACTTACTTAAACTGCAGTCAAGTACAGATTTTTTAAAAAACAGAAAGTAATCAGTAACACTGAGTCTGATTTTATGTTTGGATTTGACTCTGTACCTAAAACTGGATTTTTATTAACAATAATCAGTGTTTATTTATCTATTAATAGATTGCTTATTGCACCTAACTTTATATTACAGATGCCAGGCTGAGAAATTAGGTATTACTTTTAGATATTATAAAAACATAAATCAAATGATGTATTCTACATAGCTCTGCACACAACATGTCTCTGGGACACTCACTATTTTTCTCTGACAAAAAGTCTGTAAAACACCTAGGCTGATACTGCTTTAGCTGGCTATATACTAATCGGTTGCAGAAAGCTGAAGCTTCTGTCAACTGTATGAAATTAAAAGACAGAAGACTATGACCCTTGGTGTCTTGTTTACACAAATCAGGAAAAAAAATCAAGAATTACCAGTAAGAATCTTAAAATACGCCAGATGTATGGTGTAAGTGCTGCTACAAGTTACTGTAAGTGAAAGGTGTTGCTTTCAGACTTGAAAACGCCTACTACAGAATAACCTCTACGTCAATGTGTTTGCAGCTCTGCAACATTCATTTCTAAATGAATTACTTTATGGAGAAAACCAAAAGGCAGAAAACTAAAGAAATAGGGGTCAAATTCCTCCTGTGAGATCTACCTTGTAAAATTATCCAGAATGTAATAATACCATGTTATTGACTTAAGCACAGTTCCCTGTGACATGCTGCAGCTGACCTGTAATTTTTATCCTACATGTTGCCAGCACTATTAAAATGACACTTGTGAATGTAAATTAAGCTCACAAAGGGGACAGATTGTATGATTCTGGTTTCTCTCAGATGCCTGTAGGCTATCACAGGTTCCATATGTGAAGTAATTATGTTCACTGAAGGAAAGAATAAATGCTGTCAAATTGTGTAGTGAGAGAGAAAGCAGCTATTATATTGCAGTAGTCACTGGAGCATTGCCTCTGAAAGTGGAAAGACGTATAAGAAAATAATAATAAAATAGAAAAACTGGTGCAGCACTATATTAAATATAACCTTTAAATGAGTATCTGCTTTTGAATATATATTACACAAAGTTAATATTTCACAAATAAAAGCATTTCAACTATAACAGCATTTTCTCCCTCACATCCAGAGGGCAGGGCACAGAGCGCCTACCAGCGGGAGAGAGGGTGGATGAGCACCCTGCAGCTGCCGGCGGGACACTGCCCTGTCCCTTTCCCACCTGTGCCCACCTCCTGTCCCCAGCATGCTCACACGGGGCAGCAGCCAGCAGCCCTCTTGGCCACCTGCAGCAGTGCCTGTCCCCACCAGGAGGGACCGGCGGTGGCCCCTTACACGGACCCAGATCCGCACCCAGCAGCAACCTGCCTCTCCAAGGTGAGATGCAAACGTTTTGCTGCACTCCTGAACAGCACCTACCTAAGGCAAGAAACACCAAACGCATTTGCTGAAGGAACAACGCAACACAAAGGGTAATGTTTGCAGGCAGTTCTGTTACGCTTGGACCTCCACGCGCCTACCTCGTGGCAGCACTGCCCGCCAAACCTGGCGTCCATGACTAACAGGTGAGGCAATGGCACTGGTGTGTCACACCAAAACTGCAGCCCGTTGACAACCCTTCCATTTATGTAATGTTACTTCACATTTCTGGTTTTGTGGAAATAGACACTATACATTTCTGAGGTTTCTTAGGAGAAGAACTGCCAGGCAGCGGGGTCTCCTCGGACGCCACCTTACCGACTGGCTGCTGCATTGGCCATTTCCCACCAGGGAGCCCCGGGCTCCAGCAACTCGCTACCGCTTTGTCCAAGGCCAGCTTGCAACAGGCTCAGCACAGAGCAACATCCAGACCCGCACACGAACTCAGAGCAAACCCTCTGCCCATGCACCAGGGCTGCCCTACAGCTCACACCTCTGCCAGCACGTTGAGAAGCCAGCCATGGCTAGCCGCAGTCAGCTGGCCACCTTTTATGCTCCTCAGCTCCTGCAAGGAGGGGACTGAGGTGCTGGGGGCCAGTCTACCTAGACAGAGCATAACTCAAACACGGGGCAAGGCGACAGGGCTGCAGGCAGGGCTGCCCCCAGCAGTGCCCCCACGGCTGCCCACTGCGGGCAGGGGGCACGGCACAAGGACGCGCTCCCTGCCAGCAGCTCCTTGGCAGGCGCGTGCCGGGGGGGCGGAGGGGTGCTCGTGCCTCAGTGAATCACTGCATTTTGCAGGCTATTAATACCAATTCGTCACAGATGGACAGGCAGCTAGATGGGCAGACAGACAGCCTGCCTGTTTTCAATTAAATGCAGTAGCAGCCATACAATACACCACCGCAACTTCTTCTTTAAATAAAATTGAAATCAACTACCATTTCCTAAGCAGCTCCAAACTATTAAACAATTGCTTGCAGGGTGGCTCGTATCATACGCGAGAGGCTGAAACGTAAGGTAGAAATGAGAGGTTTTTCTCTCATTCACAGCATTGACAGCAACTATAATGTATGATTCTTTTGGATGCACCGTGGCAGCAGCAGGGCGAGGATCATCCGGCACTATTCACTAGTGAAATTGTTCTGCACAAAAAAGAGAGAGTCGAACCAAAGATCTCGCAGTCATGGCAGGAAGGAGGGAAGGAGAGAAAGATGTGGTTTGCTCTTACAGTTTTAATAAGGATTTGTGGGGTAATGTTGTGTAAAGCTAATACAGCTGCATCTTTAATAATAATAACTAGAACCAACTCTCCATGTTAACTGACCTTTAAATATTATTGTCCCTTTCAGTTTTACCAAAAAGACATTTACTTCATGAAAGATGTTATTCAACTCTGTTTAAAGATCCAATAGGCTAAAATATGCTAAACTGACATTTAGAATTATCTCATAACACTTTTTACGATAACTCGTATTATTTCCATGTGATTTGAATGTGACATTTATTATTTTTTAAAAATGTATTTTGAAACCATTTCAAATAATAGCCAGATATTGCCTGGACATTCAGGTTATCTGTAATGATATTAGGACCTTTCTCAACAGCTGAGTAATTACTTCCTTATTACGCTCAAGGCAAGTTGGAATCACATGCCCAGCCCGAGATTTAAACCTGCATCACACAGGCAAGGGAAGCATCCAGACTGACATTTTACATACCTAACCACATTTTTTATAATAAGGAGAGCATCTGTGCTATATTGCCTTGATAATCTGTGAAATGAAGACAACTGGGAGCACCAGAAAAAAAAAATAATAAATCTGTTGCGTTAAAGGCAGAGGGGCTCGAGTACAGGTAGACGTATTGATTCTCTCAAGTGTCGCTATTGCAACCATCTCCCCAGGCAGCAAGGCACACCAGCGTGCCGGAGCCTCAGCTACTGCTGCAGGGCTGAGCGTGCAGCATTGCACATTGCACCCTGCCAGCCCACAGAGGACACGAGCAAGAAGGAAAAAAGGAGGAGGAGAGAGGTTCCCAACCTGATGCCCTTCAACTGGGCAGAAAGACAGAGGGGTCACCCAGCGATAACAAAGGCACAAGCAACCCTTCATTTTTTAATGCTATGTTTTCTTACCATGCAGCATCACTTTCCATGCTGGGGACCTGCCTGCCCCAGGCAATGCATGCTACAGCCCAGTCACCCCACCGGCAGTGGGTCCCTTTCTTCAGGCATCCCACAGCCCCGAAGGGAAGGAAATGAGAGTCCCAAGAGGCAGGCACAGCCCCAGCAGTACGGGGATGCTCTGCACTAGCTTCAACTCATTACATGTGTGAATCAGAACAGATTGCCTGCATTCCGACAACATAGACAAGTGAAGACATGGTAAGCATAAGTTCAGTAATAAACATCATCCAGCAACCTGTTTATGCACTCCTATTTTTAGTATTTCATAACGAAAGAGAAAGACATGGTCACTTAAGTGACAAAATGCTGTTAGATGATTAAAACTAGCATACAGTCAGCAAAGAACCAAATTAAAAGCCACCAAAACAGAAGAAAAGACAGAAAGGATGGATTAAATAATAAGAGGAAAGTCTAATATTTTCCATAAACACATGCTAGTTACAACATGATCATAGGATGTGTTTTAGGTTCAGGTCAGCTCTTATTTCAACCACAATATTTTTAACATTAGGAACCTAAAGCAGAAAAAAATAATTTTTAATTGGATATTGCAGTTCATTTCAATTCAGCTGGCAGCAAAGCATATGCAAAATCTAAACATAAGACTTCAATAAAATACATGAGATAATCACAGCATATCTAACACTGGTGGGTAGCTCTAGTGTGGAAACAAACTATCAGTATTGCATCTTTCAATGAATTAAAAAAACGTATTATCTTTCCTATTTCAACATTTGTTTTGTGAGTTCTGGTAAATTCTAGGTCAGATATTGTACACTAGACAACAGAAACAACTAATTATGTTAGAAATCCACAGCGATAAGGAAACTGCACAATAAATACATTATATCCAGGCAACAGCAGAAGCGAAGTTTTTATTTCATTTGCTGTGGATTGCATAAGTTGGTAAATGTTTTCTGGCAAGTGTCCTTCAAATTCCAAAAATAATACATCTATTTCATAGCATTATCTCATTTCTATTATATTTGTTTATATCTCTGCAGTGAAACCATATTGTTATTAAGGGTATCATTATAATAGAAAATTGCATTAGCTTTTAAAACCCTGTTCTATTTTATGTGTATATAAATAGAAACATTATGATCATGTGAGATTCCCATTTGTCCTTGCTATACTCTTGACACTGGTAAATGCAAGCAGAGCACCAAGCCTTTACCAGTACTTAAAATATTGCCCCCTTTGATTAGCTGTGCAGAAATCTTCTCTGCTTCTAGCATGCAAAATCTCACCCTGCTGGCTATATGCTCAAAATGTGCCAACATGGTGCTTCTCTTTACCTTTGATCACCAATATGGGTCCATCTATGTCTTTACTGGCATGGTAAAGCAAGGCAGAGTCCACCAGAAGACTGATTTCTGAAGGTATTTGGGTGGCTGATGACAATAAGGTGGCTGCATCCCAGACAGCTCCTGGGGAAAAACAAGACACACTGTCACTATGAGGCAAGCTCAAGCAATGTGCAGCACCCAAGTTTCTCTTCAGGTGGACTTTGGGCAATTGTACCTGAGCGTGCGATGCAGAAACCTGCTCTCCATACCAACGTGTCTCCCCAGCGACAGCAGGAGCTCTCATATTTTCTTGGATAGGATGGAATTTAATTTCAGTCTCTCTAAATGTTTTACCAAGCACTGTTCTGTTTCTTACCCGCTGCTGGAGCACCCAGTAGTTCAGGGAATGCAACTGCATCAGATATCCCCGTCAGGTACACCATGTAACCAGGGCTGATGTGTAGTGCTGTGCTCTGAGAAAACCCAGAAGAGTCAGGTCTATAAAGTGAATCGGGATAATAACAATATTAATCACAATCCATTGAACTAAAGTGGAATTAAATACAAATTGTCTATTTATATAGCATGCGCTGAATGGCAGCAAGTTAGCAGCAGCCATTTTGGTCTGGTTTAACTGCCCCACATCTGGAGAACATTATTACAGAATCATCAGCGACTTGGCCAGTACCCAATATGGAAGCAAATTTACGCTCTTTTCTCTAAATATCAGTACAGCCTCGCCGAAACATGCACATTTCTCTTTTCTCTTCTTGAAGTGTTCTCTTAAATAGTTTCAATACTGTAGAATTTAGTTGGGATAAACCACTTGTTTCTGTTTAGAAAGCAAACAAAATTGGATCAAAATAAACTGATTTTAAACATTTCATTTTAGCAAAGATAGTTTACGAGAGTCCGTGGTAAAGACAGTTATTCCCTTTTTTTAAACAATATAATTAAATAGTATTTCACAGTATAAAAGTAAGAAACGGATTACTAGAAAGTCGAAAACCATATGCCCTTGTTCCTATATAAATACGTACACATAAATATGTGCTTATCACTAGTTACTACCAATTTTATATGAAGTATGATTTGGTCTTTATTATGGTTGCTGTGCTTGAAAAGAACCTCTCCACTTATGAAGAATCTTTTTTTTTTCTTTTTCTTTTTTCCTATAGTAATGAAAAAACACAGTTGTCAGCATAATATCCTGACATTCAGGATGCCAGCCTGTCTCTACTGGAGTCAGATGTGAAAATAAATAGATATTAAACTGTCAGTCAATGAAATTACAAAGTCAAGAACAGCTCTAGCTGAGATCCTGTGTGTTCTGTTTGATGGACACAGGTGTTTAAGTGTTATGAAATCCAGCAGAGCCTCAGAGTGAATAATGCACCTTCCAGCAGTCCCACATTAGCCAAAAGAGCTGCAAGGAGCTTCCCTGTCATCCTAAAGCCACCGAACAATCGATGTGGTCTCACAAAGAGGCCAGAGAGGCCTTTCAGGTTTATCGGAGCTAAAAATCTGAGAAGTCTTACAGCTTGTGTCACAGCATATGTCCAGGAATCAAAGCTACGCTCCTCTAAAACTGCAAAGGTTAGTCCCACTGGCTTTGCATACAAATCTGAGGCAGATGCCCAAAATCCACATCATTTATTTATTATTCATAAGGCACTTAAAGTCAATCATCTGTCACTAATAAACATTAACACTATTAAAAATTAATGATCACCCTACAGCATGCCGAGACAGATTCCTCTTTCTGTTTGATAAGTATTGGAGCAAAGCACGTTGCATTCGTTTACCAATTCTTAAAGTGTTTATGTGATGTATAATATTGCTATTTTGGCTCCTCCTCCGTGCCCTGATGACCCCCTTCTCCTGGGATACCAAGAAATGATCAGTCAAGTGAGAGGAGCTTGAAAGGATGGGCTTAGATACAAATATGTATCTGCAGAGATGAAAAGAAATCACGGATTCAAGGTTATCACACAGCACACATCATAAGCCTTTGCAATTACAGGGCTTTTTGTCTCCCCTTCCACTCTCCGCTAAACAATACAGTGTCTGCAACAGGGGGACACGCGCTCCTGTGGTCTCTGCCGTACAGAGGGTCCCGGCTCAGGTACCACACCAGAGGTGGACAATGAGGCTGGAAATAGCAGCTCCAATGAGACTACCCAAGAGCCTCACAAGCTGGAACAAGAAAAGGCTTCCTGAAGTGCAACTGAAAGAGGCAACTTCACCAAAGGTCTGCACAGTGTCGCAGGGCACTTTCTTCTCTTAGTGGGTGGGAGGCAAAGACCACTGCTAGAGATGAAGAAACAGCTTGCACCTTAACCCTCAAAAAGGACATTCCCTCTAGAAGAGAAAATGATCCCAGGCCCTTCATCTTTTGTGTTCAATTTTCAAATATAAATCTTGGGGAATACATTTTCCCCTTGCCTTTATCCCACTTCTGTCTTGCACAGGCAAGCTTTGTAAGACTGCACTGTCTCCTAACACACACATAGTGCTTTGTCCTGTTCTTCATTTTAGCAACTACTAAATTGTGGGAGTTCTGTAAGTATGTGACAGGTGATCACTTGATACACAGTTAATTTTGTTAAAATGGAGATAAATAAATCTAACTAAACCTGCACGAAAGAACAGTCTATGAGCGTGTGCATCAAATGAAACTAACCCCATGTTTCTTTGAGTTAACATCAAGCTGCTAAAAACAAGCTAAACTTAAGGTCTCAATATTAATGACACAGTGGGAAAACTTGTCAAGATGGGAGATGTATTAATCTTCCTCTCGCAATTTACACCATAATATTTCATTGCCAAATCATTTTTCATACAGAAATGGTGATTTAAGAAAGAGAAAAGGGTTATAAGTAGGATTGAAGGACCAGGATTCAATCTCCCTTCTTTCTTTCCTTACCCACATCTCATGTGAACTAACTAATGAAGATTTGCAAAGAAAGTTTTGCAGGCTATCAGAGCTAGAAATGTACAGACAAAATGGAAAAACATAATGCCAGAGCACCACACTCACTGTACCAAGGACCGGAGGGGATCATGTTACATATGCACTGCCCTCATATCAGCTTCTGACATTACAAGTGAACCTTGGTGCCATTAGAAAAAAAGCTGTCATCAAAATTTAGTTCTGCATTTCAGGGAGCAGCAAGTCAAGAAGTAACTCATGCAATTTCCTCATCAAGATCTGACAAATGCATATTTATTTTATTTTTTTCAGACCAGTAAAGACTGATACAGTGCCCGGTACACCATTTTTACATGTGCATATCTCCAGTATTTCTGCAGAGCCACACAACCATAGGCAGCTCCATGAGCCATGACCTGGGAACCCAGACCATATCCTGCAGCCTAACACATACCAATAAGCCCCACAGAAGCTGTAATTAAACAGTTTTGAACAGAATTAAGACAGAAAGCCTTCTAAATCTCAGGCTGAAAACCTTGCTGCTTTGAACAGTATTATTTAGTCATACCGTCTTGTCTTGCTGCCCATGCTCTACTGCCAACAGGCTTTGTCCTAATTTGTCTCTTTTTTAGCTTAGAATTCATGCACTGTGAAGCCAAGTTGTTCTTTTAAGGGTGGTGGAAATTACAGTTGAGAAAAGATATATTAAAGCATCATTATTCAAACATAAAAATGCAATGAAATTGTTAACCAGCTTTCCCTAAGGTGAAGGTGTTTATTGCTAAGTTTTTGCATCACAATTACATTCAAACAGACGAACGCTAGGCTAAAATAAAGCATTTATTTTCTGAATCTACCAAGGAGAAACGGAAAAACACCTTGCAAGTAAGCTGCCTCATAGCAAATACTTACCCTAAAAGCTTTTCTATTAAAACATTAGATTTTTAAGAATAATTTTGAGAAAATGAGGCAGCTAAAATACAGCACCTTATTTTCTTTTCTGAAGCATGAATAACTTGCACTGACTTTCTGCAGTGGGTAGGTTTGGAATTTATATTCACAAACAAAACCTGATGCTTTTTTACATTACGCAACCCCCCTTTCCACAGACGTACTGCAGTTAGCACAGCACAGACATCTGCAGCCACCAGACGTGTCACATGTACATCAGGATGTCTATTTCCCGACTGCCGTTCCCAAGAAGGCTCCCAGAACCACAGGGTCTGCACATTGCAGGACTTCGTAAGCATTTCACGTGAAGCTGAACTGCACTTTGGATGGGGCAGTGGCATGCAGGACACACAATGCTGCCAAGAGGTGCAGGGCATGGTGAGGTGTCTGGCAGGTTGGTGACACCACAGACACAGCCCTTCCTGACAGCCCCTGGTACCCTGAGGTGGCTCAGGGCAGCACCAGCCCATACCAGGGGACATTCAGATTAAATATAGCCAGGGACTTCCTTTTTTTCTTCTGGCACAGGTGACTCAGAGGATAACCGAGCAGGATGTGCTACGGCCCATACTGGGCCACGAGAAACAGCAACACTGCAGCTCCTATATTTCTAAACATAACCAAGGGCTGCTCTCTATCTCCTTCCTACAATTGCTGGACCACAGACTATGGGCCATCTGCCCGCAGATGATTATCACAATCTGTGACCAATTATAGACAGGATATTTCATCTTAGGAAATGGCAAAGTTAACAAAACAAAAAAAAAGGTACTAAAAAAAAGCCAGAAAACATTCAAAAAGCAAGCAAAAAAACTGTGCTCGGTCGTTGCATGGAGCCCTTAACCCCAGCAGTGCTTTTTTCCCTGACTCACCACCATTCACAGCTGCAGAGCAGAGGTGACTGCTGCTGCTGCTGAGACCATGGTGGGTGCAGCTTCAGCCTTCTCCATGCCCAGAGATGCGAGTCTGCTGCCAAACAGAGAGGGGTGCTTCCACCACAGCACAGCTCCAGCTCACACCCTGGCTGGGAGATGACAAGGCCCTGTAAAGCCCTGACACAGCTGGAGTGAGCTTTCCCCGGGTGCTTCTGCCGTGCTCTGGGTGGGAACCTCCAAGGATGCCCAGCAGACAGTCCTGGACAAGGGGAGCAGCTGGGGATGGCACTGCTGGGCTGCCGCACAGAGCCCATGCAATGAAGGGCACAAGGCGTGGAGTGACAGAAACCATGCACATGCAAAATATCCTGCATCAGCCTCCAGCACAGCCTGAGCAATTAGTGGTTTGTTATAACAGCTCAATGGTACTGAAAGTAAAAATCCAACTGCCTTAAAACAACAGATACTCTCAATTCATTTCTAATTTATGCATTCTTGTCATATAAAAGCCACTTGCTTAAGCTGCTTTTCTATCTATTTGCAGTCTGTTCAGACACACAATGCTCAGTAGGGGTCTGTCTCCATGATTCATTGGCTCAGATTTCCTATAGAGTTTACATGATGTCTACTAAGCCCCATACAGTTTTGTATCCATTATAACCAGGGACAAGCAAGCAGGGCTCAGGAGGCTGAGCATCCATCTAAGAATAGCTTCCTGTCTTCCAGCTTTCTTCACAACAAATGAACAATGGTTACATTTTACAGGCTAGCACTGCATGGTGAGGGGAAATTATAGGAACTTGTCTGAGTTAAATAAGGGAAGAAGCATTTAGAGTGAAGCTCCTTAAATGAGCAGGTCAATAACTAGTTTACTGAAACCAAGGCACATAGCTAATGAGAGAATAAAGAATTATTCTTGTCAAGAGAGAAAAAGATGCTGCCCTAGTTTTGTGCTAAATAATTACATTCATTATGTTTAGGACAGCCCTGCAAGTGGTCTTTTGCACTAGTAAATTCATTAGCAAAGCTAATAGGCAAACCACTATTGGGGCAAATTTAAACGATTGCAATAGGATGGATGGTAAAGATGGGGAAAGGTAGTATGAGAGCTAAGAGCCAAAGTCAGCTTTAAGTATAATTGAATTTATCTTCTCATCAACTTTAAGGCCTCCTTCTGGGCTTGAAACAAGGAGAGGAAAAGCCATTGAAACTGAAGGATATTCACTTGATTGGATTTGTTGCTAGCTTTTCCAGCTTAAAAAGCTGTCTTAGCTGACCTCTTGACACATGACAATGATTATAAATCCAAGAAAAATTTAAATGTTAACTAAACTAGCTCAGTGTTTCCAAATGACACAGGACCTCAAATGTGTCAGGAAGCCATCTCCAAGTAGAAACACTGGAAAAAGTAACAAGGCTTTGCAACTTACCCGAAAGTTGGTGAAACTCAGCAGGACAAGAGGAAGGTAGGATGCAACTTCTCTAGACAAGAGTCACAGTGACAAAAGAGCTGCAGAGGAGGACCAGGGGAGGACCAGAAGAGCAGCAGTGCGTGGTCCCCTGTTAGCACTGCAGAGCGGTGGTGTTCCTCCCTGGCGAGCATTGGTGGTGGTGGCCTCTGTGCCTGCTCCCAGCAGAAGTTCCCAGAGGCCATCCGGAGGTTGTGGTCCTCCTGTCAGCTGACTGGGGACCCAGGTGGGCACCTGCCATCTCCTAACCCTGGTGGGTGCACACACCCCTGCTGAGGCAGCTGAGGTCGCGTGGTCTGGATGCTTATGCTACAGCTTGGAGGGGGGGACGCACCTTTGAAGTACAGAGGGGAGACAGTTGTCCTCCTTTCTGCACCCATGGTTCACACTGAGGAGCAGTCTCAGGGAACACAAACCAGATTTCGGGTGACCATAAACTGGGAGACAGAGCCTGGGAGTGCTCTCATGGGCTCCATCTGCTCGTGCAGGTTCTGCCCACGGGGGCATGCTGAGGTGGTCTGAAGCAAGCAACCAAAACACACACACAGTAATATACATCGAGTCCTTTCGTGTGCACAGGGATTTCACTTGTGCCACACATCTTCCTGGGACAGACACAGCTTAGGTTCAGCATGCCATGAAAGCACGGGGGGCTCTCAGACCCCTCTGATTCAGGCTGGCTATGCATTTATGCAGACGCCAGTGCAATAGCTATGTTTAGCAAAGGTTTTCTCCACAGATAAATTTCAGATAAGGAGGTTAGAGTCTGATAAAATCACCAGAGGAGCCATAGGCATAAGTACCTCTTCTTTAATCACACCTTGCCTAGACCGTAACCACAGAAGCTCCATAGCCAGAAATATAGCACATCAAGGTGAACACGGAAAATTATGGAAATCAATTTAGCGAGGCTACGGAGCTCAGCAGTGGCATGTGTGGGACCATACAAGCCACAATGGCACTCATGGCAGCATCAGTGCTAGCCCTCATTGCCAGGTCGGTCTACACAGCCTGCCCCGGCCTGCAGAACAGCCTCTGGTGGTAGGGGGTCATGGGCAATGGAGACAGCTTCTGTTCTGGGCCTGAAAGAGCAGGAAGGAGGTTGTTTTTTTGTTTGTTTTGTTTTGTTTTTAATTTTAAAACATTTTTTAGCATTTTCAAATAGAGATTCCAAATTGCTTTTTTCTACTAAAAATGAAAATGTGTCATGATTGCAAAAGGACAGTTATTAAAACAAGAGAAAAAGAATCCAAAACTATTTAAGCTTTTTTCTCTGGATGTAGAATAAAATGCGTTTAAAAATAAAATAATAAAATAATAAATAAAAACATAATTTCAACTGTCTCATTCAGGTTCAACCAGGTCAGGTTTGTCAAAAAAAACAAAAAGCTGTTATACATCAAATCTGTGTCCATCTGTTTTAAACGGACACTCAAGAGTATTAGCCAAAGGCATCCAGAAAGCAGCTTTTCAGTAATTGAATTTGGGAAAGACAGAAAAGAAGTAACAACAATGATACCCGTATCTGGAAAAAAAAATAAAAATAAAAACATTCTTTGCCAAGTGGAAATGGGAATAAATGTTCTTGGCTACTGCTGCAGCCTGAAAAGCCAGAAGGAGCCTGAGGCTCCCCATTAAACCTAGTTTTAAAACTTCCTCAGCTGATCTCTTATTTCTTCTGGCTAGTTGCCTTATCCAGTCAAGTTAGAAAATCAGGATCTAACTCTCAGTGAGAAATTGGACAGATATTGTACATCTGAAGAAAAAGAACCGGAGAATTAACTGTCGAAAGGGTCTCCGCCTTCATCATTTCTTTTGAAAATGTCTAAGTTACCCTGGCAACGGTTCCTAGCTGTTATCTGAGCAGCAGCATGGCTTCTCATTTTGCCCGGAGAAGCTGTGGATACCCCTTCCCCGGAGGTGCTCAAGACCAGGTTGGACAAGGCCCTGGGCAACCTGATCTAGTGGGTGGCATGGAAAGGGAGGTGGAACAAGATGATCTTTAAGGTCTCTTCCAACCCAAGCCATTCTATGATTTTCATGAACATGGGCATACTGCAGGTGCCGCAACTTGACCCCCCTTGTTGCCCCTCTGCACGTACCACAGATGGGTCTAATAAACACAAACTAACAGCTTCCCAGAGGAGAGTTTTTGGTGTTAGGAGCTGCTTGTTCACCACCGTTGCAAAACGCGTGAGCTGACCCCTTACATCCAGCCATCATGGTCCACCTAACCTGTCAGCAGCTCTATAGTGTGTGGGGTGCAACATGAAAGGTCTGTTGACAGAAGAAAACCAGTGATCAGCAACCTTCTTCCCCTACCTTCTTTCATGCATCTACAGCCTTCAAAACCAGACTGGAAAGGTTAAAAAAAAAAAAAAAATCTCAGGTCTCCAGAAAGTGACAAAGCTTCCTTCCTAATGAATTTTTAACTATTAATTTCCACGGGAAAGATGAAAGCTGGAAGATAACTGTTAAGCGTGCAGGAAGGGTGTCAAGAGGTGTTTCGCCGAGGACAGGTCTAACAGTAAGTAGGGAGAATCTGACATCTTGTTGTCCCAGAGGTCAAGAGTAGACCTGGCCTTTCTCACTAGATTTTTTGCCAGCTATTAAGCAATACAAACACATTATGCACTCTTTTAGAGAGTCTAAAAGTTCAATTATATGGCTGTTCAAGGGTTGTTATGGTCAGAAAAGTGACTCTATAAAAATGTCCCCTTGTTCCTGCACTTACATGCTTCCTAAAGTGTCTGCTCTCTTGTCAATATACATCCATATTGCTCATTAATGTTAATATGAGTGAGCTATGCCAATCAGAATATATCGGCCCCTTAAGTCATACCTATTTTTCCTGCTAGCAAAGCAAACTTTTTATCTCAATAAGCATGAAAAAGCCAGCACAGGTGTGCAACAGTAATATGCATTACATCTTGCCTCATGCTATGTCACCACTGGTGAAGCTTTATTCTCATTCCAGAACTTGTACACTTGCTTAAGGTTAGTGATGAAGTGCAGTGCAGGTCATAAACAATCAAGCTTCATTTTCCACAACTAGACAGAGCAGTAGGCACTTAGAAAAAAAAATATATACTAGCTTGTAAATGGAACAATTTAATATGGAAGTAGCTGATGGCAAATAAACATTGAATGCTAAGGCAAATTCTCTGTCACTAACTGTACTCTGTTCCTTTCAAAGCTAGTGAACTAGAATTTATTCAATCATACCAAATAAATCAGTTTAGAATGTGAAATATATCCTTAAGAAGGAAGAACACTGTGCTCTTTCCTGATAAAAACCTTTTTCTACAGACAGTACACTAGCTAGGTCTAAATATGTGCAACTCTTGCTAAGATTTTCCAGCTACATAGCTGGAAACATACTATGCTGCCTTTCTTCAATATTCATTAAGTCATTTTTGTGGTAAAACCTCTTTAAAAGAGCAGAGCCTAAATGACATGAATGGCGAAACATCTCCTTGTGTAGTTCCCTCAGCTACCTTCCAAATACATAGGTTGTTCCTCCAAACTTATGATGCTTTCATATATGCTCTGGCCAAACATTTCTTTTTTAACCTACGTGATCATACTTGTTACTTACTGCAGCACATGGTGCTTGAGCCCAGTCTCTTCTAGCAGCTAAGATTTTATTTTCTGGCTTTATGCTGCTAGAAAGATTCATTGTGTATAGACTCCCATTGACAGGTGAATGCAGTCTCCATGATGCATCAGCAGAAGATTTCAGTTTTTATCAATAAGTTTAGCCATAGAAATCTATGTGTACTTCTGAGAAGCACTGTCTCCAAACAAAATCAAGTTGAAACCAAAGAAACTTGTGAAAAGACACCTATACTTCAAAAATGTGTTCTCTATACAGGGAACAGCAGTGGAGTAGGGGCTCTGGGCATCTGTGTTATCTCCATCCTTGGTGGTTTACAGGATGGGGCTAAAAGAGGCTCTGAGCAACCTGGTCTGGCTTCAGGCTGGCCCTGCTTTGAGCAGGAGGTCAGACCTGAGCCCTCCTGCAGTCCCTTCCCACCCAACTTACCATGTAATTGTGCAGCCTGAGGTCTCATTCATCTTACTCTGCCATGCAGGTAAAAAGACCAAACTACAGCTCAGCTTTGCAGCATTTGGGTCTAAGGGAAGAAAAAAACACACCAAATTACATTTGGGATAACATTTCTAAACTGGTGATGGAAAAGCTAGCTAACATAACTGTATCTGAATTTAATTATTTTGTTTAATGTAACAAATTATACTACAATTTCACATGATCTATATTCTTGGCCTTTAAAACTAAAGATAATTTATAGATTCTAAATTTTCAGTTTATCCCTAAACAATACTAATGGTTGTCCACAGCAGACACAGCTTTGTCAGATGGGACAATATTGGAAATTTGTGGAAGAACATCTCCATCTAACTGCCTACCTGTAAATGAGAAATTAGCGTTCCTCCCAAGGGACAAAGGCTGAGGTTAATTAGGTGATCACTGGACAATGCATGTAAAGTTTTTATTGTGAAACATGACTTTACAAGGAAATGTATGTGCATGCCCACCTTGCCAGTCTGATGAAAAGTGAAGGAGAGTACAGTACATACCGCCAAATGGATGACGACTTCATATAACTTGTTCTGAAAGAAAGCAGCCTGTTGTTTACTGCATTTATCGACAATCTGTGAAAGTAGACCAGAAATCAGTCTAATTACCAGAGTGCCAGTTGTGCTTGTTAGCACCAGCTTTGTGACCAAATGTTATTCCACAGTTGTCACATCACAAGAGGGTTTCATTACTAACATAATAGTGAACAAGATCACATGCCTGGCTATTGATTGATCTGCCACACAAAGGAAGGACATTGTTGTCTCTATTATAACCAGTTACATCTTTGTCTGCTTGTATATGTGCTGGAATGTATCATGAGCAGTTGCTGCACCATTTCCTAATTTCTTCCTGTTAGCCCATTAACAGCCCATTACGACTTGCAGGCTTTGCCACCAGAGAAGAAATGACCTTGCCATAATTTCACTCTTCTACAATCTTCAAAAAGCTGTTTTCATCACCCTTCCTGTATTGAAAGCCTACAAGGATTGAGACTTATTCAACATTTGCTTTATAAATATATCATTTCTGTCAAATAGAAAAGACATTTTAATTCTTTTCAGATGCAATTAGGTTACACTGCAGGAATAATAGAAATATTCATCATTGCTGGCCCTGAAAGAACTACATCTTAGACCAGAGAAATATTCTACTAACAAGCACCTCAAGCAAAATGAACTAACATTGACCCTTGGACCATCAAGATATTGCTTTCTATTCACTGACCAGTCATAAACACAAACAATAGCTTTCAGGCCTGTAGTTAATATTAAAAATGAACAGTCTTGTTTATTTTTCTATGAACTCAATAAATATTATAATATAAAAGTGGATTTGTTTATCATTGTGAGCCTACGGAAAAACAAGCATGCCTCATCATCTTATCTGATGATGAATGATTTATCAGGCAGAACGTGAATCTGCTTCTGAGTCTATTTTCTTGTTTATGCTTGTTGAACAGATACAATTTAATGAAGAATATAAAGTACTTAAAAATCTGTCTACCATTAATAGTTTAATTAAACTGACATGTACTTCAGAAACAGAGAGACAGAAAACATTAATTTTGGCTATAAAGGGCATGGCATTATTAAAGTGCAATTAAAAACAACATTCACTTACAATTAATAGCTAAAACAATTTAATTATTTAACATTTGATTGTCAGTTCGGGCTAACTTAGCCACCCTAAGGTAGATATGTTCATTGGTCCTCTCTGAAGTACATTACACAGCAAGGACCCAAGCACAAGCTAACAAATCTCTCCTGAGCAATATTTCAGTATAAATCCCCTGACAAACATCTCTCTGTGCTATTATCCCCTGGTCTCTCCAGTGCCCTTTTGGTGCCTGTCTCCCACAGAAGCCCTCCCTGACCTCTCCACTGGGGCAGATAACCGTCCCTGCTGATGCTAGTTCAAAGACTACGGGATGACTGGTGAGCTGGCTCTTGGCTTTTAGATCACTTCTCCTCAGTAAAATCATTAATTTGGGTCCCTCAAATGTATACAGGCAGCTGTTTTCTTCCTAAACTGAATGTCTCTTACAGCTTTCTCTTTTCATCAAACTTGATCGAAATTGGCCAATTGGCTCTACAGTTATTTGAGAGAAGGTGCTGGAAGAGAGGAACAAAGAAAATCAGCTCACCCACACAGGTCTCATTTCTTTTGGCAACAGGACAAAAAAAAACTCTACTGCAAAATTCAAAGTTAAAATCTGATGGTGCAAAGTGAGAGTTTGCCAAATAAATGTTGTAGGTCCACTTCCCGGAAGCATAGTCCTTCCTCAGCAAAGTAGCGTTAGAAATTTCATTGAAATCCAACCTATGTTTTTTTAATAGCACAGCAACAAACACATCTAGAAATTTCATCAGAATTTCAGGATCAGAAGAAAATCCAGGCCCAAGACTCGAAATGCAGGACTAGTCTGAATAAAGGGATTCCGTTCCTTAACAGAGGCTTTGATATTTGTTTCAGAGCTATATTGAGAATAAAATTTAGGTTTTTCAACTTTTAAACCGAAAGTGAGAGAGCACTGTCCCTCAGTAACCCGCACAACTACTGCAAAGCCATCCATTTGCAACTGAAATAACCGTGTCTGGATTTCATCACTTGCCAATATGCTAGGCACCACTAATAGCTGGCTGTTGGGACATGTGCTTGACAAAGTTTGGCTTTAATGATTCCTTCCTGAGAAACTATTTCATTGAAAAATTCTCAAGAAACTTTAATTTTAACCACAGCTTTTAAAAAACAGATGTTACACTTTTCTCTTCATAGGCAGAATGTCATGGCAAGTTCCCCTGCTCTCAGCAGGACTTCACAGCTCTCAGACAATCACTCATACATGCAAACAGCAGGATCAACATCTTATTAAAAAAGTACGCTTATTCATGAACGCAGTCTGGAGCAGATGTAGTTTAAGGACTATTTAACTAGCTCCTGTAAATTTGGTTTGCTTGTTTCCTTATTAGCTGAGGTGCACGAGTGGTTGCAACTGGTCCTACAAATTGTATGATACAGACCTCTACTACCAACCCAGGAGGAAAGGGAAGAAAAAAAAAAAAAAAGGAAAAAAAAGATAAAATCAGGAAAAATAAACAAACCTGCCAGCCTTGCAGGGATAGCTCACGCGCCCAGCACTCAGGCCTGGGGTTGGCCCCGACCAGCTCCAGGCCTTTCTGTCGCACTGCCGGTCAGATGAAGGAACAGCAGAGGACTTCACGTGGAGCTCTGGTGACAGATGAATATATTGGAAAACTGCAAAAAGGAGAACACAGTTTTATTCTTGTTTTTACAGACAGTGTTTTAATTACAAAGATTTGTTACAGTGCACCTGTAAATAATGTATATAAAATGAGAATAGAAGTAATAAGTACAAAGCAATGTATTCCTGCACTTAAATTTCTCCATAGAGAACAGTAAATTTATCTTGATTTCAACTTCTCTTAAATTTATCTGTGGAAAAATGTGAATGAAGAGGAAATGGCAAAGGGTCGGAGTTAGTAGTGTTCATCAGTTGTTTTGTTTTGGTGTCTTCCTTTTACTTTTTTCCCCTCTAAATAATAGTCTTATTTTCAACGCAGTCACTATGCCTGCCACCTTCACATAAAAACACCTGCACTGACACAACGTAGGCTTTGAATCCAGTTATCCCCCAACAGAGTAAATATATTCATAAATGGTCAGAGCTAAAGCATTTCAGCCCACTAAAATAAATAATAAGAACTGATGTTCATTTGAAGGTCTTGTAAGGAGTTCCTCAACTGAGCTTGTTGAGCATTCGCTGGAAAGATCCCAGATACTGTCACCATAAGTCTAAGACCTGATTTTACGTTGTGCTAATCAGAGAAGGGTGATTCCTCAGGGTTTGGGCTCTGCAAAGTCTAACCACATTAAAACCTTACTCATTTTCTTTTTAAAACATATAACTCATATACAATTGCAGTCTAACATAGACCACCAGAGTATGTAGAACTGAGTATAAAGTTTCGAAGCAGATTTGAAAGAAAAATCAAGGAAGAGAGATCCTATACACTACTGGATGTAAGCTAGAACTAAAATCACTTGTGCCTGAACTAAGCTTCTTTGCTCACATGTGATTTTGCGTCAAATTGCGAGCTCCATTGGTAATCAGATGTTTTCATGTATGGAACAAAACACTGGCAATTACTGAGTTTATTTTCTTCAGGGTTTATTCACTGTTATGTGACTAATGTAGCCTAGAAATTCAAACATTTCATGAAATACTGTATAAAGAAAAGGTTGAAATTTGCGGTCAGTTAAATGGCAGAACATCGTATCCCACAATATTTTAAGTTTATATACCAAACTCCACTCATTCAAAATATTCTTCAGATTTTTCTTTCAAAAGATACTTTTACTTACAAGTCTACAAGTAATATATTTAAAATCACCATTTAAGAAGATATATTTGTATTTCTAGTTCATTTTTAATAGTGCAAAATTACATTAAAGTACTATGGACTTCTAGTTAATGGTTTGCCCCAAATAAGACTTCAGCAAAGTGTGTTTGAAGCATGCACTGATATGGAGCCTTTTAGACAAAACTTTCTTAAAATATATGATTCTCTAGGTTGCTTTGCAATTGAAATGAAGGCATTGGATGTAGATTTTGCTATTACTGTGTTTAAATTAAGCTTGAAATGCCATACAACTGAAATAACATCAGAAGCTGAGCAGCATATTGTTTGGTTTCTGAATATTAAATGCAATCAAAAGGTAATAGTACTTATAGATTTTTCATATACAAACAGATTTATGGAACTGACGAAAACCATTTGCCCATTGAGCTTCAACAATTAGATCCTTTCTTCAGTGAATAATCAAATAAGTTTACTCAGGCAGCTTCTTTGGTTCAGTGCTACAGGTATACAGGATTTATACTTAAAGGGCTACTATCTGGTTAAGATATGCTTTTAAAAACCAAGTAACTTAACAAATGTCAGTTAAGATACTGAAATATAGAGCAAAAAAAATAAAGTTCAGAGAGTGTTCACAGCTGATAAAAACAGCAAGTCAGCAAGTTTCATTTTCATTGCTAACCACTTTTACTTTCAGGTTTGCATACATGAGAATGAAATTACAACACTCGAAGGCAATAGTATTTATTTCTACAGATCAGTATCTTTATATACTTTATTTTTATAATTTTATGTAAATGGTGCTGTTAATGTGACATTCCTGGAGAGCTTTTTTCACTTCAGAAAATCTCAGCTGTTCCTGATTCCTCTAAGCAACCTTCTCTCTCAGTATGAGAAGGCAGTTTATTGACCCAGAATTTTCTCACAATAGCTTTTTGAAAATTAGGATTTATGAGATGTGCATTAAGAAAATATGGAAAATTGTACTGCGAATTTTAGGAGCCGTGGTGCCTTCACAAGATGCATGATGTCTCTCCCCTTCTTCAGTCTCACAAGAATGCTAAATACAGATAAAGAAATCCCTTCTTTCAGGGGAGGAGAAAAAACCCACCCACACCCTTAAAATACCAGATCATGTCAAAACTGGGAAGGTTTTAGATGCTGTCGGCTGTGGCTTTATATTCACGTTCAGCTTGCCAATATTTTGGGTAGTATTCTGAAGCTGAGTTTTGATCCTTTAAGGACCTCCTATCCTCTAGGCTCAGGTTTGACTCAGTATTGGAAATGCCAGGACAGCAGCTGCTCCGAGAGCAATCTGGATAAATTTTCACAAGAGCAGCTTTTCCGGCAATATTTTAAACTAATTTGAACTGAGAAAAACAGGGAGAAAATAAAAAGATAAACACAGATCAGGCAAAGAACCCTGGAAGGGAAACATGGAAACCAGAAGAGGAATGGGGAAATAAGCACACGTGGAAGGACTGCGGAGCCAAGTGGGGAAACTGAGAGAAACACTTGGAAAAAAAAATCTGAGGAGCAGAAGGTTGACAGAGAAGGCAAACGTCCACGGGGAAAAAATGAAAAGGGCTGAAGTACAATCACAAAGAGGAACTTAAAAATAAAAAATAATGCTGAAAGGAAGCAGGGAAAGGACAAAGGGTAGAGCCAGAAACTAGCAAGGTGCTATATAAATATCAGCAGGCAAAGAGAGAGTAAAGAAGGTAAATTAAAAACAGAGATCCAAAAATCAAGGCAGATATTTTTTACAGAACAAAAGCCCAACTTATACAGCTTCACCAAGTTTGCAGAAAATTAGTTCTGGGGAAAGCCTGAGAAGAGCAACGAGACGCACACATCCTTTACCTTCTGAACCTGGCTTCAGGTTAACAGAGCCCCTATATATAGCAAGCCCAAAAATAAGCATCCAGCCTATCAGAACTGGTAAGAAGGACATTATGTAGCTACTGCCTTCTCCCCAGGAGCAATGCAATCTCCTTCTTTTGTGTTCTGCTTTTCAGAAGAGGAGGAACAACCAGGCAAAACATAATTTACAGTCTTGGTTTATCTGTATCCACAGCCCATCTGCTTACTCAAACCGCAGCAGAATGTGTATGTGTGCATTCAGAGAGATGGCTGTCATTAGACCAATGAAGTTAACCAACGGATAAAAGCCAGGATCAGATCAGTAATAAAGTTTACACTTCATTATGGATGTCAAAATCCTTGCTTTTTTTTTTTTCATGAGTATTTAGCTTATTGAATTTCACGAGCAAAACCGTCTCCAGTGAGCATTCAGCAATCGGTTACGTGGAAGCTCTAGCATTCAGTATTGAAACCTGAAAACAGATATTTCCTTAATAAATGTACAGAATTAGAAAAACTGGACATATTAAAATACATCTCTGTATTCATGGATGTACAATGATTGGATTCATGTCTCATCAAATTTACATTGTGGAATCTGAATATAGTATGATTAGACATTATTTTAACAACTACATTACAATACAATTTAAAATAAAATGGCCCTTCATATCGCACTAATATCAGTGTTTTAAATAACAAAGGGGATTTTTTTTTTTAAATAAAGGAAAGGATTAGCATTTAGTTTCAATCAGTATAAGCAATGCTGTACCAGTTGGTGTCTCAAAGATTCAGGATTTTATTAATATTCCAGAGATGCATTTGTGTTGCCTCTGGGTACACTGAAAAGCCACTTAAACTGCACTTAAAGCAGCACTACAGGATCAAATTGATGTGCATCAACCATTTACAATAAAACTTGATTATTATAAAGGCATACATATTTGCATAATTACATGTTTGATTTTTTGATAATGCAGCATACACTACAAAATGTTGCTTCATGTAGAAAGGCATCGTCAAAAAGCACCATCTGCTGTAGTGTTTAATGCACTGCAATGTTTGAAAAATTCTGAAGGTAGATTTGTGTGAATCAAAGGGGAGAGCAAAAGAGTTTTGGTAGAACAAGAGGCTCAGGGCTGGAGGATGGGACACTGCACAGTTTGGACTTTTTGTTAGGCTGTCGTCTGTTTCTCTCTGGCTATTTTAAATATAATTGTCAGTGGAGAAAGGTAAAAGACAACAGAGTAGCTCATGCTATGGTCCTCAGAATGTAAGAGCCAGAACTTGAGACCATTTGGCATAAACAATTTTGATGTTTTTATTCAAAACAAAAATTTCAGTGTCTAATATATGTAATAAAGTAATTACATTTGGAAGGAAAGCATACAGCACTGACAGTGTATTCAGACACTTACTACTTTGACAAGAGTGAATCCTTTTAAAGGAATCTCTACTAGACATCAGAATAGTTTAAAAGGCAGAACTTGAAAGCAAAACTATTTCCATATTTGCTCAATTCAAAAGGACAAACAAACTGTTCCTCAGTAATAGCTGACTGTGAATTGTAACAAAAGCACAACACCTTTAGGTCCAGGAAGCCCAATGCTAAGATCGCAGAAGTAAAAGCATACGTTGGAGTAAGAGAAACAGTTGGCACTCCAAGATTCAGCACATTTAGTCCAAAGTTCTCATATCCTAAAAACATGCATCCCTTTGATTATCACTACCTGTCTATAATTTTAATATCTGAGGCTGTCTTCCTCGAGATGGATTTTGAGAAAGACATTAATCAAACATAGCTGTAGTTGTTTTTAATATTCTGTCATCTCAATGAGTATGTACATATGCATCCAGAACGCACTAAGAACAGGTAAGTTGCAGCCTTTTCCTAGACTGTTGCTACCTCTGAGCTATGCTGTGAATATTTTTGGATGCTGTGCTGAGTGGTAAAGTGCACCACAAAGCCAAGACAGAGAAGATCTGGCAGAGAAGTCAATAGGCATGAATTAGCCCATTGCTTCCCAGTAGGAGCTCATTCCTCCACAAATTGGCCTTTGGTAAGCAGTGTGATTCATTGCTCAGGGACTGGATTACAAACTGAAACCAGCTGCCAGAACCTGGGCAACTAATTTCCTTTCTCCATGCTTTCCATTTTCCTTCCTCCTGACTTTTTCACATCACATCAGTTGAAAATATAACACACTTTCGGACAAGGAGTTTTTCATAATACAAGGTTTCAGCACGTTGGGCATTAAGCACAGTTTTATCTCTATGGGTACCTCTAGGTATACCAGGATACAAACGACAGTTGGATTATATGCCATATATGGGACAAATACCAAGTCTTTGTGTTGTTAAACAAAGCATCTCTAACAACACAATCTGACTATAAAGTCCAGCAGTCAAGAATAGCATCTGGCTCTGCCCAGTGACACAAAAGAGCTTCAGAAACAGGCAAAACTGGGCCCAGAAACCTGAAGGAAGACCATGTTGGAGTATGTGTGAATGCAAATATATCAAACCTTCTGTGTTCAAACCACATCTTGTATGTAAATTCATTGAAACCAAAGTGATGACCACAGAGCTTCAAGCCCTGAAGCTGCATTACTGGCCTGTTAGCTTACATGGCACCTGGACTAAAATAAATTTACATTTCTACCAAGAAAATAACCACTGCTGTATAGTTATGAGATATGTTTTGTTTCACCTTGTAAAGCAGGATCTGCTTGACTCCTCTGTTGTACACAAGATTTTTAAACATCTAGGTCCCTTACCCTGGCTTATCAAGTACAATTATAGCTTGGCATTCAGAGATGCTGAACACCCACACTCTCATTGACCTAGTGCTATGAAATCCAGTCCCTCTGAAAAATCAAAATCTTGTGTATCATGCAAAGAGTATAAACCATTTTTTAAATAACTAATATCGTTGTGTGCACATAGTTCACGAAAACACAAATATTTATCCTTCGGTATTTTCCCACACCCATCATTTACTGAGTTGAACCACACTGCAATACAATGCCACGCTGTTCTCTCTGCCTGCACGTGAAACAGAATCTGTGTGGTTTTCTGCTCCTCAGGTACCCATACTGAAAAGATAACAAAGTATTTATAGCATAATATTGAAAATAGCCCCAAACTATAACAGAGCATCAAAAACATTTGCATTTCTCTCCCAGTAAAGGCTCTAAGCACATTTGGTCACAGCACCGAAAGGGGAAACAAAACCACGCAGGCAAACTGAAATCTCTAGAAACAATGAGGTTCCCTTTTGTGCCTTAATATTCTGCACTTGGTGAGCTTTCCTAACAAAGTCTGCACTAATCGTTGCTGGAATCAGCACAGCAGTGACTGCCAAGCACAGTCTTTTTCTCCCCCCTCCCTGCACTAGGCAGACAGGGTTTTTCATTACATATATCATTTTCAACTTGCTGCAGTGATTCCACAAAGACAGGAGGATTTAGAAAGCTAATGAATGGGGGTGGGGAGCGCGCTAGGATTGGAGCCTCTGTGCTAATGTCTAAGGCTACATACCCTGAGTGGCTTCACACACGGGGCATTGCCACTGATTTTATTTTCATTGCATGGCACCGACAGACTTTGACAGCCAAATCATTCATCTCAAGTTAATAAATCAAAGTAAAGAGTGGGGGTGGGGGCATTTGTTTGAACATTTAGTGCTACAGGATTTAAGGCAAGGCTCACTGGGCATTGCCTTGCCCAGATTGTTATCGTGCTGCAATGACAGCAAAATTGTTTATCTTTTAGTTGCTAATTAAGGACAGAACTGAGGTAGAATATGTTTGGTCTGAATATACTATATCGTCAAGGGACTTTTTGCTACATCATAATGAGATGCCATAGATGCTGTAACTCAGTACTGTCTACAAGTCTCTTGTCATTTTATTATTTGGAAAAAATTTCATCTTGCCAGTTAATTGACATAAAGTTGATAGTTTATAAATAAGGTTAACCTGAAAGAGAAACTCACACACACACAAAACAAAAAGATCACATCCCTTCCCAAGGTCTCTACAGCCACAAAATGCTCCATTTCACTGATATCAATACTGCTACTACAATACAGCACTTTTGTACATCTAACCCCCCTTTTTGCAGACATGTCATCAATATTGCCTGCCACTTGGGAGAACAGGCTATACTGATTACAAAATACCAGTTCTATAAATCTGTTAATTTTAATGATAAAACAGGATATTTTAGGTTTTCTCGTCCCTAAAGAACCAAGAACAATTGTAGATTGATTGTCAACCAATTAAGGACCAAAAAGCTTCAAGTTGTGAATATCATTTCTTTTCTTAGAGAAAAAAGAAAAAAAAAAAAAGAATTACCTTAAGAATTACCTTGGTCTTACTTCTTGATATAATAACTTAGGATGTGGGTGAAGATGATAGTTCAGATCTGAGCAATGAATTAGGACTTCAAATTCCTCGATCCATAGTCTTTGCCAGATCTTAGTCAGCTGATTCTTTCATGACCCTCATCATCAGCACGCCAGGCAGAGGGGGAAGCAAGCACTACATCAGTGAATAACAGCATACAGGCAAGCACAAGTGGCTTCAGTCCTTGGGTGTTCTCTGTAATACCTCAGCACAAGTTAGTAACTGCTAGTTATAGGGAGTGGCTGCGCTTCAGTCCTAATTGCACCAATTCTCCCCCTCTAATAAATGCAAAAACTGGGGCAACAGAGGCACTCCCAGGTCTGGCAGAGACTTTGAGGTGTTCTCCAGATCAGGTGTAGCAATCTGCTCCCACTGTGGCAGATGGACACTGTCCCAAGAGCTGAACGGAAACTACATGAGTTAGTTGGTGACTTTTACTTCATATTTAAGGATAGACTATTCCCTCCAATTGTATCCTGCTGCCAGTGCTCAGTTAATAGGCTCCTGCAGTGAATAACATCATGTGCTCTGTCAATTATTAATAACAAGACAAGTGTTTTCACATCAGAATGCCACCTTGTAATGTGATGAGCCTGTATCATATTAGTGCATCAAAGCGCAGACTGGGAACATTAGTAGTTTACTAAGTGAACTTTGAACAGAATTTATTCCCCAAACAGTCTGCTGAGTACTAATATTCACAAATTTTGTAAATAGCAAATGTCTCTTCATTGGCAATATTTTAGAATATGTTTTATATTTTAGGTGGTTGATTTACTGCTACATTGCATTTATTCTAACACATCATTGATCCCCTGTCTCATACATCAGATTTAGTTACTTCTTTATTGTATAATTTCTAGGTGACAGTGGCTATCCAGGACAGAAACAGCTGATGGATCTAATTTGATTTTGCCCTTATACCAGCAGAAGTTCACTTACTAGTTCACTTACTCAGAATTCATTGATCATTCGAAGGTCTTCTGGGATTGTGAAATCTCATTCTCGGTGTCTTTTCCAATTGTCAAAGCACAGACTCAATACTGCATCTGACATCCTCGCAGCCTGCCTCATTCTGCATAACACAGCAGTCAACCATGGGGTTATAGTCAATGATGGGGCTCTCATAAAGGATGACAAGGCTAACTCCTACTGACTTCAGACATGGGAAAAAGGTAGATCTTTCTGAAAGGTGGGTTTACGGATGATAAGCGAGGGGCAGCTCACTGACAGCCATATCGTTAAATAAGGGGAAGGAAGAACCGGGAAAGGAAGATGGGAGACAAAAACAGCAATAGCAAAGGAAGAAGAAATCACAGAAGTAGTTTTGGATGAAGATCCATGAGCCTAAAAATCAAAGAAATTGTACTATTTAGCATAGCAAGATGATTGAATTCCTTTATCTCTGTCTTACTGTTCTTAGCTAAAACACAAGATAACGTCCCGTGCACAACCCATTCAGTTCAACAGCGAGACAGCAAGCCTCACAGAGGATACTGTCAGAACAATAATCACTTTTAAAGTGGTTGTAAAGATCTTCTAGTCACTAAGCACACACAAAGAGGCAAGAGGAGGTTAATGAAACTTCAAGAACTGTTTGTGCTCAGTGAGGTTACTTCATCTTGAGTTTTTGAGTGCAGATAAGGTGGAAAAGAGAGACATTGGGAAGGTGGATGACATTTAAAAGAAGCAGTATTAAAGTTCTCCATTACAGGAATAAAGATCACTTTTTTTTTTTTTTTGGTCAACAGCAAATACATTCATTGTCATCTGGAGAAACAAGTGATAGTTCCTATAATACACGAGAATTCTAAACCATGAGCTGATACAATTTTTCAAACATGCATTGGTATTAGGGTCAACAGTTTTGGAACAAATGCATTCATTACCAGATACGAGTGAGTTTCTATCACAGAAACAAACATTAGAATCTGCACAGACCTGCTTTAATCACAAACTGTTTTCTGAAAGCATTCAACAGCCTAATTTCAAACTGTTCAAGTACCTGAGCTTTCATTTCTACTCTCTGAACATTATTAAAGAGCCTAAACACAGTCAACTGTTTTGGGTAACTTTTCTCTGATACGCATTGTCCATCTTCTCTTTTTTAGCTCATCCTTAGGAAGTCATGAAATATTTCTCAATTTATGTATTTGAAACCCACCCACAGTCATCAGCTGCCACATCATCTTTTCTTAATCTTGTTTATGTTCAAATAGGAGCTAATGCACCATCAAGAGACTCAGTCAATAGTTCCAAAATGGCAAAAATATGAGGGAAAAACAATGAGGAATTACACAACTGGTATTGTTGGTACACAACATGGTATTTAAAATCCCTGTTGGCTTGCAGACCATGATACTCCTATTCACAACTGTTGCTTTATTTCAAATGGAATTTTATTTAAGCAAAATAAAGCATAGCTTCTGAATAAGAGCTGAAGCTTTGGAACAGAAGATGAATGATCCCATACTTAACATCACCACTCTGAGCTATAATCATTCACTGTTTTGCTACAAACATCCTGTGCAGCCTTAGTCAACTTGCTTAGGGTTTTCTGTGGCTTAATCCCACATCTTTGAGATAAGTATGACTTAGCTGCCCTATCTCACAGGCACACAGTGAGGATAAATATATTAAAGAAGAATTAATATATCACAATATAGTGATAGGAGTTCAATACCCTGAGTATGGAGTCATTTATCTTTTTGTCTCCCAGATCAAGCACAGTTTCTACGTGTGTGCAACAGTAAAAGCCTAATCTATTAATACATACAGAAAGCAAACAGCATCTCCAGCCATACATTTTTATATATGAAACCATGAACAAAAACAAACCTGTAAGTGTAGAGTGGAAACACGGGAGTAGAAAAGAACAGAATTTGTTCCTTTATTACAATGGGCTTAAAACATGGGTAATAGCTACAAACTAGACACAACTAAGTAAATCCATTAATTCTAACACAGTAAAATAGAAAACACAACAAACCCTAACAAATGTATATCAAAATCATAGATAAATATATATACGTATTGAGACATATTTTTAAAAATCCCTCTTAAAGTTATCTTGTATAAGGAATACACTAAAATTTACTAGCATATGTATTACATATTGTTCCCAGAACGAAACCTCCAAACTTCTTGCTGAGCCCATCCTTCCCATAAAATAGCTTTACTAGAGTCTAGCAACGTTAGGAAAAAAGTGAAGGTAATGTCTATACCTCCGATTAAAAAGTCAATCATATGTTTTTTAGTGATTATTGTGTAATGTACTATAAAAAAATGAGTTTTCACCAAATATTCAAAATTATAGATTTATTCAGACTCCCAGAGAAAAATCAAACTTGTAAATTGTGCAGATTATATATCCAATAAAATATTTATTGTTGCACAACGTGTATTGTTAACTGTGTTGACTACTTTTCACCAAGGTGCCAGAGAAATGAAAAATTAACCAGTGTGGAATATAAAACAGTTTTTTTCAAGTCCTAGAGCTAGTTCATGAGCATACAAAACAGATTGTATTCAGAGCTGTAATATAGAAATTTTTCAGTGAGGACGACACTGGAGCTGAATACCTGACAGCAGAACAAAACAGAGAACAGCATTAAAGCTGTGTAGCTGAGGTGCTGCATGCAAATGCAGGAAGACCTGAATTAGTAATGCTGAAGGTCTAGCTAAAGTAGACAGTGGCTATGTCAATGAATGTTTTAATGACATCTTACTAGTTTAAGGACTAACAATTGCATATATGCAGCCTAATGGAATCCTGCAAGTTCAGCTGATATACAATCTAAAATCTCTTTGCGTTTATAAAACAAGTCAATATTTGAATATGCTTCTCTGCAATTTCATAAACTGACCTATGAAAACCACACGATTTGAGGTATACGTTCATGTTTCCAGAGTTAACCAGAGACGAACAACACCCCGTTGTCCCTATAATTTATTCTTTTTCAAAATTTACATGAATATTCATTTAAACTGTGGCTATAGGGCATCGAGCATCGGTCATGCTATAAACGGGAAAAGTTGACTGTAAAAAAAATATATATATATATAATAACCCATGGATTGCAGCTCAAACTACTGGTTACTTAGCATCTTAATGCTGGGGCTTCAAATGTACCTCTTTGTTTGCATATCTCTCATTATCTTCGTTTTGAGAAGACCTTCAAAATTTCCTCACGCAGGAGAACGATAACCAGCAGGTTGGTGGCAGCAAGCACTGGTGGAGCTATGGGTGTCACTCTGGCTGTGTGCTGGTCCACGCAGAAGGACAGACATCTGACCTGCCCTCCCCATTCTCAAAGTCATGGCTAAAAGAAGTAAAATAAATAAAGAAATAAACGTATCAATAACCTGGAGTGATGGAGTTCGTCCCTGCCCTTGCTCCTTCTATCTTAGCTTTTTCACAACTATGCACAGGCTGAGTGTATGTTGGCTTAACAAAACACTGAAAAAGCAGCATCTGAGCTCAACCTGCCTCTTTTGCGGTGTCCCAGCTAGAGCCATGCTCCTGGCTCTCTTCTTCTAGGGACGTGGGTCACTCCAGCTGGTGTGTCCACCCTTCCTCCACAGGAAAAAGCACAGCAACCTGGGCTGCTGAGGGAGCCAAGGAGGGTTTGCCTCCTAACCCACAGCCCCCCTTGCAGTTCAGTGGTGCTGAAGACAGGATGAGGAGCTACCTCACGAGGCTGTAGGTTTCTTGTTAAAGCAGGAATTTAACAGATAGCTATTGTCATCCTCTAGCTCTAACTGGTTGCACTCATAGCTTCGCCAGGGGTGATCCATGATGCTGACTGCTGTGTGCAGTAGGGGATCTCCAACTGCTCAGATAGCATCCCCAGCTGGCCCCAGAAAGAGAGTCAGCACTTTGGGGAGGGTCTTTCCTTCCCTTGCAGAACCCAGGCAGTGCAGCCAGTCTGGCCAGAGGGAAAGCAGCTCCTCTGAAACAACTCATCCACTAGCCAGGAGACACCTCGGTCCTGCAGCACCTACTGTGAGCAAAGATGCTGGCGGAGCTGAGGTCAGGGAGCAGGGACGTCCACCCAGCAGCTGCGCAGGGAGGGACGGGAGAGATGCTGGCTCCAAAATGCCCCCAGCAGCTGAGCTGCAGCCCCAGCCCTCACACACCAGGAGTAGCAAAAGGACCAAATTAAAAGCTTGCAGGTAGACAAAGTTTGAGCTAGGGGCAAAGCCAAATCATAACTTGGATAAACTATAGACAAAACAATTGCTGTTTTATTTTAATTTAGTTCTGATGGCAAGCACCAGGCTTGCTACAGTGCTGCTCTCTAACCTGCAGCCCAGGTAAAGCCCCAGTGGTCTCCAAGGCACACCTACCTCTAACTCCATATGAGAGACTCATTTCTGCACCACTGCAATGCCAAAGGATGTGGTGGTATTAACCAACACATTCAGATTAAACATTCTCTTCGGATCATGCCGTTGCCGTATTTTCAAATGCTCATTCTGTCAGCATTTTATACCTGCACATTTTCAAATCTTTTTTGATTTACACTGAAGCAGCTGGATTATACCATCAACCAGCATGAACTTGATGCAAAACACTAGTATTGTCTGCTTGTTCCTGTTGTGTGCAGAAAGAGACTGAGAGCACACATGTACTTGAATGAGCAAAAACCCTATTTCATCATCTTTCTGCTTAGACAGACTAAAGCTTGGAGTCCCACTGTGTACCTATAGGAGTGCAGGTCCAGATCCAAGACTGGATGTTTGAAACTAGGTTACTACATCAATGCTTGATATGCCTTAAAAAAATTGCCATTTTCTTAAGAAACTGAAGCTCTTGGACAGCTTTTCTGAGGCCAGTCAAAAATGCTGTGTATTCAGTGTTTTTGTATGCATCTAATTTTAGGATCCCTTTCTTAGAAATCTTGGACTAGAACCAAACCCATCTTGATATTTAAATGCACTGAGGAGCAGAAGCAAAAGCAAACAGCCCTGGACTGCTGCACAAACGGGCAGGCTGCAAGCCAGCACAGGCAGCAATTCCAACCTGCTGACCTACTGGTGAGGAAGGAACTTCATTGCTCAGGGTAGATGGGCACGGCCCAGGAAATATGCAACTCTTTATACACAAAGAAAAATGATTACAAATATTACAAATATTATATAGAATAAAGATTTACAGTGTTTCAAGTCACGCATCTCCATGGAACAAAGGTTTTATAAAAAATTAATGAAAATTGTATATATATATATACATTTTTTTTTTTTTCCTGAGACTGCAGGCTCCCCTAGATACTTCAAGGGATTATTAGTCAGCCATAGACCAAAAGCTGCTAGATGCTGCCAGAGACCTGGCTGCTTGCCGGGGAGCTTCAGGCCTTTCCAAGAGGGCAAGGTAGGGCAGCTGGAGCCTAGAGAGTATAGAGCTCCCCAGAGAGACTTTTTGTCGTCATTGGTTTCATGTGAATGTCTTCTTCATAAGACTCCATTTGAGACTCACTTAAGTTTTCCACCAAGAGATTTTATTACAGGGAAATTAGTGCGATTTTTCTTTCTTTTGACTGTGTCCCTGACTTAAAAAGTCTTGCAAATATCTGGTGTTCATTTAACCATCGCTAGCCCTGTGTTAACAAACACAACACTCTTCAATTTGTCTTTAAAAAATTAACTCAGACCACCAGCTAGAAGAGCTTTCATTCCCTTCCTCCATAAATTCTTTCATTTGCCCCACGAATTTCCCAAAGGAAAGGAAACTAACAGCTGAATTGTTTTTTTCACCTACCTCTAAATTCCTTCTAGCTTGGATTTTAGAATCTGAAGTTCAAACTTCACTCATCTCCATATGAAAGTACAGTGAGGTTGAACTTTTATAAAACAGATGCCCATTGACAAGAAGCAATTTGCCATCAAGAAATGTATTTATGAAGACATTTCCTTCCTCACCTCTAGCACAGTCCCCTTCCCAGTCTCATACAATACCTACACATGTGGCACCTGCTCTTCTCAGATGTGTGCTACTGCTGCAGCCATGTGAGCTGAACTGGTATCAGTAAGAAATGCTACAGGCACAGTATATGATTTTACCTGTGTATATTTTTCAGTCTGTCATGAAGTGCAAACAAAAAAAATTTGCTCAAAATAATCAAAACAATGTTTGGAGTCAAATTCTTGTGCTTACATAGGGCTGCTTGTTCAAAGCTATGGGAACTCTTGCATGGGAAGAGCACGGACTTCAGTGTCGGATGATATAATGCACCAAAAAAGTTCACTTCTGCGACTGTTTATTTCCCAGAGAGTGCTAGCAGAGGTGGCTAAGGCCTCTGGAAATAAGAAGCATATTATTTTAAAGGGGGAGGGGGATTATGTTCTCTAATCTGGAATTGAGTAACTGCTGAAGAGGCCAGCCCCAGTTGCAGGCAGCTCCTGAGGTCCCAGGCTGTGCTGGGCAGAGGGGCAGCCACCGCCTCTGCTCCCCACTGCCCACGAAGCAGTCCAGCTCTCACGACTGCTGGGATGCTGGTGATGCGCAGCCAGCATCATGGAGATGTGAACCGCAGAACTGCATCCCCAGCTTATCAGCCCCTCTGACCATGCTCTGCTATGATTTGTAATGAGATTCAGACCTCCTTATAAGAGGGGGAGAACTACTAGAAGAAACAGTAACTTCACTACTTGACCTATTGGCCATGCTTCTTTTGATGCAGCCCAGTGTATGGTTGGCTTTCTGGGCTGCAAGCACACATTGCTGGCTCATGTTGAGTTAACCAACCATTAACCAACACCTCCAAGTTCTTCTCCGCAGGGCTGTCCTTAATGCATTCTCTGCCCAGCCTCTATTTGTGCTTGGGATTGCCCCAACCCAGGTGCAGAACCTTACACTTGGCCTGGTTGAACACTTGAAGTCCTTCATTCATTTCATTTCATACAAAGACAGCAGCCATCAAGACAGATTTTACATGGTGAATTGAAACATCTTTGCTATGTTTCAGGCCCTGTTGGAATAGAGAAGTGTTTCCACAATCATCTGTTTTAATGTAATTTCAGACTTGAAGCACTCAAGGCTGTAAAAACAACAGCTTTTTTTAAAAAAGGATGGTTAATAACCAGTCTACATAGAAGAGATTATTTTTCTCTTCTTTTTCCCCAGAAATGGATGAAGAGATGGAGATACAGACATATATATAAATACAAATATATATATTTATTTATTGAAGAGAAGAGCTCCTTTAAGCGTAGTGATCCATTTACACATCAAGAGTCTAACACACATCCTACTTCAACTCAGGATGGGACAGAATGAAAATAAAGGATGAACAATTTACCAGAATTGAATGAGGCCTTAATAAGAGGTAGACGATTCCCACTTTTTATGAAAGATACGGTGCTTCCTTTCTCATACCACTGACTCAGAATAGGTGACCTCAGGTTGTGGTTAAACACAAAGAAAAAAATGGCATATTGTTGACAGATGCACCTATGGTTTAAACACAAAATACTGGATCTGGTTCAAGCAGATGATGCTAATCTACAGAATTACCATAAGGAGGTATTTTCCTTTGATTTAAGGACACACTGTTGTTGCTTGCTAAATTTTCCATGAAATGGGCAGGCACATATACAGCAGCACACAAACACCATCTGAAATGAGCAGTTCCACCCCCCTTTCTTATGGCCACCTCCACACCAGCCGGCACAAGTCCCCACTCCCCATGACACATCCTTGAATGTTCCCTTCCTGAGGGCACCTGTCACAACCCAGGCACACTGTGAAGGCAGAGGCTCCACGCATGGCCCTAGGACAGCTTCTCAGCCAGCCCAGGCACATGTATATGGAACCTAAACTACAATGTTCAGACTGTACAACCCAGTATGTCCAGCAGCTTGTTAATATTCTAATAATAATTTACAGTATATGAATAAAAAGCACGTGTTACCAGTCCTCTGTGCACATCCTGATTACGCATGTGCATACTCTATTACAAAATGAAAAGGAACAAGCATTAACTTTAAATTCTAACACCAAGTTCTGACTTCACCAAGTACAGTTTAATGCCACAGTGCTGAGACATGAGACAGATGGGATAGATAGATCTGAAGTGCTACAAATAAAATCTAAAACTGAACTTTTAAATATTCATTCTGAACTATAAAGAGAGCTGTGGCTTTTGTGCACTACAGATGGCTTGGAAATTCAGTGCAAACAAAGGACCAATTTTTGAATACTCATAGCTGCTCTACCATAATAGCTGGAGGCCCAAAACTCCAGGGGTTTGAGATGATTCAACTCAATCCTCTTACCTGCCAAATTTCATCAAAGCAACATTGCTTTTACCATCTTATAGGGATGAAAGAAGTATGAATAGTGTCGTGTTTTTTTTTTTTTTTTAATGAAATGTGGACTGCTTAAGCTTGGAACAAAAAATTACAATATGAATGGAAAGTGCAAGGTAAAGGGAAAAATGTCTTTTTTATCATAGACACTAAAGCACAGTATAAGATGAAATCTGTACTTTTTATAGATTGAAAGATTAAACAGATATATTTGGTAGATTTAGATAAATGAGGGAAATAAAACAAACAAAAAAAAACATAATAAAAATCCCTGCCAGTCATAATCAATGAGAAACTGCTGATTGCCAAGTACAGCCTTAGGTTTAAATCTAGGAGAGAGACATATGTTTCTTTGTAAGGTAGCAGGGCATGACCTCATCAATCAGAGATTATCCTCTGCATAATAGTTTATAGAAAGAAACCACTAATGCCAACTTCTCATCTGCCTTCCAGACAACAGCAAGCTGATACAAATACAGCTGGAAAGGGAATAAAGTCATATAACACAGTTGCTAATGCCACACACTGCAGCATTTACACAGCAGTGCAAGGAATGCAGCCTCTGTGGTGAAAACCATACAAACATTTCCATTTTAATCTGTTTTCTGTTGCTATTAGCCACTTCCTGAAGCCTTTGACTTTAGAGAGGATGCTCACTCTTCTTTTGTATGTATTTGAGTTTCTACAAGAATCAAACAGAAAAGCAAGATACAGAAGTGGAGAGACAGAGTGCCTGCAGGGGAGCAGGGACCGCCCCAGGGGCACAAAGGACCCCTGAACTGCAAATGCTCTTCCAAGTGTACAAGCTATGGAGACAAACATGCAGTGCTGAATCACAGCTAGCAGTCAGGCTTATGGATATTCATGAAGCACCACTGCCAACTGCAATGAGATAATGCAAAAGAATCAAAGGAGAAGGCATGAGGTACTTGATGGAATATCTAAGAGTTGTGTAATGACAGCAGGTGCCAAGAGACGGTCATAGACTGATATCAAGTGATGGGTGAGTGGTAGAATAGGCTGACAACAATCAGATTACACTATCAGTGAAATCAAGGGATTTAGTAGTGGAAGGACGCACCCACAGAGGTTGCCTAGCTGGCATGAGATGCTAGGGAGAGGGTGGTTTGGATGGATGGCAGCAGCTATTGCCTTGATTGTCAAGATTAGAGAAAAAGATGTGAAAAATCAAGATAAGATAATAGGAGTTGAGGCAAGCATTTTAATTGCTCCCAGCCAAGACATAAGTGGCAGCTTATAGCAGGGAGCCAGTCTACCAATCTTGGGAATAGCACAAGGTCGGAGGTCTGAACTGAAGAACAGACCTGCAACCTTGCAGAAGGGAAGCAGGGTCCCAGCACTGTCTGCAGACAGAGAGAAAGGAAGACATAGCAAGGCTTGAGGAGGCAAGCAGAAAGACCAGGGCCTCGCTTTCAGCTGCGTCAGGCTGACAGATCCATCCGAGGATGAACAGGGACTTCAGCCTGCACAGGTGGCAGCTTGAAACACTGGCTTCATCTCTGTTTGCAGCAAAGGCAAAGAGGGGGAGACAATCAGAGGGGAAAGGGCAGGATCCTGTAGAAAGAGGTTTTCCAGTGACCTCACTGTCCTTTTGAGAGTAACGGCTTTCCAGGACAGCATGTCCCAACAGGATACTTAAATGCCTTCAGCACAGTACAATATTTGAAGATAAAACCATACAACTTCTCATGAAATCTGCCTCCAATAAAAACATCTTTATTGCCCTGGGCTAATGTGTAAGTTAGCGAGAGATTATGGTTCATCTTCTATAGCCATTTTATGTAATATGAAAAAAAATCCATAGGGACCTTGTCTGTTAGTCCTCTAAAACATAAAATATAGTCTTAAGCTACACTTCCATCATGGTAATAGGCTATCAGCTATTTTCCTAAACCCTCAGACTCATCTCTGTCAGTCTAGAAAGACTGAGAAAACCTGACTTAATCACCTCCTTGTGACTCACTGCACCGTGCCCCTTCCTTTTGAACACATATAAATCCTAATTATTTTTTAATCCTTCACTAGTACACCAGCAAAACGATGGCTACACTCGCAGCATACAAATGTGGACGTGTACAGGAACCAAAGCTGGGGCTTCGGGGGCTCTCCTGCCTGGGGAGTTGCATGTCGCCAGTGGGACTCAGCACAGGGGACCTCTGCCTCTCCAGCAGTAGTTCTCTTGTAACTTCTGCTCATCTTCTGGAGGGGCAGAAAGCATTAAAGCAAGGTTACAGCCTTGTTATTCAAGAGTACTGCGGCCAGTGATATAAATGGCTTAAACCTAGCCCTTATCTGAGTTTGGTTGTCTGTATAAACAACTCACCAAAATCCTTAGTAACCCTAAAATCCTGAGATGATTTCAGTGATCACAAATACCTTTTGTGTGTGTGTGTTTGGCTCAGACTACAGCTTAAGTTCTGTCCTCCTCTGTTGCAAAGACTTGAAACCTAACTATTTATAATCAACAAAATGTTCAGTGAGAACCAGGGCAAGGAGGCGTTATTTTTGTTGGTCTGTTGCCTTCTCTAAAATCTGTAATATGACAATTCATGCATTCAAATCACAAGAAGCAGCAGGAATTTCACCAGTTTGCTGTCTAACGCACTTAAACCGCCCCACATGTACTAACAAAACTGACACAGCCTGTAAAGGCCTGGCCCCAGACAGCTCCTGCAGGCCTGTGGAGACGTGCGTTGGAACCAAGGGCACCACATAGACAGGTGCTGCCCTGTATTTCCCTGTCTTCCATCAGGAAATGGAGGTGAAACAGAAATCACACGTTGCTATGGCCTCAAAGGTGCTGCCTGTCCCTGGCTCCCCCACCAGTAGCCCTGGCTGGTGAGGACATAGAGGAGCTCAGTTGCAGGTTGGTGCTGGCCGCAGCTTTGACATACAAATCTAGGAGCCAGGCTGCAGCCCCTCCACAAGAATAAGCCCCTCCTGGTCATGACAGAGTTTCCCCCAGTTTGTATAATGACAGTTCAGGAAAATGAAATTTCAGGTAATCTGGAATCTGCTGCCCAAGCCTTCACGGCTTCAGAGAAGTCTGCCTTCCTTATGGCTGCACCATCACATGCCAGCCCTGAGGGACACCAGCAACTGAATTTGTACCTCATGACATAGCAGCAAACTCCACTGCTACCTTCCACATGTAATCCTAGAGGGATTGTGGACTGAGGTGACAAGGGTTCAGCAGCTGACCCAACATGGCCTACAACCACACTTCCTTTTTTCCCAAGCTATCTTGTGACTTCTACCAAAGAAGCTTTTCTTGATAAACCAGAAACTATTGCATACTGTCACAAGTGATGGATATACATGCACACAGACAGCAGGTTCATATCACATACCTGGAACACCCTGGATTCCCAATCACAGAATATCTGGAGTCACAAAGGATCCATAAGGATCATCAAGTCCAACTCATACCACCACGCCGGGCAGCCTAAGTGTTAAACCATATATCTTAGAGCACTGTCTACACGCTCCTTGAAAGGATGGGTCCAGTTCCTAAAGCTGTCCTCACAAGGACGGCAAAACAGGACTTGTGCTTATCATAAGCCTTGTGGCCCTCTCAAACACAAATCACATTTTAAATGTTAGCTTCTATATTATTATCCCCCAACACTTTCAGACAACAGCTTGAACCACAAGCATCTCACAGCTCTTCCTCCCCAGCTCTGTTCCACATGCAGTTTCCTTTTCTGTCATGAAAATGAACAAGCCAGAGGCAGCTTGTGCTGCCTACTTTAATGTCCCAATTCCCTGGCCTATGAAAGACTATCTGCATCACAGTGTATTTCTGTCCAAGCCCTAGCAGTTAACTCTCCCCCAGGAACTGCACATTATTGGGGAAAGAAGCACTGCAAAAGCAGACAACTCACTGCAGTCATTCACACACTGGATCACTGATTCTGGGAGATCAACATGATAAACATGGCCCTCGCTGCTTCCTATGTTATCACACGAACCTTATAAAAGCACTCTTATAAAATGTACTTTAATCGGAAGAACTTTTTAATTTGCAATTTTAAATGTGAGCGTGTTATAACTTGTAGCTGAACATTTCTATAAAGATAATTACATATGGCAAGACAGAAAAACTTTTTAAAACATTTTCTCTTGAATGTATGCCTGAATTCATTTACAACTGTTGCTGCTTTAAACACTTCAGGCAGAATAAGTGGATGGCACTAAACAGCTTAGCTGCAATTATTATGGAATGTCTGAGGTATAATTTCCCCTGCGGTTTTGTTAGGCGTACAAAATTCATAATTCTGATTTGTGGCAGGTACTTATTACCCATCGCAGGTGGAGATATGCAAATATTATTCTAGTAGGGGTGAACAGCCTTTATTTCAGTATTCAGCTATTAACGAGATTTGTGAGTCTGGTACTCTGGGGCCATTTAATTAATTAGATGGTACAGATAAAATATAAATTGTATTGTAGGCTACACAATTCCGGTTCTAGAAGATATAAAATATGGCTAAATGAACTTAGTATGGACTGATTTGTTGTTTCGTGTATGGCACAGGGTACAGGCAAATCCTGCTTGTTATTTTTGTCCAATAATAATCCTGGACAGAATCTTTCTATTGTCAAGTATTGCAGGAAAGAGATGTTATTTATTTGTCATTACTACTAAGAATATCTATCAGTTAACCTTTTTATAAAAAGTGCTGGCATGCATAAAACAAAGAAAAACAGGCATGTTCTTTTATGCAAATCCAATATATGCATGTTTCAGAGTGAGCACACATTTTGAAGACGTGCAGATTTGGTAGTATATTATTGTCTCAAGGACTGACACTTGTATGTTAAATAAATCATTTCCATGGGGTAGATAAGCCATATTTGCAAAGGGAAAACGGAGAGAGAATCTACAGCATCATTTTAGCATCTAGATCTTAAAATAATTCTATCAATTGGTTAATTCATGAAATTCCTTTTCCTACGTATGATCTCTTGACAACTCGAGAAGATTTTGGAAAACCATGAACACAGGAATTGGCGGGAAAGGGAGGGGAAGAAAACAAAACAACAAAATAAACACCTTTATTCCTCAAAGTGATAGCTATAGTGGTCACAATAAAAGAATCAACATTTACGAGGAGTTACAGCAAACTACATATTGAGAAATTCACCCTGCCCTCATATGGAGGAAATAAAATGCAAGATGCATGAGACTGGAAATTGTTAGCAAACTGTCAGCATTTAAAGGCAGGCATTGACCATTATATTAGATCTAAATCGTGGGTAAAAAACTACACTACACAATTACCGTACTCTAAACATTGAATGAAAACCAGTTACTTTTACTGAAGTAGGAGTATAATCAGCAGTCAGCTTTATTGGTTTATTGAACATATTTTGGGGTCCATTCCAGCTGTCTTTATTAGCTCTAATGCAAATGATTTTTACACTGCTATTTTGCCAAGCCCTGGTAGCTGTAGTACTGCAAACACACCCCACTGCTTTCTGTCTGCTGGGGATTTACTGACAAATATGATAAAGAGTACATAAAATGAATAACAGTATAAAACTAGTGCCATACTGGAAAATGAAAACTAACTGAGGGAAATTACATTGTAAGCATTAAGAGCTATTGTAGGGTTTTGTACAATATAACTCAAAAACACACAAGTTCAAAATTAAATATCTATCAGGAATCACTCTGGTCATTTCTCCGTAGAGGGGGGACAGGGAGCTGCATTGCAGCCAGCACACCATGTGCTATTTTGGTGGGGCACAGCCCCACCTCTGCTGCTTACCTGCATCCCTGGGGATGTACCCAGTGTACAAAAGCATCACCGGCCTCACTTCTCACCCAGCCTCTGCAAAGATCCGCATGGTTGGCAAGAAGAGGAAGAGACTGGTAGAGATGGAATCAGGCTGGTACAGACCAAACAGGAGAACAGCAGGTGCCCAAATGTTGTCTAAAAGACAAAAGGATGGAATTTCATTCAAAGAAAATGCTTTTGACTTTGGAAGCATCCTGCACGGGAGAGGTGCAAACCTGGTCTCTTTGAACACGGCAAGATGTGACCGAGGAATCTGGCTGCATAAATAATTTTAACTATAATTTTAACTGTAAGACAGAAAGTAGAAACAAGTCAAAGTGAGGAGGAATTGACTGGGACCTGAGGAAAAGGGCCAGTCATACTTTGTGGGTGAAAAGAATTGATCACATAAGAAATTCTTTGTGGCTTAATTTTCAGTGAGAAATGCCAATTGTGTTTTCAGTGAGATTCCCTGAAGCTGAGGAGACTGCAAAACCATGAGATGTATGGAGAAATGAGCTGCGGGCAACTGAGTCTGACAAAGGGATTTCCCGGGCAGGAGAGCCGTGGGTGTTTTGGTCACAGCGACAGACGTGCGACTTTGTGGCTTGTCTGAATTGCCAGCTGCATTTTGCGCACTGAGAAACACAGAAATCTTGGTGCCAGTGTAAGGGACATGTCCTCATGTTGCACTTGTGTCAATCCAGGAGCACTGCAATATTCAACTCAAAAGCAAACCCTGCAAGCAGGCAACAGAGGTTGAGTGAGTAGCTTGCATGGACAAACAGAATAGATGTTCAGTGAAAACACTAGAAAAAAAAATCTCCAAGGAGAAAAATGTATTTGGTTGGACACCAAATAAGATAAATGGCAGCATTATGTATGGAAGAGCTGTAACAGAACCATAAGAAATACCTAAAATGTTCAGACGCAGCGAGCCCAAGTTACCTGTAGGCTTTTGACGAACTACCAAAGAGCGTCAAAATAGCTCCAACCTCATCTCTCGCAGCTGTGCAGATTAGCAGGATGTGGCCTGCATCTGCTCCACATAACAGCAAAATGCTTGTAGGGGGGTGGAAAAGAAGTACAGATTTCCAAAGAATAAATACAGCAGAATAATATTCTGCATTTAAATGCCTTAAATTGGATAAATAGTACCCCATGGGTAGAACCTATAAAAGGCCATTCCTAAGGAAGATGAAATCTAGAAAGCAGTTTTAATTAAATCTTTCCAAGGACTTCATAAAAATCGATACCCAGCAGCAGTGTTCCATGTAGTACCACGATGACAGCCCTGAGCTACACAGTCCAAAATGGAGGAGGTATGCAAGCACATAGCATTTTTTTTCCCAGGTATGCACACAAACACATCATTAGTTCAAAATCAATGCACAAATGAGAGATGTGATCAGAGCATTACATCTATTCACAGTAACACAGAGAGAACCGCGATGAACCTAAGGCAGTTCCTGAGAGGCGGAGGAGAGCAGTGCTGTGGCGGGCAATTGATTCCTCTGAACACAGAGGAAACCGCTGCCTGCTGGTAGGTGATTATTACCAGCATTTTTTCAGAATAATGTAAGTAAGCAACATTTTAGGTAGCACTGTAATACCCACCAGGCATAGTATTTGCAAAGAGATAACAGAGCAAAATGCATATCTGAGGAACTTCTGCAGCGCACAGCTGGCGCTCCCTCTGCCACGTGCCCGCCAGGCAAGCCTGGAACTGTATGCGGAGAGGTGGGCAGATACCCACCTACGTGAGAGTCAGGGTTTTCCTGACCAAATGCTGTCCTTGAGACACCACTGCTGCAATGCATGCCTGGAACCAGGCTCTGCTCATCCCCTTAAGTGACAGGCAAAAGATTAAATTGGTGAAAAAATCCCTTCCCTTGCCTCAAGCAGGATAAGGGAGGAATGGAAGGGGAAATTGTAATATGATAAGAACATCAGCACGCTGAAAATTGACAGAAGAAATTCCTTTGTGACCATGGTACTCTGGTACACCAAACCAAGAAAAAGCCGGGCCCAGTAAACTAACCACAAAACAGGCAGGCTGCTGGCTGGGAAGTGTTGCAGTCCCTTGAGACCACGTCCCAGCGGCGAGCAGCACAGCAGGAGGGGGCCAGGACCCGCCGGGTGCTGAGCACGGCAGAGACCCTCAGTGCCACAGCCGCTGCGTGCTGCTGTGCCAGGGCGCCCAGGATGAGCAGCTGTACTTACTGCACGTTCAGCTGAAAGCATACCCTGACAGCCCACGAGCACAGCATTTTTGCACCCCTGGTCAAGTTTTTTACAAGTCCTGATCATCGTGCAGAGGGACCTGGATAAGGGCTGACTGTCTTTTTGGAGAGCACTAGAAATCACCCTAAAGCTCTGTGCTGTAAGTATAGGTGATGAGCTGAACCAAGAGCAGTGGACTTGACATTACCCTGGTGAAAAACCCAATCAAATAAGCAGCCTAAAGCAAACCAGCACCCAACCCCATCGAACCACCACTTCGTCAGCGATTCCCCCTCTTCCCTCCCTCCTGCTAAAGCAACAATGTTTGTTCAATACATAGTGCTTTACAGGCTGCATGCTCCCCAGCCACCAATGTCTGGCAGAGCTGCAAACAGGACTTTGGCAAGATAAGATCAATTACACACACTATGCAAGCATTCAAAAATTAATGCAACTAATCTGCTGGTTTCATCTGACAGGAGGTAAATTAATGATCTTTGCAATATGAAAGCACCAAATAGAAAAAACTCAGAACCGCACACTTTCAAATGCACCCTCATCTCCCTTTGTCAAACTTAAAGCTCAGTCGTATCCAAGGGGCTGCAGGGAGATTTGAGAAACACATGTTCTCCCTCTACAATTTAATCATGGCGCAAGCAAAAGGCTGATTCTCCAACAAGCCGATGGTTGTGTCGAACATGAAACAGCATCACCCAAACCCCTGGCACAGGCCAGTGCTCATGGGAATACATGCAGGGAGACTGACAGTGTAGGCTATCGAAGCCTTTCCTTAATCTTTAACAAGCAACTGAGGTTGTACAGCCCTACAGCCAAATCTTTTTGTGCACCTGAAAGACTGGTACAGTTACCAACACATCACCGGTGTTACTCACCCAAGGGGCAAGCTTGCTTTATAAAACCAAACATTGCTTTCCCCAGTCCTGCCCCCCTACTCCCCCCTTTCTCCTGGCAGCTCTCTATACTGCTACATAAACACAAGCTCCTATAAAGTTGCTACAGGAGCTGATGCTCCGTGAGATAAAAGCCAGGCTGCCCAAGGATCACTTCCCTAAAATGGGCACCTTCCCATGTGCCTGCCTGCTCCCCCTCATACACAGCAATGAAGCACACCAGGACTTCATCCTTAGTGTTTAAAACGGGATATATAAGAGAGAACAGAAAACAAACCCACCAATATATGACGTTTTTTTCTAACTTCTTCATGGTCTTCTTTGTGAGGGAAAAGGAGAGCAATTCCTCTAGGACAGGGCGTTGTTCCATGACATAGAGCATTACATCAGGTTACAGAAATTGACGTGAGAGTCAGAACCTGCTGATATTAGCTAAAAGTCTGATTTTAACTTTTTTATCATTATTATGTCTCTTCCCCTCTATGCACCATGCACACCACCACTAATTTGTTGTATGAATGAAATGGCTTGAGTGCTCTTAGCTCAGAAAAGAATTTCTCTGAAGATGCTGAAACTAACAAGTTAAAACAAAATGAAAGGATTATACTTCACTTTCTACTGATTTTGCTCATCTTTTTTTAAGCCTTCAGATTCCAGGTTATACCTAACCTTTTTGCTTCACGCAGCACTGTCTTTACAGTACAGATCAGCAGAAGCCACTCAGCCTCCACCAGGCACATCATGCCCTTCACAAAGTCCATCACCACAGGAGGAAAGTTCTCCAAACCCTGTGTAAAACCACAGCATTTCAAACCCGAGCTGTGTATTTAATACACTATACTTAACTGCACCTCCCAGAAATGATTCTGCTATTCACTGGAAAGGGGTCAGCTTTCCTTCTTATCCTGTAAGGAGAGCCATGACCCACATACTCAGCCTCCAAGCAGAACTTGAGCACAGGGTGATGGAGAACCTCAGCGCGTAGCTGTGACATGATCTCTTTTTCCAAATGCACTCAAGAGTGAATTTTGCATTTTATCAAAACATTGCAGAACGCAGCACAGTTTCAGGAGAAAAACATGCTTTTGAGAACTTTTCTTAATATTTATTCCCCAACATTTTCTTTATTTGCCTCAGGCCATTTTCTTGTCTCCAGCTCAGATGGTGAATAATTCCTTTGTCTTTTGCACTGTTCATATCTTGAAGGTACTATTGATTAGGAACAGGCCCTTTAGGTCTTCCCACATTCTATACATCTCTTGGTATCACTTTCATCAAGTTATTATTTCTGTTGTTTTCTGTAGAAACTGTTTTCTCCTCCTGCCCTTCCACCTTCTTTCCAAAAGCTGGGAACAAGGGAGAAGGAACTGTTAATGCTCCTCTGCTTACACTGGTATTTCTGCTAGCACTGAACCTGAATATTGGCAGTAGTTCATACTGAACTGCTACTCCAGGCTTGCTTATTCTGCCTTCAACAGCCTCATGGTAAACTGCAATGACTGTTCTAAAAGAACAATTCTGCTCAAAAGTTCCTTAGTAATGTCATACTAGTAAAGTTCCTCTTAAAAACAAAAGATAACAAAACCCTCTTTGTTCTAAGAGAATTCATAATAACACTCATTATTATTCTGCCAGCTCATCCCTTAGCAACAGCCTTGCTGCAGCCCCACTGGAAAGACTAATACATTTTATTTATATTTATATTTTACATATACAATTCTGGGAGGAATACTAAAGACTAACAATTATTTATTCTTCTCGTTTTGCAACATACAGAGTTCTTCCCATTTAAGCTTTAAATAAAGTATTCGTTCTTCTTTAATCTTGACTACTATCTTTCTTGGTCATACCCCTGTTCTCAGTATAATCAAAATCCTTCCCACCTCAATCCCCCCTTTACCCTCTGCCTCCTGCTCCCACAGAGCATTCACTTCTGTGAATGAAAGAGATGGAGGCAGATGAAAGATAGGGTTGTTTTCTTCTGTTTTTCTTATTATTTTATCAAAAGCTTATCATTTTCTCCAAGAATTGAAGTGGCATATGGTATTGTCAAAGGCTAAGAGTAGTTTATCACATTTTCACCTCAGCACATTACAATTCACTTGCATGCAGTCTACTTTTAGCGTATTTTAAGTAATATATTCTACTCCCCAAACCATGCTTGGATTGACATCAGCATCTCCAACAGACAGGTCTACCTCAGTGCCCATGCTCTGCGCTGTGTGCAACTCTATCAGTAACACCCTGTGCTGCACATCCCATCGCAACGGGAATGCGCTTCACTTCCAGCCTCAGCATGGTGTTTCTCCTGGAGGACCTCCCACAAACAGTACTTGGATTGCATTCAGCCCTGGAGAAGGTTATTTGCTTTTGGACAGCCACAGCCCTGGCTCCCTGCAGTCAGAGGGTGCATCACCTTGAGTGTGCAGCTTCTAGGACACAGGGCACCCTGTCACAGGAAAGTCATGTCTTGCCTCTCCTGGGAGTGAGTCTCTTTTTCGCCTTTGATCTACGTAGGATTTGCCAACAAGTTACCCAGAGGAGAATTAAAAGCAAACAAATTCCAAGGCTATCAGGAAGCCTTGGTTTCCTCCCCCGGTTTCTGGCTGCTATCCTCATTCCACAGCTCCTTCAACACACAAACGCTTTCAGATTTTGGCTTGTCTGTGCTCATATGTAAGACGAGGACTGCCTGGCCCCTTGCCCTTTTAACAGCAAAGGCTGGTACAAAAAAAAGTTTTCTATAAAATAATTATCCCACACAGTGAGGCATACTTTTTTGTTTTGTTTTAATCACTTTTACCACCCCAAATTGCTACAGTAATGTTGACATGCACCATAAGGTAGCTTTTTGACTATTATACTGTAAAATAATTTTGCCTCTTTGCGTGCAAGTTTTAAGTGGCCTGTCGTGGCTGGAGCTAATACTTGTATGTGGATTAACTGTGCTGCCTTTGGTAGTTACCACATTATACCTAGAATATTCTACCAGAGCTGCTAATGGTGCAATCACGCTTTTGTATTGTTTAAGATAAAATGGGAGTCTTTCATTGTCTTCCCTAGGTTCCAGCTGTTAGCACCACTACCTTGAGTTGCTAAATTATTATTAATTGCACCAAGATATCTCAAAGAACATTGCAAAAACTTATTACAAAAAAGTCACCATGAAGACATTCTTTTCAGTCTCCACTAGTTCTCCAGAAATAAAACAGCAGTAATAAAAAAAAAAAATCATAAAATCTTGCCTACATCAAAAATATATTTGTTGGATAATTCAAGTATTTGTTTGCCTATAGAGATGCAAAGATAGATAGATTTGTTTAGCCTCCATCATTGTTAAATACATGCTTACCTGCAGCAGAATTAAGTCTGTCAGAAATTCGCAGCCGGCACTTACAGCACGTCTGTAATTGTGTGCAGGGTCAGATGTGTCAGTCCAGCATCCCTGAAGCGCTCATTTTGAGTTCAAACATACTATCCCTTGGAAGATCGACATGCACAAGAGAATTTTCTGTTTGTAACCTTGAGGAACAGGAAGACCCTCGTGCTTTCAGTTACACACATGCTGTCCCAGCAGAAGGCACTATTTTCATATATTTTACTAAGGTTTCTGCTTTCTTCATACCAAAATATAATGCAAATGGAGAATGAAGAGGATATTTAAAGGAAATATTTTTCCACAACCAGACTCACAAATCAAACTATGCCAGGGAACCATGTAAAACCAGAGGACAAAACGGAGCCAGTGGCTGCCCTGGGGCAAGGGCCCCCCATCTCACAAGGCGATGGCCCCCCATGAATGCCCATCCCCGTGAAGTGCCAGGGCAGCTGCTGCCCACCTAGTGCCAGTCTGCTGGGACATTATCATGGCCCTGTTATCATCTTCAGATGGATTATGTACTCTTTGCTCATCTTAAAACAGAACTGACAAGCTTGTAGCAATATCCTTCAGTCCCAGAATTACTGGAGATCAGTAAGAGATACTGGGTAAGCTGTAACATCTGTGTTATTCTCCTACAGCCTGCAAACATGATTTTTGGTGAGTTCATCATAGCTCGCTGCCCAGGTACGGAGAAGCTTTAGCTATCAGACAGTTCCCTCCTCACTGTCGTTCAAACAAGGGGCTGCTACGTTTCGATTGCTGATGCTGTAAGTATGGCTTTGGTCAATCATCTACACTGAAGGCACAAAGGAAAAATCCACCTCAACCAAACGCCCAGCAGGAATTTGTTCAGTTGGTATTTTTAGTAGAAAGCAGCGATTTGTTTGATCACCCTGCCACAAAATAACATGGTTACATCATACACCAACTTTCTTACCCGGAGGTAGTAGGTTCCCTCTGACAGAAACCCGAACGAGGTGTATATAAAGCCTTTGTACAGAAAGGCAAGCAGATGACAGGTAGGCTGATTTCATGCATGACTCAGGTTAGCACCAGTAATTTTAGCAGAGAGGTTTTATTGCATGTAAACATTATTGTTTCTGTTTGGTTGTAGGAACATCCATACAAAAGCATGTCAAAAGCAGTAAGGGCACAGCTTGATTTATTACGTAAGATTTTATGACATTTTTATTTGTGTGGGTTTTTTTTTTGTTTGGCTGTTTTTTGGTTTTTGGTTTTTTGTTTTTTGTTTTTTGTTTTTTTTTTTTTTTACTCCTAAAGCATAACTTTTTGGTGTGACAACTGCAAGCCAAATATTATCTATAAAACAAAAGGGGGAATATTTTGGCTAACAGTCTCTTACTCTCTTTTTGAATGTCAGCACATGTCCCATTGGCAGATTCCAGAAATTCAAGAGCAACCAGATGGTTGCGTAACAACGATGCCCAAAATACGCTCTGCAACTTAAGGAATCATAACAGAAGACAACGAGTGGGTGGCTCAAAGATGTGAACAACATCTACTCAAAGTTGTCACTTTGTTAGGTGGACATCCAAGAACATCACCTGGAAGAGAGCAGAGCACAGCCCACCCTGACATGACAACCCTGCACATAGCAGCATCCTGCAGATACTGCTCGAGATGTGTATAAAAACAGTGCTATATTTTAGAAGAGTTTATTTTAAAATTTATGTAATAGAAATGAATAGAAAATGCCGAGAATTTTCTTGCAGCATTTCCTTTGGGAATGCTTTATCTCCACATACAATACTCATTTGGTTTTGAAACTTCAGCATAGGGTTTTTCTTTATTCTTAATTAGGCACTTTACATATCACCTCTTCTAAACCTACATCCAATTTCTTTTATGGTTAAGATTTTTTTTTCCTTATTCAGTAGCTTTCCCACTTAAAAACGGCATTGCAAGAAGTGTTCCCAGTTACAGGTGTGCAATTCAGTCATCAGGGATATGTAGATAACAAATTATCCACAGTTTCAGATTTTCTCCATCTACTTTGTAGCTACCGTAACAAAACCTTGGCTGACAATAGTATTTTTATGAAATCTTAGCTCCTGTCCACAGAACACCACTGGTTTAGGAGATGTGCTATAAGTGAGTGTTTATATTCTGAATTTCTGAGAAAAGAAAGTGATATCGCCATAAGATAACAGGAAACTTTCTTTTTGGCAGCAGTACAAGTTACAGTCAGGTGTCACAGCTTTTACATAAAAATAAGGAGTTTCCTTTATGAAGCACAAGCAGCAGGGCGCTGAATGCTGTGAATGCTGAGAGAGGAAGACCTTGGTACTTGTGTCTGTCAGCAGGACAGCATCACCTCCACAGCCACGCAAGGGCAAGGAGCAGGAGTGTGCACTTACACGTGTCAGGCATACAGGCAGCAGGGCCATGAGTGCAGGGAGGAGGTCGTGTTCCTCACGTCACAGAGCGTCCTGCTCTTCGGAGGATCACCCCTTCGTGGCTGTCTGAGGCTAGCCAGAGAGGCAGCTGTGCTTCCAGCTCATCAACAGGGCTAACAGCCTTCTTAGGGGAGCTTCTGACAGCACGAGGGCTGGTACAATGATGCTTGTCATTTTAGCAGCACTGGAAATCTGAAAATGCCAAATTAGAGTTTAATTTTTCCTCTATATTTCATTACTAAGATACTAACAGTATCAACGGGATTAATTTGATGATGGGATTAAAGAGGTGTTAACACCTTTTAATGAGATCAATCATATTCTTAAAAAAAATATATGAAACTATCAAGGAGGGAGTCAGGGGAACGATTGGAGAATAGGTTTAACGTAAGTGCAAAATTTGGTGCCCGTAAAACATTGCTGGCAGAGCATTTTAATTCACTTGAATCCCCACATAGTACAGGCTGGAAGTCCATTAAGGAGAAAACTCAGTATTCCAGTTTCAAAATGAAAAGGCATCACAGTAATTAATGTCCCTGCTCCAGTGTCTGAGGGAAGAGCACTCGGTCAGGCAGCATTTCCAAGAAAACGGGAGGCTGACACAGCCACAGCAGCGGCAAGCTCAGCAAAGGAGAGCCCTGGTAAATGGCAGGTACCTGCTAAACCCCTAAAATAGGCCCCACGCTACTGTGCAGCAGAGTGTGGGTTTGGCCAACTTCGCTAGAAACAGCCCTGTTATCAGCTGGTTATCTGAAACACTGCCCCCAGCAAGCACCACGAGCGATCAGAAGCAAATTAATGTGTACTCTATGCCATGCAGGAGGTGGTAAGGATAAACATCATATGATGAATAACACACAAATCCTGAAGAACCAAAACTATGAAATCCAGGGTCAACAAATAAGAAAGAGGGGAAAAAAAATAGGGAAACTTTTCATAAATCACAAATTAATCATAAAACATACGTTATTCAACTTCTTGCTATATTTGATTACATAAAGTCTTCCTACAAAAACCCATCCCACAATAGACTAAATCTGAATAAAAAGCAAGCAAATTATTCTATTATTGCAGCTACTAATCAAAAAATTACATTAATTTAAAAAAAAAAAAAAAAAAAAGGTAATTATATTCCCAAGACATTTTTGTGCTCCAGAGCAGTAATTTTTACTTTCTCAGCACAGGATGAGTTTTAGTGTCCCTGTTTGCATGAACACGCCGGCTCAAAAATTCAGAGTTGATTCAAAGTTCAAGTGAGCCTCCTGTTCCCTGGGTATTCCTTTTCCTAGGATGATAATGTTCACAGCTCATTGTTTCCCAAATTCACAGACTCTCCCTTCTACTCTCAGGAAGCTCAGAGCACTCTGTAGTTTCGATAACAGGTTGTCCTCTCCCTCTTTCTCCCTCTACAAATGCATGAGCAGAATTATTTGTACAGCCTTATTTTATTTTTTTTTAAATGCTATGTCAAGTTTATTTTTTTTCACATCAAATCAGTTGGACCGCAAATTTAGAAGAACTGGCATTCTGAGCAGGAGACGACACCACAGGTGACAGCATAGCCCGCTTGCTGAGCACGCACCCATGTGTCCTACGGATAGCAGAGCCTGGTGCACCAGTGCCTCCTGGACACGGTCCCAGTACCCTGCCACCGCTGCACCAAGCCACCTGCGCGTACTTGCAGCCACCAGCTATAAGAGAGGCCAGGTTGCCATTAACAATGGCCACGGGAGAGGCTGCAGCCACTGCTCTCTGCACTTGCAATGGGAGCACACACAAGGAAGGGGCAGCTGCGCAGGGGCATTGCAGTGCATCCATGAGCAAGTCCTTTCTGCTGGCTGTCACAGCACCAGAAGTGCACACAGTGGTCAAGGAGCAATCACGCTCCCGCAGACAGTCCCGTTTCTCCCTTTCTGCACCACAACCAAACGCCTTTGCAGGCAGTGGAGTGGACACTGACCCCTGCGAGTACAGGGCGGGGAGGAGATGTTGCTGCGGGGTCCTAGCTCTCCTGCAGCACTTCCCCAGGTCTCTCCTCCTCCTTGCAGCTGATTCAAATTGTACTCCTTTAGGTGGCCTCCCCTTACCACCCAAAACCCACTCTCTGCTTGTCAGCGCAAGCTCCTTTTCCCTACAGACACCTAACATTCCCCATCCCAGCTGCAACCCTACCTCTCTTTTTTTCCCCACATCAGTTTAATGACATATTGCTTTCTAACTTTCTTGGGTGTCACCTTCTTACTGATTAGCACTGCTCCAGCCTGATCAAGGCAAACAGGATTATTCAAGATAATTAACATTTCTATAGGGCACTGACAATTACACACAGATTTGAAACCCGGAATACAAAAGAGCGGCACCAATTACAATTCTAGGAGGATTTTCATTCATTTCTATGTTTACTTGCAAACATGAAATTAGTGATGCCTAGATTAAGATTAGAAACAACATGAGCTGCTGTCACAAAAAAATCCTTTCAAGTATATTTCAAGCACAATGCATGCGATATCTCAAAATACAAAAAATGGTTGTATCACAGATAATCTAATGGAGAACATTTTTTTCTTAATAGTGGAAGTACAGCTACATAGAACAGAGAAAATGGCTTGTTGATCTATTTGAATTTTTTTACTAACAATATACTTTAAAAAAGAAGAGGCGTGATAATCTGTAAAACATAATATTTAAACTAAACTTAAAATCCACCTCAATTCTCTTGCCAGTAGCAAAGTTCAGCTATATAATTCAGAATATTTTTTTTAACCCCTCCTCAAGAGATGCCGAGGAAAGGCTGGTAAGCAGAGTTTGTCTTGTCTCACAAAATTGTATTTGAATAGTAAAATTGAGCTTAATTGTTAGAATTCAATTTAAAAGATAATTTTGCTATATGCCAGCAGTTACAGGAAAAATACAGTGTACCAAAGGCAAAGTTCTATTTGAGCCCTGCAAAGACAGTACTTTTTCCTGTAAATCCAGACTGATGACATGAACCCAACCACTGGGATTTAAAAAAAAAAAAAAGAGGAAAATCGGAAAAAAGCATTTATGGTCAAAATCCTGAAGGTGATTCTAAGCAAGAGAAGAAAATCCTAGCAGCAGTCAGCAGTACTTAGTAAGTCAGAAACAACAAACAGGAGCCACGTGAATCTGAGGTTTCTGAAAGGCACATATGGCATGCTTCCCTCCAACAAAAAGCCCCGCAAACTGAAGACAGCAACTGTGAGCAGCTACAAGCCCACCACCTTCAGCCTGACCACCCAGCAGTGGGACAGATCACAGGGACCTAATTAAAACACGATCGAAAATACATTTGAAAACAGGGTTTTAATTGAAATCCATTCATTCAAGCTCTCGGAAGACAGCATGTATTTTTCTTTAGCACAGTTCCCCAGTCCAAGCCACGACCACCCAAGGTCCCAGGGAGGATGCATTCACACGGTCTCGGGTCGCAGAGAAATTCCCGACTGCTGCAGGTTGCCGCCCTGCCTGGCTCAGCTTGACCTCTGCCCAAACCTGACGACAAGGACACACATTTTTATCTTTCTTCTAAGGTAGTTTGAAGACATTCAAAGTCTTTCTCGGTTTTGATAATGGTGATCAAAGGTACAGCTCTTTTGAGGACTGTGACCATAATGCCCATCAATTTTCGGTACTACGCGCACATGCACACACATACACTGCATTATTTCCTTTTTTCCAGGCCTGTTTTTCTGTTGTTGTTGTTTTCATCTCTACAGATGTTAAGCTGCCTGGCTCCTGCTCTGAGTCCATGCAAAAACTACCACGCTGGGTCTCAAGCCTTTGCTAGAGTCTTGGATTTTCTTCTTGTCACCACGTGAATAATAATTCCTACCATGCTCAGTTACAATGAACATAATAGCAGACACAGTACTACGGACACAGTAAAGGTCCGTAGTAAATAAATACAAATAAAGCAGAAAGGGGCTTAAACTGGACTTGACTTGTCAGGCTTGCAGGACCACCACCACCCTGCACTTCGGGAGAGCAGCCACCTCAGGCTGCGGCCCCCGAAACAGCGGCAGGGAGGGTGCTGCCCTGGGGCTGCCAGAAGACTTGGGGGTCTGGTTTCTAAAATCTTATTTTAAGTTGATTATTGTCCTCCGTTGTAGGGCAACCATGGAAGAATCACAATAAAAGCCATAAGCCAGACCCATTGTTGAAGAGGAAGTGAAAAAAAATAATATTTTGATTCCAGACCTAAATTTAGACCACGACAATTTTTTAAGCGAATTTTCGAAGTAGTGAGCAGAGTTCTTTCTCACCTCTTCTTGTTTACAGTCTCTTAGACTGGGATCCCACACTACCAGTGTCACACAGGATGTCATTTTTTCTCTTGGCAAGTAAACACATGTGAAAGAGAAGGCATTGCATTTATAATGATAGCAACAGAACTCGCTAACATAGTTTTTACCAGGTTTCAAAGGGACAACTTCAGCTTTCTGATGTACTACGCGATGTCTCTTAGCTTCACATGCGTTTTCCACCCTGCTGAGCACAGTTTAAAATGCAGAAGTACCATAATTCAATATTAGACTATTTCACAGTACCATTCGAGTTCAGAACAGAAGAAACAACATTAAAAGCAGCGAAATAAATCAAGTGAATCATCTGAAAATAAAATTAGGGCATAAATAAAACAAAAGTAAGGCCAGGAATAGACAGACTGTCTCCTCTTTTCCTCTCGGGACAGATTTCTTTTAGTATGGCTTCAGTCACTCGCCGTGACATTTCCTGGGACTCCCCGGAGCCCTGGCAGCCGGGCTGGGATGGAGCAGAGAAGTTGGAAGGCACCGCGTAGCATTTACTTAGTGGGAAACATGGGAAAACAGCCGCACTCTTAGAGCACAGGATACCTGTGCATTTCCTAAGGACTGTCTTAACCATTGATTTAAAGTGTAATTAGTTTTCAAGCATCTTTTTGTTGTTTTTTTTTCTTTTTTTAAAACCTCAAAACGCATCTGCTCAGCACTTTTGTACATTAGCTCTCTCTCGCTCTCGACTCTCCCCGAGTCAGTATCTCTCCCTCCAGCACACAGCCAGCACCAGGCTGCTCGCCTCCTGCTCCTAACTCAGGTCCTTCATTTGAAATAATTTCCCCATTTCTCCTCAGATATTATCTGCAATGATGGATGGTCAGTAGCTGCTCTGCTCCTACGACAGCTGGCACCAGGAGGGAGAGGCAGGGCTGCTGCAGAGCGCCTGAGCCACGCTCCCATCAAAAACACAGAGCCAGACTCAACTTCAGCCACTCCTCGAGGACGAGAGGCGAGGGTTGGTTTGTCAGGGGGATCTCTGTGTTTAAAAGCCGGAGCTCACAGCACAAGCAAGTTTGGAGATCGCTTTCTGGCATGAAAGGGGAGTTTGAGAGGTTCCTCTTCCTCACCAGGGTATACACCCTGTTTTGGTAGGGAATGATTCAGGAGTACATTAGCAAAATACAATAGCAAGAGATACAATTTGTCCTAAAAAAGAGAGAGAGAAAAAAGGAGTTATGCTAAAGGCAGTCCTGACGGGAGCAAACTTCTGTTTCTTGTAAAAGAAATGAAAGATTATTACTTCTACATGACAAGAATAACATTTTAACATTCTCCTTTTCAATAATAGCAGCTAAATTCTCGCAGGATTCAATGTTTACACTCAAAAATCAATTTTTCCCTTTTATTAAAAAATTATGTACAGTAAATTGCCGCTACAACACAGTCTACATTGTTTAACATACCCTGCTTTGATTTACTGTTCCATTCATAATCTGCTGATGATTAAGCGTCTCAAAAACAATCCACTAGCCTTTCTAAGTGATATCAAGTTGTTTGTTTTTAATCTGCTGAAAATCATCCTGTAGACAGATGCATTATTGAGGAATTACATGTTAATTTATTTTCATGCAGTGCCTGTGATGGGCATTTGGATTAACAGAGTATGATAATGCTTCTTTATGCCTGTATCTATTCAAATCAGAAATTACCTGCATACACCGTCTCTGATGGTGGTCAAAAAATGTACAAAGAACTGAGAACAGTGCTTCTTAATATCACACAGCCCTGCTGCTCATCAATGAGTCTTTTTCTGTTCTAATGCTTTTGTCATGTATATGAAAGTCATTATGTAGTTTAGAAAACAGGAGATGAAGTGAAAGAGGAAGATCAGGAACCTGGGATGCATTAATATTCTACCAGCGTCAAAGATATTTCCCTCGAGGGGCTCCTACAGGCCACACTGTTATTACAGTGCCTATCCATTATCTTGTGCTGTACTTGGTATTAAGACAATAATGGAGAGAATAGGATTATGTGCAGATGATAGGAAATGCGAAGGCAATTCAGCAAGATAGGAAATGAATGGAGACATGATTCTTTCATCGAAGCTAGGGATGGTTTAGCATAGGGTAAGGGAGAAGATAAATGAAGCAAAATGAAATCTTTACAGGTTAGCTAGGGTAAAATGAATGTTTACATAGAATCCAATGAGTTTAACCTTTTTGATACAGAATATCGCAGGATCTTTCTTTAATGCACCCGTGTATATCACTTCAGAGGTCTGTTTTAATCTGAAAACTTACTCGACACACATGGGGAAACAGCCAGTGTTAATTCGATAGAGGTGGCCTTATACAGTGGATAACCCTTTAATTCACTCTAAGAAAGGGAAAATTCTTATCACCACTCCAGGTTTCTGTTTTTCAACTGCAGGCTAGAAAAACTGTCTAAGCCTGCTAAACAAACAGACAAAATAAAATCAAAACAGCAATAAAGAAGGATCGAGCATAACTGAATCGCTGATCCCACTTCTAAATGCTCACGTTGTTTCACTATTGCACACTTTTAATTCCTCAATTCAAAGCCTGTGGCTGATACCAAGTAACAAAGGCTAATGATTTTAGGAGGCCAGCAATGCATTATGATGGTGATAAACAAAGACAGGACCAGACTCTGTCATTTACAGACGTTTTTCTGGCTTATGTCTGTCATTTTTTTAATTAGGATAAATCACATACACGCATTTGTTATAACAGCACAATGCCAAAGGAGATCATTTTTGCTCCCTAAAGTACAACCGCAATTTTATTCTTTTTAAGCTGTGCTTGGAGGCTTCCCTGCCGTCGGATTAAAAACCAACAACGTACTTCGGCAGCACGATGTGCGCAGATGCAGGCAGGCAGCGCAGCGGCGCCAGGCAGCTCCCACAACCCTGCAGCACACGCGCTGCCTACGGGCTTGATTGTGGAACAGGAACAGTTTGCAAAGCAGCGATTAACGTACACTTCCCAGAACCCATCCGCCAACCTGTGCTCTCCAAGTCAAACCCAGCACCCTCGCTAGAGCTCTGGCTGCCAAGTGAGGCAACGTGCCCTCACACAGAGCAGGGCTCCGCACCAGAAGTGCTTGTGCTATCAGCCTTAGCACGCATCTCCTCACAGGCCTGGCCCTATGGCGTGGGCGGCCGCCAACGTGGCTCCATGCTGCTCTCTGCTGTCTCCCGCTCACCAGCTTTTCTGCTACTCCCTTTGTCTCGGTCCCGCTGTTTGCCCATCGTGGCTTAAATCCTGGTGTGCCTTCGCTGGCAGTGCTGGCTGAGCCGCAGGGCCGTGCATGTTGGCTGTGGGCCCTGCTCATGACTGGGCTCCCCCTGCTCACCCCGCAACCTCACCCCTGCCCACTTGCCCAGCGAGGCTGTTCTTGTGGAGTTTTTTCATCCAAAAATGAGTAGAAAATGAAGCTTCTACAGCCCAGCACAATTAGCATCAATGTGACACAAGGACCTGGTCCCCACCAGCTGGGCTGGACCCAGCACTGAACATCCCCAGAGGCAATGAAAGACAGGCAAGGAGCTGCTGTGACAAACCCCAACAGAGGAAGGCTGGACAGTGACAAGTTGCAATACTGGCACGCAGGGGACTGGTAGCCCAAGAGCATTCCACATACAGAAAATAGTACAGGTCCACATAGCATGGGGTAAAGTAAGCAAAACAACCCAGCTCTGAGCTCACCTTGTACCAGTGACATCCTCCTTTACAATTTTTCTCCTTCCCTGTGATCAATACACATTAAATTCAGCCCCTCCACACCTGCGTTTCACCCCAGGAGGGGCATGGCTCCTGCTGAAGACAGGTCCCTCCTGGCTGCCCCCGGGAGTGAGCACAGCATCACCCAGTGCCCAAGACCAGCTTTTCTGACAGACTTCTGAGAGGAGGCATTTCTGTGAGAAACACAGAATTGGCAGATTTAGGGAATTAGGAATAGACCCATGAATTCTCCATAAAAGACAAATACAGAAGACTACACAGCAACAGTGGAGCTACATGTCAAGAGCACCCCTTCACAGGGATACATTGGCTGCACCAGGGTGCTCTGTTTGCCCCCTCACGCTGGGCAATGCCACATACCCCAAAGATATTGCTAAAAACACTGCGAAGAAAACTGTCCACATAAGAGTTACAGACCAAACTACATTGCACCACTGGCTGCTGACTTGAAGAAGAGTGTTTATGACCCTGTTTTAATGTTACTTAAGATAATGGACACATTTATATAAATGTAACATTATGTTTTGAATTAAGTAGAGCCTAGACTGTCCCGTAACAACACATGGGGGCAATGAGAGATAACAACACATTATATCCTTTTATCTCATCACCTCAGTCTCATGCAATGCTTCTAGTTTTTATATTACCAGAAGTAGTTAACAAGGATGGTCAGGTTAATCAATCTGCTTTCCTTAGTACTTTGTACATGTCCGTTGCTTTCTCAGCTGAACGCAGACTTACTCATGAGTGAGAGAAGCGTCTCTGTGAGTTAAACTTCACCCATTTCTTACATTAGTATTTTGTATCAGAAATTAAAGGCAATCAGTTGATGAAGCCACTTCCAAAAAATACAGATTAAGCACTTTCCAAATCGCTTCTTCAGTACGATCAGGTGTGATTGCACTGAATGACCCCAAGGGTGCCCCAGCGTGGGGCCAGATCCACTGCTTTGGTTTGCCACACCGTATTTTATTGCCTGATTTCAGAAACAGGTTGGTGATTTTTCAAGGGGGAAAACCCCAGGAGGGTTTTGACCTAAGGCTGAGAGCTGTGCAAGCGATGCCACAGCCAGCTTCCCAAAAGCAACTCACGCCCGGAGCTCTGCAGCAAGGCCTAGCAGCGCCCCCGTCCTCGTGCCTCCAGCCTTCCCCTCAGGAAGGGGCTGCCTGAAGCCTTGTGGCTCCTCTGTTCACAGGAGGCCCTCATACCGGGGACGTGGCAGGAGGGCATCACTTGCTGGGTATGACGTTATGATGTGACACAAATGGGGACTCACACACCCCTCATAGCCTCTCATTCAACTCTGGCCAAAGCTTGTGAGTCCTCATCTGCTGGGCCGTGCGGGTGTGCAGGCAGAACAGCATCTTTCAAGCTGGCCACAAAGTGGACAGCCCTGGAGATATTTCAATTTCCCTTCTCAAGTCCATATTCACATATTCAAATCAGATGAGTAGGGATCAGTAAAATTGTTATAAATCGCTATAAAAAAATGCTGTAATTCAATGGCTACAGTTCACTCTCACAAGGAAATTCCAGGTTTGAGGAGATTGTTTTCTTGCTCGCTTCCCCCAGGGAACATGTACATAGGCTAGAGAGCCAAGGTTTACGGGAGGAGGCAATATCTTTTATGAGACCAGCTATTAGAGTTGGGGGAAAAATAGACAAGCAAATAAGCCCTTCTTTAGGTCTGAAACAGAGGTTGCAAACTGCAGTAAAAGCATGTTGGGAAGACGTGCTCTGGGATGAAGTTATTATATTATCAATTAGGTGATATGAGAGGAAAGGACAACTAGCACCTGTGGAGCAGCAAGCAGCTCCTGCACAGGGAGCCATGTTGAGGTCACTCACTCCTGTGGGACAGAGAAATGAGAGAAACAGAAAAACAAGATAGTCAGGTGCAATTGAAAAGTTAGCAGGAAAGGAATGAAAATTATAATGTCATAAACCAACCTCTCTGTTGGGTCCCTGCTACTCAGCATCTTCATTTGCAGGTTCTTTCTTTGGTTTGTTTTGTAAATCTGCTTTGAAAACCAGAATGCCAGAATGGGCAGATTATTTTCTGAAAAATGTTTATCCTGTGATAATGGTGTTTCTGTACCCCTTGGTTGCCTGAAGGAAATAATTTTGGTGTGTAGGGCTCATCAAGTTTCCACTCACACCATTTCCACAGCCCCACCTGGTGCAATGGGTAAAGCCTATTACAGTACTGGTACCTATGTGCAGGATGCACATGCTGTGGAAAAATATCCTGACTACAAAAAGACTACACGGTAGGCCACATTGTCTCTTAATTTTTTTGATATTTTTGTGATAAACACATACACCTAATCAGCCCCCCCCCCTTTTTTTTCATGGCTTTGACTTTATTCATTGAATTACTGAAAAATAATTTACCTACGAGCAGCAGATTAGCTGTTTCTTTTCTGCTTTGCCTAATACATTCAAAATCGTTACGGACGCTGTCATAAAGGCCAGTCCAAAACACTTTTTACTATGTAATCCTGTCTATGGAAAAAAATGTATTTTTGAAACAATTTCTTTTGTAATAATTAAGGACTAAAATTTCATAAAAATTTAAAAATACCGGTCATAGAAATGAACATCCCCTTTTGCTCTCCTCCATTACAAAGCAGAAATACATTATATATACTGCTTGCCATAAGAATAGTTTCATTTCTAAGCAAAGAGTTCAGAACATCTTTGTGAACATGAAATGATTACTGAAATACTAACTACTACATAATTCAGCTGTACCTACCCTGCCTACCAACCTGTTGAATCCTTACTCTGGAAAAAGGATAAGCTTAGAAGCACAGAGCAGGCAAGAAAATAACATCTTGGATTACAGAAACATTACCAATTCTCATCTTAGACAGGGATTCAACCTTGTTTTGTTGGATCCAAGAGACATCAAATGCCACCTTTCCACTGACCCCAACAACTTCCAGCTCAGACCCACCACCTCATTAAGATGATTCCAGTGTTTCCAAGCATACAGCTGCTATGGACAAAGCTATCCATAACAAATGACCACTATCTATACCCAATTCCCTTAACTATAAAATATATTAAAAGGGAATTACAGACTGCATTTATTAAAACAGCTAACAAGGACAACAAAGAAAGCATAACATCAAGACGAAGCACACTTAACCAGAAATATTTTGCTTCTGCTAGCATGCACCTGGTTCACAGATAGTGCATTATTAGTCTGATATCCATGAACTGACACTCCTGCTTGTTTTCATTTCTCCTCTAATTGTAAGGAGCCGCTGAATGCAGTGTGTCCATCCAGCAGCACCCCAAGAGCCTTTTCCAGTGAGAGCTGTCTCCTTTCACAGCAAGCACTGAGGATGCTGGTGGCTCTCAGACCTGCCCAGGATGGGGAAGAGATCGTCGGGGCATTCGTACCTTAGTTCCCCACTCCATTGATAAGGCCCACTCAGCTAAGTTCATCAAAAGTCCTTAAAGGAAATGTTTTTGTACATCTAAAATCAGGCTGTATTTTGGCTGACATTATTTACCCTCTTCTGAAAGACAACATTTTCCCTGGCAGGTGACAAGCAACACCTCCATCCTCTACCGTAGATGTTGCTAATTAAACCACAGTGAAATTCAGATAATTAGCAACCCTTTCTAACACGTCAGGTTACTTATTCTAAACCTTTCTCCAGATGAAATGGTATTTCAGACATTTAAAAAGTCTACTACTTTCCATGCTTTTAAAAGTATTTTCTGTTCTAACAGTAAGAAAAGGAGAAAAGCACACAGAACAGATGACATAGGGTACTGAAAGCAGGGGAAGCGTTTGTCAGCAGTGTTTCTTAGCATTTTGTATCACTTGACCACAGGAATACCAAAAATACTATGTTCAATCCCTCCACCTAAGATAGTCTCTCATCATAATGACATGGCATTTTTATTACACTTTAAAAACAAAAGTAGATTTTAACAGTAGATATACAGACTCGATGCCTATATCCTTGACAGAGACCCTTCTAACTTTCAGAATGTATTACATTACCAAAATCTGGTATGTGGTGAATGCTCTAATACAATACATGTTGCTGATGTTTCTGTAGAAGCGGACTTGCTTATATTTAGGATTAACGTAGAGATGGCATAATTACTGGGATGGTTGCATGCCTATCCCTTAAATATACTGTGTATCCACCAAAACCATCTCTTGCTCTGCTGGCTGAGACCTCTGCCCATGTATGTCCATTTAAACCTATGCATCTCTACTGACAGTTCAGGAGATGAAGTCATGCATTTTTTTTAAGGTAAAAGAAGTTGTAAACCAGGAGGTTTGGTTCCAGGTCTTGCATAAAGGAACTGCCACATTTGCCTTCTCGCTCTAGAATATCTATGGCTATTGGTCAAAACAGTAGTCATAGCAGAGAACAATAAAAACTTCCTTCACCTTTTTCTCCTGAATTACAAACAGAGCTGTCCCCTCATCCCCTTCCAGTCACTCTCTGCAGCATTCAGCTGGGTTCTGAAAAGGGTACAAAGCAGGACAGAGCTGCCAAAGCTACTGGGCTGAGGGACCACAGCTGATCCCCACTCAGTACACTGCAATTCGTCCCAGGCACTGGACAGCACGGCTGCAACTTTTGGCCTCTGCTGCCTAAAGTCTTTGAACATCCCTAATTACCAGTAGTCAGCTGTTCTCCCCCTTATTCCTCCCATACGCACCTCTAATCACACTTCTCCCTCATCAAGCTGAGAGCTCTGCAGGGGTTAACCCTGAAAAATTTTACAGTAAAGGCAGCTTTTATTGTAGTGGCAATTACAGAAAAAGAAAAAGCAATTTAGTCTTTTATGTAGCTCACAGTTTCATTAATGCCATACACTTTTAGCCGACTCAAGTTGTTATGCATTAACTCAAAAAGGCATGGTACACAAACATTGCTAAAAAAAAAAAAAAGGCAGGGCAAACTTTAACTTCTCAAATACAGGCTTAATTCCTCAAATACCAGTAATGCTTTTTATATGACAGCTTTATTAGTGTTCTAAGCTTCAGGCCAAACTCACTGTGAAGTAAACTGCTCAAACGAGGCTGCAGAAACAAGGAAGAAAGATTTAAACAATCTGTAAAGAACCCCTTGTACCTCTTGTTTTAGCGGGGAGCTCTGCTTCTACTGCTTGCTGCACCTTCCATAACCTCAAATGATGACAAAAGGAACTTCGAAAAAAGGCAGTCCACCGCAGCAGTAGTGGTTATGCGGCAGCACAGACCTTTCAATGTAACCTATAAAGCCTGTGCTTCCCCTCCTCTAGGAACGGCAACCTACAAAACAGCAGCCCTTCAGCATTTCTGGTGCACCCACTACATTTCTGAATGTATTTTTCCTCTCACTAAGCGATTTCTTCAGCCACAGAAAGGAACAGCCCACTGTGTTCAGCCTTGCTGGATCATCTTACGTTAACAACCCACGGCAACTCACCAGCCTAATATCATCTAAGCATAACGTGATTTTGCTGAACACCAAGGCCTGGTATGGAAGGCCAAGAAGTTTCTGTAGCACTTCCTGTTCACAGTAGCTTCACAAAGTTGTCAACAGTGTCCCAAAACAGCTGGTACTTACCGTTCAGGAGGCAAGCATCATTCTGAAGAAATCTTCCATTACATTTGCCTTGGTAGCCAGGTGAATCAGACGAGCAGCAGCAAAAACTGGGATGCCCCTGTGTGCCAGTGGTGCTCTAAGCTGTTCAAAAGTGGACTTCCATAATCCTGGTTTCTGCCAACATTTTGCACCATTGCATGCCTCCAGCACTATCTTGTCCTGTCATTGCCATTTGTCTGACATTAAAAACATTCCTCAAAGAAAACTGTTCCAAAGACATGCTGGAAAACTGGCTGGTCAGTGTTTCTCCTCCCTTTCTTCCCATCAGGTATCAACCGCAAGTTCTCCATGCAAGTTCAGAGATGCTTCTGGGATTCTGCTGATATAGACATCGTGTTAGACAAATTTCTCCAAAGTGACTGGTATCATTTTATATCTTTGGACTGAAAAAAAAGCACAGATGATGATTACACAAAGACTAATCACAGAGATTATTTTTGCTGACATTCAAGTCCCAAAATTCCAGAGTTTGGAATTCTGAATGAAGAAGAGTCACTGGTGTTGTAGTTTCCAACACATGAGCAGATATCAAGCACTTATTCTGAGGCTTTCCAAATATTTCTGGGCAGTGCAGTTGCAAATAAGAAATTAACTCTGTTACTCTGTGGAATCAGGGTATGTAAGTGCAGTTTATGAAATAGTTCTCACCTATCACTTCACATTGTTACAGAAAAACCCACAGCAAGTTATGGGCATGACTACATTTTAAATAAAGCTTGTACCATACATCTGTGTATAGGTTTTTGTTTGTTTGCTGCTTGTTTTTTTGTTTGGTTGGTTTGGGGGGGGGTGTCTTTTTTTTTCCCTGCAAGAGGTCATTCAGGCAAGTTAAGATGAGTCAACTAAACCCATGATAATAATGCATGTAAGTTAAAATACATTAAATTCCTGTGTGGATATTCTCACTGAGAAGTGGTCTGACTTTAGTGTAAAAGAGGATTAAGCTACCATGAACTAAGGCCATTTTCCTTCTGAATTAGATCATCCACACAGAGGAGCTTAAACCCCTCTAGCTTTGATGCGCTTACTTCACACTTTTCATTCTTCTGAATTTTCCTACAATTGGTACAATTCTTGTTTAAACAAAAATCTTACCTACTGTATATTTCTGGTTGATATTAAACCACAATGCCTGGTTACCTGGTTCGCAAATGTATTGGGAAAAAAAAAAAGAAAAAAAAAAAGCTAAAGACATTTTGCAAGTAGCAGAAACAGACATCCTTTGTAGAGGAAAATGACAACAGCATGCCCAGAGCCTGGGACACCCAACAGATCACCAACTTCAGTGCTCTACTTAGCTGTTGCAAATCTTGAAAAGCAAACAACAAAGAAACACAACTTTATATCAGTCTTATATCCCATCTGAAAACATCTCTTTAGATAAAAAAGACAGACAAACAAGGTAGTCTCATGAGACAAGGTTGTGATGGAAAGCATCTGGCAACTTTGTCCTCTAAAAGGATGAGCAGAGCAGGCATGGATCTGGGGTGCCCTGTCACCGAACATAGGATACATTTTTAGAGGTTAAATAAGGTGCATTCTGAAATGTACCCATCCCAGGCTAACAGATGAAATGTTAACTAATGAACAAGGAAGAGTAAACTCTTTTGCAGCCTGAAACCAACTCAGGTCTTAGTTTATCTGAATGATAAATTTTACATGACTAAAAGGAAATTGATACAATTCATGTTCCCAAGTACTGATAAGTAATTGAGATGTGGCAAACAAACGCAAAGAAAATAAAGTAATATATATATATATATATATTAAACAGATATTCCCCTTGAACACTAAATAGCAGGTTGGCTTCAAATGGGTCAGGGAACAGACAGCACTAACTATGATACAAAAAGTTATTTTTGTTGTAAATGCTGTCTTTAGTTTTCTCCACAGCAGATATAGGCACATATCTGTAATACATATTTTGCACTAACATATCCATTAATATTCCCTACAGATATGAGCTACTAACAGCAATAGTGGGAAAGTTTAAGAAAAATCTAACATAGACAGAGGTGTTGAGCTTCCGTACTTCATTTTTTATGATTTCCACTGTTTGCCCTTATTATACCTTGACATTCTCAAACCCAAAGAGAAAGGATCTGCCTACTCAAAGATGACTGCAGCTGCCAGCCCCACTGCTGTCCTCACACCTGCAATCCAGATGTCAGCTAAAGCAGCAGCCCCAAGCTCCTGGAGAAGGAGGCAGCTTTGCTGCCAGCAGTCCTGCAGGAGAGCACTAGGAACTGCTGTCGCTTCGACACCAGGCTGGTTACGATCATCTCCTCCATGCATCTCCAAAGAAGTAGTAACAAGTCCAGGTTTCTGCACACTATACTCTTACAGCACTTCACCAGTGAAAATCTGGGTAGTTTCTCTGATCTTGTGATGGTACTCTGATCTAATTCAGGCTAAGTGACAGACAAGTCTGATATGAGAATCTGTTACAATTTCAGCAGAAGTAATAAAGCTGCAAGGAAAAGACTTTATATTGCTCATGAACTAGGGAATATGCTACATTCACATGTGCTGGTAGAATGTTTTAAAATGGCTCAATCATTTCCTGCAAGAAAACAGGCCATTCAGATCATTTTTCTACAGGTCTCTCCTTCGCAATTGCACAAGCCAAGCCAGAAAGAACACCCCTGCAAGTCCACAAATGTAAGACCTTTCATACTAGCTTATAGCACAGATTTCTGCTTGCAAGTTACTTTCCTGACATGTCCACCCAGCATGCTGGGATTGCAGTTTGCACTGCACTGTATTAAATCATTTTGTTATTATTATAATAAAGACGTATTTGATCCATACAGCTGAACGTTTCCCCATGCAATGACTCTGGAGAGCAGAATCCACTGGTGTGAAATTCACCAATTATGTCACCCTGTACCTCTATCTGACCCAGCCTGAATCTTCTTGCATGCCTGCAGAGCCCCTCAGTGTCCGTCCCGCCACCCTGCAACCCCACATCCCAAGGGATGATACGAGAGCTCTGCCTGGAATGGGACTGCTCCTTCTCCCAGGCTGTCCTGACTGCCGGGCACACTGCAAGCCACAAGGGTTTGTGTCTCCTTAATCTATCTTCCTTCTCCACTTGCTGGGCTATGCTAGCGATGGGGTTTGAAATAGGACCGAGCTAAGACATTTGGCCTGAACCACTCAACGTACACATGCCAGGTTCTTCCGTCTGGCACAGCTGGAAGCTTCTGTATCACAGGGAAACATTACTTGGGGGTACGTGTGCCTGCAGACATTCATTCCATATTCCTCTTGCAAAACTATCTTCAGGATCTACACCACTCTATGATTATCTGAATGCCATTCAATCTACCTCTAACTTGAGTAGCCTACGTATATTTGCATGTATATTGTAAGCATTATACTAAATGAGATGGGACTGCCTGTGTAATCATGCCATGACTTTCCCTCAGGGAAACCTGGTAAAATTATGTTCCATTACATTTGTAAAATACTACCCATTAAAAGCAGGAATAAAACTTTTATGTTCATGTGAAACAAAGCAGAAAAGATTCTCCACCTTGTAACTTATATCAATTTTGATATGAAAGAAACATTTTCCAGGCAAGCAGGGATTTCGAATTTGAGTTCCGTAACACGCACTTTCAGCTTTGATAGCTTGACTGTTAAGCCTCTTCCCAAAATTCTTTTTTCTTAATATTATAAAACAAACAAAAAAAAACCACAGATCAAAAACAGTTCATGTGCCTTGAAGAGAATAGACAGCAGGTTTGGAAAAATCTTTCTTGGTGAGCTTTCCTTATTTATAGCAGTCTATGTCACAAAATAGAAAAACTGTTTCCTATACAGTAGTGTTCAGTGTCCTTTACTGTTGCTGCTGCTGAATTCATTGTTTTAATTCCTTGATGCTCTGGCAAACTTTCAAGTATGCCATAGGAGAATTTTGAAAATGAAGCATTCATTTAGAAGTCACGCAGTGGTGATATATACACACAGCTTCAATTTAAACCATTATTGCATACCATCCTTTTCCTTTTATAATAATCCATTAAATGCTTTCAAGTATAGAGAAGGAATAGCAACCTGTAGATCTGAATGGAGCCCAGATGACCTATAAAACACATCCTGCCTCACTGCCTGACTTGTTCCAGCTCTTGTCGCTAATGGTTGCTATTGTTATTCCTCCATCCAGACAACCACACACATCAATTATACATTCTTCTGGGTCACGAATACATTTTCTTAGGCAACCTTTTTGTCTTAATGCATAATGCTTTTTCTTCAACCTGTGAACAAAGTTGAAGGTCTCGATACTTAAAAAAAATATTACTTTTTCTTAAACTGTGTTGATAATTGGAAAACATCTACATGAAAAATCAGAAGATACAGCTTTCTGAACTACTTCAAAGTGCATGTTTAGACCATATATTGTCTCTCTATTACACCAAATGCGCTAGGCAGCACTCTGTTGTAGGTGAACATTTTTTCTTTTGTTATACCACTCCCTGGCACCACAGCTATAATTAAATGTCCTTTGCCTTCTCTATTTTATGACACTTACAATTCAGTCATCTTAACTGGACTTTCCTTGGTATACAAATGCCTGGCTCAGAAGCAAAAACTTTTCCTCTGTGAAGCAAACTCACTATGAGCTCTCTATGACTGTTTTAGAGAAGAGAGGATGGCAGCTGCACACGTTTCAGGAATTCCATCACCACACCATGAGAACCATGTTAATTCCCAGTCTCCCAACCCTTCCACCCAATCTGTGCTTTCACTCACCACATTTTTAAGAGAGCTTTGTTTTTAATTCATGTGAGGACAGAGGTAGCCTTAAAGCAAAGCTGAAGCTGGAGGGGAGGCCATAGCTTCGCATTCCTGCACTTCACATGCTCACCAGTTTTAGGTCTTTACAGCAGTCAGTGGGACCCATTTAGCAGAATCCTATTCAGATCTACAAAAACCAAGGGATAAATATTATTTTAACAGGGGTTTCTGGTTGGCTGATCGGTTTGTTTGTTTGCAAAGGCAAGGGGGTGTGTTAAGCTTAAACTTTATTATAACTAAGCCTATATAAATGCAAATACTGTTTCTGTAGATATAATTTCATAAAGCAAAACTATCCACAATCTTTAGCAGTGAAATTCAAGTGGCAACTGTGACAAGCAAAGAAAAATGAATGCAGTTAACTTCAGCCATCCCTGCTCATCTGAAAGCTTGTGTCAGTTCCTAAATAAGCTTTTCATTTTTCTATTCAGTCTGCTGATCTTTGTTGATTTACAGCATGAATGAGCATGGCACATTGCAACTTGTATAGTATATTTTTCCTAAATAATAAAACATTTATTGCAGACCCATCAAGCCTGCTACCAGCTTTGAATTATTATGGCTGTGAAGTGCCATGTTAACAACTCATTTACATTGTTGCAGAAGACTCTGCATTAACACCACACATAATTTAATCCCAATCACGAGAGGGGACTCCCCAGAATATATCCAGAGCTGATGATAAATTACAACTTCATGCCATTTTTCTAATCAACCTCTTCCCAAGATGGGGCTGCTTCCATCAAGTCCATCCCACCCCTCACTGTGCACAGCGTACAGATTGCAGCTGAATGAGCCACTTCCATGTGCCCTTCACCTCAGCCAGCCCCAACTTCAGGTCCTTCCTCTGCTGGAAGAAGAAAAAGGAGAAGAAAGTATATTTAGAGCTGCAATGATTTGATGCTGCCACTCACACCTGCTGCAGGTTTCCAGAGGAAACATCAGGAAGAAGCTCCTGCTGCTGTACTCACATGGGTGACTAAAACAATTAAAATATATATATATATATATATTAAAAAACAGAGGGGAAAATCCCCCAGGATATATATTATTCTCCTAGCGCTCATCAGAAAAGATCCTGTTCTTGCATATGTTCTGAAAGTAGGTTGGATGGTATTGCAAAGCCTGTTTTAGGCAACCATAAATAAAAGTATAACAGCCAAACTTTACTGGAAAGAAAAGTGAGATTAAATGTGTGGATTTTAAAATGATATATAATGTTTAAGGAGTAATCCAAAATACCAGTGGTTTAATGATGAGGATAACTCTGACTTATTGTACAGAGGAGCCTGTCTGGAACAACGCAACTTCATTTTTAATTGGGTAAAACAAACTTGCATGGAAGCAGAAGGCATCATTTATAAACATACCCTAAGACAGTACCCAATTCATCTCCCTGTTTTCTATCTCACTAAATACAGGTTCAGGTTTATAAACCAGGCCTATAGCTCTAACACACACAGGCAACAGGTTTATTCTCAGCCATGCTCTTCCACAACAGGTCTGGCAAAGCAAGTGGATTTGGAGGCAACTTTAAAATCACAGGTCTGCAGCTGCTTTGAAAACTTCACGGGTGAACGTTATTAAGCACTGACCGGCGGGTTTGTGTCTCCTTAGTCACAGACCATGCCCAGCTTAACTCCTCTTTCTAACAGGATTACTTGGCACACACAGAACGAGCTGAAACCCACCTTCACATGAGCGTCCTGCACTTTGCAGCAATTGCCCTGTGGCCACAGCGAGGCAGGAGCCAACACAGCAAAGGAATGGGGATGCTGTTCAGCACGCAGGGGACATAATACAGTTGCCTCAGAGATGGTGGTGTGGCGGCAGAGTGGGCACAAGCTCCATGACACGCAGCACAGCTGACACCATGTCATCCTGCTGCTTCTCTGTAGCTAGCTCTGCAGAGAGGCTGCAGGCACTACCGTAGTGTCCTCAAAATAGGCTGACCGACCCTAAATATAATTTTGCATGGACCCCTGGGGACATGCTCACGTACATAAAATGTCCAGGTTACAACCACTTCTGCATTGCAATACCCAGGTTTTGCTAGACACCCACAAGCCAATACAAAAGTGATCGTTCCTAGAGTCTTGTGGGCTTATGACTTTTATAAATAAGACCAAGAAAATAACATTGCAAAAGTATTATTTCAAAGTCTTAAGACTTACTTCAATTATTTATGAGAAACACTGCCTTTTCTGAACACCATTTAGTTTGTGTCCAGTAGGTCCAAATTCTTCCTGCATAATCTTTGTTATCTAATAAATTGCAAAAGACAACATGTTGCTAGCCTCTCTAGTTCTTTCTGGACCAAGATTTCCCTAAGAAATACTTTGTACCACAACAGGCACCAGTCTTTGGCTGTGATTATTTGAATAATTTGATCCCCTCAGTCTTTTCTTAAGACATTTCAAGGTAGGTGAACCTATTAGCATGCTAAAGTGTTACTGTCATTTTCTGAATCCCTGAGATTGCTTATAATAGAGGACAGAATTATTCTTCTTATCTATTAGCTTCACTTGCAAAAACATTGTTGTTTTTCTTTGTTCCTGTACAGAAAATGTTAGTTTTCTCTGTAGTGCCCCAGGATGAGTACTGACTTTATTCACTTGAAAAAGACTCCTACTCGAGCTCCATTTCCACCTGCTTCCAGGAACAGACTACGAACCAGCTAAGTGCAATGCACCTTACCATCTTAAACTAAACAAGCCGGCACCTTGCCCCTGAAAGTTGCCTCTCTCGGTCCAGCAAATCCAACCAGACCATTGAAGGTATCCAACATTCACACAGGTGCTGTCCTAACTAGCATCAGCGAGGGACAGCAGAGGCCATAAGAAAGCAGTAGCCATACAGTAAAAACTGCTAAATCCGTCTGTTAGAAAAGTACTCCTGCACATGAGGTCGCTTTGTTGTTATTCTGAAAATCGTATGATTGGAAACTACAACCATAAAAACCCTATCTTACCAACAAAAGCCATTTAATATCTTAAATCTAACGCAATTTCAATGTCCCTTCCACATGAATACACTTATTCTGCTTTATTTCACATAAATTACCCAGTTAAAAAATTATTTGAACAGGAAGGCACAAATAAGGGAGCATTATTGTTTGCTGGTTGACTAGAAAAGGAGTTAAACATCTAGAGGTGAAGTGGAGGACAATTAACATTCTAGCCTGCTCAATTATCATACAATGCCCACTTCTCAGGGAATTAGAGCTATTATGTTCTATTCCTATGAATAAATGAGAATTTTAACTCTCAGAGGAAAATGCAGTAGTTTTTGAAATAATCTTTTCATGAGATTGTGGCTTTATCAGTTATATTTTAGAGTCAGTATAAACACTTGTGTATCATAGGGTAAGAACTAAAGACACACTTGTAATTTTAATTTTTGTTCTCATATTCTTAGTTCATTTCTCCTTATTCTAGAAACCAAAGGAAAAATTAGATTACTTTTTCAAGTTTTCTACTTCTGTAAAATATTACCAGAAATCTAATATCCCAATAAAGATATAAATAATGATTTGAGTAACACAAATTCAACACAAATGGTTTTCCAATGCAAATGAACACGCAATGAAAGTAGTCTTGATGACACTCAAGTGTTGAAACACTCGAGTGAAATTCAAATACAGCTTCAAAGATAAGGAAAAAAACAAAGAGGACATTTCAAATTTCAAGTGATCTAGTAAAACGTTTGTCTTCAATTTTATATAAAAATATTCTTTGTTGAATATTTGGATGGAAGTTCTTCGAGCCTTTATCAACAGAATTGCTGATTTTCTCTACAGTTGCCAAGTTTCAGACTTTCATGGTCATTTTCTCAGCAGACAGAACAAACCTAAATATATGATAGTTTTAAAGCAGCCTGACCACAAAAGAAAGCTTCAGGAGGCCCAAATAGTGGACCATATGTGATATCAAATGGGCAAGCCATTAGCATCAGCTGTGAACATATTGTACCAACTGGGAATGAAAATAAAACATTCAACTACCAACTGTTATAATCTGTAAATAGTCAAACCAATTCCTCTGGGTTCCAAAAATACATGAATAGGGTGACTCATTGTGGCCCCGTTGTCCTGTTCATAGGTAATGGGGTATATTTGGTCCTAGAGGAAAAAAAATAGTAGTTACTGAGATCTGATATCAGACACAGTCCCTGTACATTATACTCCCGGGCTTTTCGAAACTGTAACTGAAGATTACACATTAAGGATTATGAAATACAGAATTCTTTTGAAGCAACTTTTCTCTGTACAATGCACAACACCAATAAAAAAAAAATCCCCATTGTAAATTATATTGAGAAACTAGCAGAATACTAGAAAATTTATAGAGGGCATCAAACTGCTGAGAATTCATTGTACAGCTGGCAAGTGCACTCCTACCTACTAGTTGCTTCACATTTAATAATGTATGTTATGAACAGATGGATAGAATGTCAATAAGGTTCTCCGTATCATCAGTGGTAATGAAATACTGGACTTTGAATGCTTAATAACACAGAAAACAAAAAGCCTGGAGGAAATTTGTCAATGTCATGCATGCAATACTTTAGCAGTGCTTTAACACTGTTAGTGTGAGGCCATATGTTTCTTCTAACAGCATCTACTGTAGCTGGGTGCCAAAAAAAAGTTTGACACTTTTTTTTTTTTAAACTCTTACAACATGTTAAGAGCAAATACCCTGTGAATCAGTCAAGCACAGTAGTCAGCAGAAGTGCAATATCACTACTTTTTTTATTCCATTTCTCAATGAAAAGAAGCTAAGGGAAACTTGCTAGTAAACATTGTTCTTTATACCTGCTTAAGAAATACACCTGAAAGTAATCTCTTAAAAATTAAGTACAGAAATAAAGGCACTGAATTATCTGTATTAGGCAATAAATCTCACTGTCAAGAGCTGTGGAAGACGTAAATCTGGAAAATATTACAAGCATAAGTAAAGCAGAAATGTACACAGCAGAGTCTAGAAATTAGGCACAGAAAAACGAATAAAAGTTATCTTGGGTAAATGTCAGGTAAAGCATCTAGGGAAAATGCCCTGGAATAGTCAAAAGGAAGAGGAGAGCAGAAAGCTGCCATTCTCAACAAGAGATGCAGACCTGCGGATAAGCACACCAGGTACAGACTTTAACTGTGACATGGATGGAAAAGGAGTGGCCTGGTGGACAGTAGCACCAAGGCTAACAGTGACACCTGGGGTGGCATTCCCACCTCACACGCTCCTTGAGGAAACACCGTGCTCAGGACTACATAAGATGGCAGACCACTGCTGCAGGTAGTCCTCTACAAGACATGGAGAAAGATCTCAAGTTCAGAAACACAGCTTGAATTTTAAGTATATGGTATCAGCAGAAATCATTGCAAGTTTAACTACTGGTTTGAGGGAAAGAATGATTAGACCAGTGCTGGGTTTATAATAGCCCGAATAATCCTGGGGAAAGGTTCAAGTTCTTTGGGCAGGAAAAACACTACCTCATGCCTTATGACTCACCCACAAGTGAGGGACCTACGGTGCCTTCCTTCCCCACGCTGCTTCTCCAAAACCATCCTCAGCCCAGTGTCCCCAGCCACAAAGCCCTCAGGCACCCGCTGTGCTACTAGCCAGGCCACCAAATGTGCCCCAGCTGCTTGCAAGGCACAGGACCACCGTGGGATGCTGGCGTCTTTGGGACCTTTACCACCACCAGACTCAGCTGTGAAAATGCCCAGTGTGTTTGAAAATAATTAGAGAAGGCTGACAGACAGGCAGCATTTCCTTAGAAAATCAAGCTAGAAATTACAGCATTAACAGCAGCTACTCCTCCGAACATGAATAGCTTGTAAACCATTTCACTTACCCTCCATTCTCTGTAAGCCAGGACTAACGCTTAGTGCTAATAACAATAACTTAAGTTGCACTAAAAAGAAAGTAAATTTTTCCAGCTGCTGACAGTAGAAGGCCCTTACAGCACCAGTATCCATTGGCACCCAGCAGCAGACTCTCAGCTCCCCTCGCACAGCACAGAAAGCTGCAGGGAAGCAAAGGGCCTGCCTGTCAGCATGGGTAGTGCACCAGCTCACCCACGCTCCCAGCTGGCATGGGGAGCCCCCCTTTTGCCACCGTGAACTGTGAGAAGGTGGGACCAGCCCAGGCTGGCAAGTCTACCTGAGAACTTGTCACAGCTCTCTGCATTTTCCTGCATGGACATACATTAGTTTAGTTTCCTAAATAAGGAGCTAAAAGACAGCTGAGGGCTTCCAAACTGGACTTCAGACTATAGCACAGCATCACCCTCCTCCTCCTGCCTTCTGTTTTACCTGGAAATATCCTGTGTACTGACCACAACAGTTACATTTGCAGAAATGAAGCAAATTTTATGCAAGCTCCAGAAGTGCAAAAACTAATAGGGATGCAAGTTTTCTGTGGAGCAGAAGACTGAGGTAGGAGATAAAGAACTGAATAGCAGTAGGGGGTCCTCATTCAGCACAGCCAGAAGAGCTGTGCATCGAGAAGCAAAGCAAAGGAGCCTTTCTCAAAGCACTGATAAAATCATTCTATCAGATTTCTCTTAGCTAGAATCTCATATGTATGTTGGACCCTGAGAAAAAGAACCTGAAGAAAATGCTGTAGTGAGCATCTTTCTACAGTATGGTTTGATAGTAAATGTCATTCTCAGCCTAGAAGGTCTTAGGTGGGTTTTTCAAAACCAAAAGCATATTGATAGCTGAGGAAAGTTTCAAGAACAACTTCTTATGGGAAAAGTATAATAATCTATAAATATTTCAAGTGTGTAAAGCCATCAAGGGAAAGGGATATAACTAGAAATAATGGAAAGAAAAAGCTTAAGCTCAATAGAGTATCGGGAAAATCTTCCTGACAGCGAGATGTATTAGCCTGTGAAATAGTCTCCCAAGGAGAGATATGGAAGCTTTCACTTGGGATTTTGAAAACTAAAGTTGACATAACACTAAAAAATGTTCTCTAAGAAATAATCTTACATTGGCAGAAAAATGGACTGAATGATCTATTGTCTTTTCTCTTTTGAAGTTTCTTCACCCTTTGATGATTTGGTAGCACATCGTAAACAGCAAAAGGTTATCAGATAGGAGCTTCTTCAATTAATATGATGAATAACAAGATTACAAAGGTCATCATTGTGAAAGCCTGTTACAAAGAATTTCTTTAAATGTGGAAAAGCAGATGCTTTTCAGACAACGGGATTTTTTCCCAAGACTTGTGAAATATGACCTCAATCCAGTTTTTAAGTACATGCTTAATTTTAAGTATCCCATTAATTCAAAGACAGCCCAAACCTACAAGATGAAGCAAACTTGTAAGAAAAGGGCTTTCCAAGAGTCCTTGTAAAATTCCCCATCCTCAACATAACCCTGCCAAGCGTTGCATGCTATCAAGCAAACAAATAATGTTTATTACACATTTATTGGCACCTTTCAAACCTGCCACTGACAGGGACAGCCTAAGTTAGCTCAGAGCTACTATTCTGATCACTGGTCGAAACCACACATCTTCCTGCACTAATTCCTATTTAATCTAACCCACATGACACTGTGAACAGCGTTAATGAATATTACAGTCTGTCATACTGACTTGTACACCACAAAAAAAAAAAGATGCTGAAAATACTTTGGGAAGTGTACTGTGAATTATGTTCTGCGTGTTCATCTTGAAATTGTCCTATCTTATCATATGATTAAGTCACTACCAATATTAATATTTAGCAGATAGTCTATTTCATTCACTGCCTCAGATCAGTGATGGATAGTTAAATATTAGGGCCATGGAAATAATTTATTTACTGGTTCAGTGCCTGAGAATGAAAACAGAAATCAGTACATATAACCTATATGAAATTTCTTGCCAAAACAAAAATTCCAGGCCATTACATTTAGGATCACAAAAAAAGGAATTTCTTTTCTATTTCTCCCCCTCTGAAAAAGGGGTGCTTTGATGTAGATATAAATAGATATGACAGTAGATACAAAAGGTATGGCAAGCGCCTCTCAGTAGGGTTTGCTTTTGTCTAGCAGCATGGTATCAAGGAGGGCTGGACGAGCCCATATGCCACAGCAAGTTCCCTCCAACATGGGCAGGCGATGCTGGTGGAGGGCACGGACTTTGTGCCCTGCAGATGTGCTGCATCAGTGCATCCCTGAGATCATGCTGGTACCCATACGGACACGATCCCTGAGTGGACATTACCAGCAGCTGCCACGCAAACCAGGAGCGAATGGAAAGCCAGGGTTGTGCTTCTCTTACAAAAACACCTGAGCAACTTAGCAAGAATAAATCAATCAGAATGAACAGACTTAACTTTGAGCACCTGGAGACTGTAACAGAAAATGTTAGCCCATCCAGACCTTTAAGGATTTAGTTCTACAGCAGAGATAGATACAACATATTAAATATTTTGACATCAATAAGTTGTGAATTATTTCTTCTAGGAGCATTACTGAAGGTAAATCAGGGCTGTTTTGGAAGGAACTCTCCATTTATGTGCTTTAAACATCAATGTACTATTTGTATATTTTTAAGAAATACATCCTTTACACACATGAACCATAAAACATATAACCATAAGAATAAAATTACCACGTATTTTACTGTCCAAGAATCTGCAAGGATTAACTAACCCCAGAGCACAGATGCCCCTCGGTCATAAGTCATAACTTTGAATCCTCCACCCCGTGCCACCAGTACTTTTTCCCAGAATAACTCTCCAGTTTGGGAGAAATACAAAACCCCAGAGCACCAAGGAGACACTGCTCAGCCCTGTCAACCTCAGGCACCGCCTATACGCAGCGAGAACAGAAGGAGGAGAAGCATTTGCTCATGGGCTGCCCTCCTGGCTGTCCCATCAGCAGCCATGAACCACACCGCCTATTGACCACTGCTCCCCTTCTTCCCACCGTGCCCCTTCCCACCCTTCACATCTTTTCTTCCCAACCCCCCAAACTTTATTTTCCTCTCTTGTTATAAGACTTTTCATAGGGTTGTTTTATTATTGTTTTTTTCTCTGAGTTTTACAGCTGGCACATCATCCCCTGCTGCACTAAATCAACACTTCTGAAAGTAGCAGCCTTCAAGTGACTGACTGGAGCCACTGCTCGCGGAAGTGTCAATTTGGTGCAGCAGGGGATGGTGTCGCAGCTGCAGAATGAGAAGAGAGGCCCTATTTCATGTTTTAAAATGGTAAAAATGCCAGAGGGGAGGGAAATCTATACAAAATATAAAGAGTGTAGAACAAAGAAATAGAAGAGGAGGAAGAGAAAAAAGGGCCAGAAGGAAGAAAGAAAAGGAAAAAATGACACTGCACAGTGGAACAAAATCACTGGTAAACAAGACGCAAGATTTTTGAAAGTGGGCGCTTTCAAGGTAAAAACAGGTCATGTGCACATCACAAATACAAACCTACCAGAAGTATCCTTCCACTTTGGGGAGAAAGTCTGGTTCATTAAGCTTAAATTATTCTTTTAATTAACTATACCCATGATAGGTTGTGATGTGCTTTTAAGCACAAATACCGTGGCTAAAGGAAAATTATTTCACAGAGATTGATTTTTATGAAGAGATTTCAAAGTAGAAGACCAAGCATCCTCCACTCAGAAATCTGAATCAACAAAAGCAAACAGAATTTTCACCTCCTGAAGTCAATTGGGCACACCCAATCCGAACACTCTTTAGAGGCTCCCACTGGAAAAGGATGTACCTATTATTTTGACAGCTGAAAGAAAAATAAACCAAAAACATAGAACCCAAAGAAGAAATCTCAAAAAAACAAACTTGTGATTTTCACATTACGTGAATATGTAAATTCATCTAATGCATATTTCAAATACCACAAGCATTAACTTTTTGCTTTTAAATGATGCCTTTTGTTTCTTCTAATCTTTGTGTGGGAGCTGCTGCTTTACTTCCTCTCTATTAACTTTCCAAAGCATGCTTGCAGTAAGGGAAAATATAGCTGGGGGCTTTATAGCCCTAAGATATTTTCAAATATAGTCAGCGTACCGTACAAAATTTCAAATAAATGCACCATTTAAATCAACAAGTGAAAACATCTCTCCTGAGCTGCAGTTGTGCTCTGGTGGCAGCAGAGCTTGCAGCACACAGTGCCTCCACAGTTTTTCCTCTCTAGGTCACTTTGTACATGCCAAAGTAATCTCACTTTTTGTCTGCACTGCTTTTCCTTACCAACCTCACCAGTCCAGATAATAGACAAAAGAAAAAACAAAATGCAATAAAAAAGTGGACAGAACTAAAAATCAGAAACCAAACAAGTAGCCCTTGATATTCAGGGGCTAGATAATCTGTTGTAGGAAAATTCATCTTTGTATCACTTGGAGATGAGGCAAGCCAGCTTCACATGCTTTACACAAAACTTTCAACAATTTCTCTTTAAAATGTTTACGGAGAGCTCCAAATTTAACCCCCCAATAAACCAAGTCCCAATGTTGTCATAAGTCTGACAGTCAATGCCCAAGGTGTAGGCTGTACACACCTGCAAGACTGTGACTCTTCCTTGCACTTCATCTCTTGGTGCAGCACATCTCAGCTTTCCTGCTGTCTGTTACTTGCTCCCTCAGGGTGGGTGCCCTCACATCAGCAGAAAACAACAGATTTTTGCCTGGCGCAAGTCAAAGGAGGCCCAAGCCAGGGGATGAAGGAGCATATTTGCAGGACAGATTTTAAATGTGGTTTCAAAACTTCAAAAAGTTTTACCATAAGAATTCACTACCTCTTTTCTGCCCACTTCATTTCCAAATTGGGTTGTACCTGCCCCTCTGCTCTGATCTTTATCCTGTTGTCCATCACATACAAGTCACTTTATTAAATGCTCCTATTCAACTCCATGCTTCATGTTGATTGAGAGTCCTAAAAGGATGAAAAACATTATTTTCTTCCAAATTTATTAAATTAAAACACAAATACAAAAGAGCCCCCCACACAAACACACACAAAAAAATCAACCTCCATCTACATCAATATTTAAGTCAATATTCAATATGCAGTAGCTTAGGTATGTGGTCTTGACTCTCTGGTGGTTAGACTACAATACAAATAGCAGGCTAATTATTAAATAAGGAATTTCTTAACAGAGCCATTGGGTGCTAAAGAACCCATATTAGAACCGTAATATTAATCTTGCTAGAACCTTATATCATCTCAGTATGTTGTATTAATATATGGATTTACCAGTCTGATTGGATAGCTTTGTTTAGGCTTGCTCTAACCATATAGTACCATAGTACCATATAACCATAGTACTCTTCACCTTGAGTACTGTGTGCAGTTCTGGGCACCACAGTACAAAAAGGACATTAAACTGTTCGAGAGTGTCCAGAGGAGGGCGACGAAGATGGTGAAGGGCCTAGAGGGGAAGACATATGAGGAGCAGCTTAGGTCACTGGGCCTGTTATGCCTGGAGAAGAGGATGATGAGGGGGAACTCATCACGGTGTACAATTTCCTCGCGAGGGGGAGTGGAGACGCAGGTGACCTATTCTCTGTACTCACCAGTGACAGGACCCGTGGGAATGGTGTTAAGCTGAGGCAGGGGAAGTTTAGGCTGGACATCAGGAAGAGGTTCTTCACCGACAGGGTGGTCGCACACTGGAACAGGCTCCCCAGGGAAGGAGTCACTGCACCAAGCCTGTCTGAATTTAAGAAGCGATTGGACTGTGCCCTTAGTCACATGGTCTGAACTTTTGGGCAGACCTGTGGGGTGCCAGGAGTTGGACTTGATGATCCTTATGGGTCCCTTCCAACTCGGGATATTCTATGATTCTATATACAAGAAGATCCTCTGGATCAAGTACAGCTTTCAAGTCTGTTACAGGCTCAGACCATATAAAACATACATTATGTATAAACAAGAGCAGAAGATGTCTCCCATTCATTAACTCAAGTACATCTTCTCTAATCCTAGTTCTTGCAGCATTCCTAAAGTAATTGAAAAATTTAAAGACATCAGACTGACATTAAGCAGATTAATAATTATCAAATTATCCTTCCAGTACCTAAAGGGGTCCTACAGGAAAGGTGGGGAAGGACTTTATTTGGGAGTGTAGTGACAGGAAAAGGGAGAATGGCTTTAAACTAAAAAAAAAAAAAAAAGTAGATTTAGATATTAGGAAGAAATTCTTTACTCAGAGGACGGTGAGGCACTGGAACAGGTTGCCCACAGAAGCTGTGGATGCCCCATCCCTGCATCCCTGGAGGTGTTCAAGGCCAGGCTGGATGGGGCCATGAGCCTTTTACCTTCTCCCGTTCCTCCTCAGCCAGCCCCTGCGGCAGGGCACAGCCACCTGCAGCAGCCTCAGATGGTGCATCGTGCCATAAACACTTCTGGGTTACTTCAACAGCGCTCTCCAGCACAAAGAGGGGAAAAAATTAATATCAATTAATTGTCAGCAAAATGACAATTCTGAAAGTGGAGCAAATATTTATTTTCCAGCAAGTGTGTTGTTATGGAAACAGCTGTGAGCTGCTGTTTGTTAGGACACACGGTGCCAAGGCCCCGGCACAGGGCTCCCCAGGCAGCCCCCGCGAGGGCAGCACGCAGCAGCAGCTTGGCCCAGGAGGGAACAGGGCAGGGAGGGGAGAGCAAGGAGGGCAGCGCTAAGTCCTGGGGAGCTGCTTCAAGTCACACTAGAGCGATTCCAATGTATTTCGTAAGTACCAAGTTCTTGTTAATTGGCTCAAAATAGCAGGTCGTCCTGCGTGGAGAGATGAAAAACAAAACACAGCATTTCTACTATGGGGAGAAGGCCCCCAAAAACAGACAATTCAGTGCTTCTCATTACAGCTGTATTTTTTTTTCTAGGTAATAAACAGCTGACCAGTAGATATTTGGTTACACATACTGCGGTGACAACTGAAGGCAGCATCACTCCACAGGCTGCATGTGAGAGAGGCCAGTGACTGCTCTGCAGAGCCCTGTCCCACACCGGAGCTGCTAGAGCAGAGCTGAGCAGTCCTTGTCCTGCACAGACCCAGGACCTCCCTCAGTGCGGGGCTGAACAGTGACACAGGTGCCTTCCAGGAGGGCCATTGTCCAGGCTTTGGTTACAAGAGCTCATTTCTCCTCTTAAAACTTCAGCAGACCTGGTAAAAAGCAAACAAGAAAACCCAATGAGATCTAGCCATGTAACACTCTTATTTTACTCATAACAAATATTCCTTGATCTTTTTGGCATGATAAAAATTTGTTTTGCCTAAGTAATTAGGCAAATTAATTTTGTTTCCAAGTTTGTTATTACAGCATTTGTATATTAAATACACAATGCATACGTACATGAGCATGTTCAGCTAGTATTCAGATGGAAGAGCAAGAGAATTCCTTTCCAAAAAAAATTCAATATTTCATTCCAATTATACAAGAAACCAAATCTTCAAATGTTGGAGTACAATGTAGCTACCCTGGAGAATAGATATTTGGTTTTCCAACCAGCACTACGGGTTAGTAATTGAACAGCTGCAGAAAAGAGAGAGGAAACAAACATACCAACAAATTAGTTTTCAAACCTATGTTCACAGGAAAATTTCTACTCTATTGTGCTTTTGGTCACAACACGTGAAAACCGAGTTCCTCACTTACTTGTGTGATCTTCTACAAAACAGATTAGAACGGCCCAAAGCAATTTAATTTATTATATTGTATAATCCCTCATTCAGAGGGGCAAGTAAGAACATAGCCCAAGTACTTGAAGGACTGAAGTCTATCCACAGCTGCTAGGATTGTTAGAACTCATGGCTTAATTCATGTATTAAACAGATGCAATCCTTTTTGAAAAAAATCTACTATGTTCTGATTAAAGGACACTACTGTTGTTTGATTATTTTTTAAGTGCCTGGGTCATCACTAATATTCTAAACAAGGTACCAGTCAAAAGGACAAGGCAAAATTTTAAACATAGCTATTTTAGGAGTAGAAACCCTCTTTGTATATCTTCAGAGAGAATGGGGGAATACATCATAAAATATGAATTTAATGTTTATATGTGTATGAGCATCTGTATATCTATGTATAGTCTTCAACACTGAAATCATGAATGTTTTAATGCATCGACAGCATTTGTTCATTTCACATTTTCAGGGGAGGAAGAAAAAGAGGGTTCTTTACTGCAGTACAAAGAAGGATGTTCTAATATCAAAAGATCCAATTAAAATAATAGGGCCATTTATTTCAGTAGGATTTCACACGTACAAGAGAAATGCTAACCCTTGGGAGAATGTTCTCAGTTCATTTAACAATATATGTTTCCTCCGATATGAAAACTTCAGCTTTTGCATTATAACATCATTGCTAACAAGGCACACGTATATATCTCGTAAGTAGATGGAAACATGAATGCGGGAAGAATGATAATAGTTCTTTATCCATAATGCACTCATCTCGGGATACACATGCATCTGTTTTGTACTCACGCTGGGTAGTTTTTTCCTCTCCATGCATTTAATAAACACTCAAGAAAGTCTCTGTACTCTGAAAGACAATAAAAAGATTAGTAAAGAACTAAAAGAGATCAGCAAGGAAAAGAACTATGAAATGAAATGGAGAATTTATATTCCACACCCATGACTGCCAGAACATTTTAAAGGGCAGCTGGCATACAGCTTTTCTCCAGCAGGCAACAGAACGATTTACTCCCAGGCTGCAGCTCCCCGTACATTTGGGGCTGTGACTCAGCCCATTGGGCTCGAGGATGCTGCAGGCAGGCAGGCACGGACCTGGCGTGGCCACCTCTCCTCCCGGCCGTCACAGCACACCGCGCCACGGGGAGGGCAATGCTGGGTGCCCAATGTACACAACGCCACCAGGACAAAACACAGGGGTGGGTGCCATGCCACCAGCACCCTCTTGTGCTGCTTGCATATTGCTAAGGACAGGCAGTCCCTTCATTGCTGCTGGTGACAGCACCACGCCTGCAGTCTGCAGCCCAGGAGGTGCTGTCTTTATGGTGGGTGTCTGGGCAGAGCAGGCTGGGTGGATGTATAAAGTAGCAAGGCTGAAATCATGGGGTCTACTTCACAGTTTTGTGTATCCAAACAAAAATCTACTCAAAAATGGACTTCCCAGGGTATAACTCTTTCTATTGTTCAGCTAAATATATTCAGGACTGGGATCTGATGTCAGTGAACAATTTATAAAGTCTGGGGTTTTGAATGTTGCAATTAACTCATATTACAAATCTCCCTGTTTAATTTTCTGTGTAACAGAAAGTTGCAAATCAACCAGTCAAGCCATTAATGAGATTCACTTCTGTAGATCTGTTCCTATTGCCTGTCAGCACACAAATATTTCTACCTAACCATGAGGACAAACGTAACGCTAAGATTTGAAAGATCAAATCCCTAAATGAATTAAGGCAATAATCTCAAATCACAGATACAGTCCTACAGTCAAAATGTCAAAATTACGTCCATCCAATTCAGGATGGAAACATGAATGATGCAATTAGGCATTTCATACAGCACGCGGAAGGGACAAACCTCTAGGAAAAAGTTGGTCTCTGAGTACTTTTCTCTGCAATACACTACTTGTAAGCCCAGAACAACAGACTTGCACATGCCTTGTATATTTGATTGACTCCATAAGGTTTTCATCTAAATTCAAAATATAACTGTGTTTAGATATATTTGAACATTTTATTGCATTTAGTTATGAGATATGAATTTTTACTGAGAGAACCTGGGGCATATAGCATTGCGAGATCATTCCAAACAAGTTAATTCTGAAATGGGCTTGAATCAATAACACAAAAGAGGCAGTAAAGCCAATTTTTACGGTAGTCACGGTTGCATAAAATAATATCAAGACAGTCAGATTGAAAACTCCGTGCATCACAAATATAATTTGCAACCTACTCTAAGCACAAAGAGGAAATAGATAGATAGGTGGAAGATATAGATAAAAAACAAGTGATACATAGGACAAAAGAAACTGGTGGTAAAGAAAGAATACAGAGTAATTGCCATTCAATATGGGGGGGAGGGAAGTATGCCATGCAAGTATTTCAAGGTAAATAGAATGCTTTTCTTTCATTTAGGCTTTAAAACTGTTATGAAAAGGCTCTCTTCTCACTCTGTCTATAAGGCATAGACAGACAGGGAATGAATGTATAAATAAGTATGTCACTGCAATACTTCGCTTTTAATGAAAATGGATTTTTAATGATCCAAAAAGCTGCATTTCTTTCCGACTTGCTCCATTTCCAGGCTACCCACAGGAAGTAGGTAGAGCAAATGCACTTGTTTTCCATGTCCTTCACTAAATCCCAGGACGACCCACACATCCAGGTACTGAAAAAAATAAAAAATAAGTGGCCATTATGCAGAGCAGATACAGAAAAGCTGCAAGTCTTTCATTGTTTTTCTTGAACTCCAAGAGCTACGTGACACTGCTGCACCTCTCTTGCCGCAGCCCTGCTTAGGTTACCTTGGTCTCCAGCTGCACAAGCAAAGGCAGACATGCGGCTCTGCTCCTTCCCAGGCTCTCCACCTCAAGGAGGCTTGTTAGCAGCACGCTGCTCCTCCCGCTCCCCAAAGCGGGCATGTTGTGCTCAAGTGCCCTGCCTGAAGCTCTGAGCACACAAATACCGGAGGATTTAGTCGGCAGATGAAGAAAAGCCACAAGGAAAAGAGACTGATGCAATCCTTCTCCTTCTCATCAGGGCACAGGAGTTCTTCTTTCCTGCGTCAAAGATCCCGTTACAGTCAGTAATAAAAAGCACACTGAAAAATGTGTACTAATGTACCAGATAGTAAGAATAACATTTCTTCCTTTTTTTTTTTTTTCCTCCACCCAGACAACAATATTTTTAAGTCTTCAGGATCAGAGAACAAAGGGAAGCTTTCCTTACTCCACCTTCCACTTGTGAAATTCCCCCTACAAATAGTTGTTGTAAGGCAGGTCCGTACACTGGGAAACTCTGCAATACAGTTCCCAAAGCCAATATAGCATTTAAAATGGTCTGGGACTCTCGCATTCCAGTCACATTCAGTAATTCTCAGGTAATCTTTGTGCAATATACATTATTTGGGGAAAAAAATCCCCACGTTTATTTCCCATGTTTTTACTTCTTTCAAATATTAGAAAGCACAAGAAGGAACCAAGAATGAGAACAATGCTGTTGAGAGAGAGAGAGCATGACTGAGGTGCTACACAGCCAGTTAAAAAACATGCTGGTCCACCTAATGAGACAAAAGGATACAGCCTCACGAAGGGCTCCACAGAAGCAGAATCAAATGTTTCTCTTTCTTAAAAACATTTTTTAAAAATCCATTCGTCAGGCACTCCCAAACTCATGCGTTTTCCATTTTGTCTGCTGTCCTTGCTCAGAACGCCTGCCAATTAATATTTACCAAATGTCTCTCCCTTCTTCATTTAAATCGGTTCAAAAACTGCACCTGTTTCATGAGACCTGTGTGAGCTTCTGACAGCTGGTATTTGAGAAAAAACAAGTTAAAGTTCCTAAAAAAATATCCTAGCTATCAACGTTAGGCTAGAGTCAAGAAAAGCAGAGCTAAGATTAGCTGTGCGAGTACAAGACACCAGCAAAAACACACACGGGTAGCCAGCTTCTTTGAGGCTCTGTCCCACATCAACAGGGCTTGAAATGCAGCAAGGCATCCAGTAGCAATTTAGAGGGACCTGGAGACACTGACACTGGGCAAACAGCAAGGTTGTAGCTGCATTATTCCACTAGAAACCAGGCAAAAATAAAAGAATACAAATCTGTAAAAGTGCCACAATTTCCAAAAGATCAAGCTTCAGAAAGCCACAGTGTTCAAAGCCAGGCTTCATTTTAAGTAGCAAAATGTAACAGGCCAGTTAAGAAAAGAGCTTCAAAATCCAGCAACAGCTACTGTGGACAGCAGCCAGAGGATTCAGCAGAAGCCAAGGCACAGACAGCTAGAGCCACTTGCCAAAGTACAGATTCAGGCCAAACTTCACTTAAAATAAAGTTGTTATCAGTGCTTTGGTATTGTAGAGGAAAGGAACCAGATTTGCCCTAAAAAGGCTGGACCAGACGTGAGCAAAAAGCCAGACGGAAATGGGGTTGTAAAAATGGTATCCCTCGTCAGTTTATAATTCTCCATGATTTTTGAAAAATCCTAATATTTAGGAAAAGAAAGAACACAATGATCAAATAGGGCACTTCCTTTTAAAAATGCAGTTAAATTGCCAGTTCCACAGAGGCAACTTATCAGGATGAAAATAATAAGGGAAACATATAAAAACAGTATCTGTTGTGTTATTAAATACTATTCATATGTAGTTTCTGACAGTAGACTTAGTGTGCTGTCCCTATTTGTTCTTCTTTGCCTAAAAAACTCATCCATTTTAGCCTTTCTTTTGCAGTCTCTTTGCAGGCTTGTCTAAGGGTACATCAGCACTGAGCACACGTTTAAGCAGATACTCCACGTAGCCTGTGTTGCACCCTCAAGTATTTTCTGAATCAAGTCCATCACTTCCTAAGTCATGCTCCTTTCCATTCATTTGCTAATATAAAACTTATAGTATTTTATACAGGAGTTCTTCCAGATTATCTAGGTAAAAGGTAATTGCACAAGGACAGGTAAATCTTGTTAGAAAGTATCCCAAATAAGAGGCCGAGGAGTGGGGTGGATAATGTCCAACTTGCCTATAAAAAACACAGAAAACATTAACATCTGTGTATTGCGTTCACTGATGAATTCTGCCTGGGATTTCTTAAATAGAATTCATGGAGGAAGAGGCTGAAGCTTTTCCAGCCCTTTGTAGTAGATTCTTTCAATGCCACCATTCCATATTTCCAGTTACAATTTTCTTCCTGACTTTGCATGATGTGCAGAACCAAGAATCCCCTGCCGGCATTAATAAAGTAGCATTACTTGGGCAGGTGAGCAGCCGCAGGGTTGTCTTCTACAGCAGTCAGCTGGGCCTGAGCCCACAGGTGGATGCTGCCTGCTGCTGGTCTTTGCCCCAGGCACAGGGACTGAGCAGCGACCCTGCCCGACAGAGGCCCGTGCTCATTTCTGCGTTACACCAGATACCTCCGTGCCAGAGCATCCTTCAAATAGGGTCCAGTTCCCTTGTATGCCATAGCTCATACAAACTAGCTCCTGATATACCACTATCGAGCTGACAGATAATTGACAGAATTTATAACATAGAAGAACATTTTAATGTGCTAATTTCAAGTACCTTATTTAACTCATATCATTTCTCTAAAGCAATACCTCCTACCCCCGAGTTGTATTTGTTAATTCTGGATGTAAATGCATCCTTTTCTCACTAAGACAGCATTTTAATAGTTATGCCCACACATTTTTAAATTCTTATTAAATATTAATCAAGAACATAATTTTATCATAAAGTAAGGTGTGGGGTTAATCACAGATGCAGACAATTTACATTCTGTATGTTTTGCACGCATTTCGGAGAAAGCAAGTTAAACAATGTTTATTCAATGTAAGTTTACTTTCACTGACAAAACGACTTTTCAATGTGAGAGACAAGTCAGCCAAACTAAGAAACAAACGGAGCCACCTACCACAGTCAGCACTGTCTAACTAAACCCAATAGCCATCAAAAGTAAGAGTTTTCTCCATCACCACTCATGACAAAAGTGATGGGAATCACTCAGCACGAGAAACATCGCTGTCTCTGCATGTATCTCATATGCCCTCTTTTTTCTGCTCGCTGTACTCCTTCAATCTGCCCACCTCTCTGCCTCCACATCTCCTCCGGTCTCCGCTTCTCTTAGTCTGCACAGACCCCTCCATGAGGCAGGTTCCCACGGCACGGTGCCCGCAGGGTCTCAGCCTCGCTGGTCACGCACCCAGCCTGGATCAGGCCACAGCTGCACCTTCTTCACCCCTCCAAAACCTGCCCAAGCCCAGGACCACTCAAGAGACACCACAGGCAAAATTCACAACTCGTTTTAGTTTTGAACTACACACAAACAACTATCAGCCCAAAACTCAGCCTCTTTCCATCCTCAGAAATTAATCCCAAACTTTTCTATGAGCTTCTAAAATAAACATGTCGGCTGAGAGTGATTTTTTCTGCTTTATTTTTCAGTGTATGGATTGTTACAGAATTATCTTCAAAAACCTGCAGCTTTCAGTCCCCAGCGATTAGCTCAGTGCTGACTAGTTTGGTCGTTTTCGCATTTGCTTCTCTATTTTAAGCATAAACAGATATGCTACTGACACTCGTGTGCACAAGTGTAGAGGAATGCCAGCAATTTGAAAAGAAATCAGTTTCTTTTTTGCTACTTAGAAGTTATTACTAGTGTTAATGCAACTCCTAAGTGCCTGATCTCGTTTTTAATTTTTTTTATTTTTTTTAAAACAGACTACTTTTTATTTTTAAAATGTGTCTTATTCCCCTGTTGCTGGAAAAAAAGGTGTGTGTACAAACTCTCTTATTAAATGCTTTAAAAGTTAAACAAAGTAGAAAAAGAGAAAATATTTCCTCCCACCTTTCATTTACACTTGTCTTAAAAATTCTGTGGATATATTGGTTATACGTTTGGGTAATCTGGATAAAAGAATATTTAGACAGCAGTAACTTAACATTGTTCACATACTTTAAATCTCTACTCTCATAAACACCTGTGAAAACAGTCCTATTTAATTCCTGAAAACACTCCTCAGTACAACCAGCCCAAGTAAGACTTTCTGGAGAGTACAGATGAAGTTCTGAATTCCCAGCTGCAATAAGGCAAAGGACCACAGTAATCATAATCCGAAGAATGCCTATTAAGATTTTTCTTTAGCACTTCTTTAAGAGGTTGACACAGTACTAGTTATATCCATAAATAAGGTGTTTTTATTACAATCTAACAAAATCAAGACTGTAACAGTGATTAATTTTTTTTAATAACCTCAGTGCTTGAAGACTTCCCATCTTAATATGGCAATTGTGTATCACCGTTGTGTTCCAGCAGAACTATTAGTCTCTGTGCTGTGTTAGGCTAATTGCGGTATAATGGTTTACACTACCATAATAGCACTAAATATTTTACTAAATGGAGTACAGTATCTAAAGTGATGTAAACTGTTCCAGGCTTTAGGACTTTATATTCAAAGATTAAAAATAAAGTGGTTTGTTTTCTTTTTCCTCTGAATTGAGAGTAACAAAACTGTCAAAATTAGATTCTTGTTTGTCATCTTAATAAATCCAGTAAAAGGTTAAAAAACCTCTCCTTCTGGTAAAAGAAGGAGAGATTAAAAGAGATTAAAAATTGCAGCATAAAAGGATCTGATAAAATATGAAAAATATTGTGATGTTTTAATACTCTGATCTAGAAGGCTCATGCAATTCACGTAGCCAGATTATCAAAGGCATTACCAGATTCGTTAAACTATTTTTTTTTGTTAGTGTTATTTCAGAATTTCTAATTATTTAATATAACAAAACAACAACAAAACAAAAAATTCCCTTGCAGGTGTTGCATATGCTAAGCCTGATCTAAATAGCTCTAGATTTGTGAGAACCAGTATCAGCAGGGCTAGTGAGACGTCAGCCAGCCGCAGCAGCACACCTTTCCCAAGGAGCCACTGCCCAGCTCGACCAGCCCTCGTAATGCCCACAAACAGCAAGGCCATATGCCAGTAACCTGCTGTGGTCCCAAGATGAGATTCTTTAAACATTCAGAATATTCTTACTCACAAAAATAATTCTGTGAATTAAATTACACTACTTACATAATGAAGGACTACTGAGCCAGGTAAGGACGTGCTAAACCTTGCCATTAGCATGCAATGGTAACTCTGACTCCAACCCATAACGCATACTGCCTTACTGCCTTGAAAAAGACAAACTTCTGTAATGGCCCTGAAGTTAACATGAGAACTGTTCTAACATCCTAAGTCTGCCTCAGAGCTCCAGAAATGTAATTTTCAAAAAAATAGTTCTTCTAAAGAGAATACATAATTCTTCCTGGGTCTTGGTTTATTCACTATTTTGAAACTATATTCCTTTTTTTTTCCGCCTTTTAACTGAAAAATTTCCAGTGTTTTTCAAATAGAGTTTTCTTAGAAAATAAAAGTTTTTAAAAATAACTAAAAATCAACTCATTTTGTTCAGAAAGGGTCTTTTGAATTCAGAATATAAAACGCAAAATCTTGTGTGCTACTGACATTTTCCTACAACACTGATCCACTTTAAAATGTTGAAAAAGATATACTCTTTATCATTTACAGAACATTTTGCATAGCTCATAACCTCTTGATCTAGGGACTGCCAAGATCTATGGTCGCTTCTTGCTTGGAGAAGAAATTATTATTTTAGAACAGGATAAAACAAAGCTTGTACTTTGTCCTGTAAAGCTTGTCCTGTACTTGGAAAAAATAAGTAAATGTAAAATACATTAAATAATGAGTTAAGCAATTTGTATACTAGATAATCCTTGTGTGTGCACAGAGGTGCCAATAACAGAGTGGTTCCTTGCTTGCACAGCAAGGGAGAAGCCTCAAAGATGCTGCTTCCTCCTGCTGACATTGCACAGGGTGAAAACCAAGCCCTGCCCAGGTGTGAGAGCAACTCTCCAGCAGCAAACACTCACACAGGGGTTAATATCTCCACTGGACTAAAAAAAAAAAAAAAAAAAAATTTACTTCACCAAATTTCTTCTCTGAAATATTATTTTTCTTGAAGAACCTTGAAAATTTTGCTTGGACTTCTGTTACCACCATGAATTTTATTTATTTTTTTTTTAATAAAAATAAAAACACAACCAGAACGACAGTAGAAAAATCTGTTCTCTCGAGATCTCAAAAAGGATTTATTTTTGCAATATACAGACCTAACCTATTACTCTTAGATAATTACCTTGCATAATATTCTAATTTCACAGAGAAATTTAATTTTAATTTACAGTTTAATTGTCCTACTTTAGGTAAGCCTGTCACCTGTGCCACTTTGTGACTTATAATTGTAATCCTCACTTAATTATTTACTTTGAGGGAGCATTTTAATTATGGGTATTACTATGTGTCTAGAGTAACTTATACTTGAGAGTAGTGAAAATTTACACAGCAGACTGCTCACCTACATTTCCACTAGCTGTGACTGTACACGTGTCCCAGCTGCAGAAACTACTCCTACAACTGCAGAGCAATGGTATTTTGTTCATCTCTGACAGACGCCTGGTTGTACACAGACACTCTTCTGCACCACTTTCAAAGCAGATGCTCAAATCTATATCCCAAGAAAGCAGTTTGGGTGGAGTTTTTCCACCACAGAGCAGAAACTGAAATGAAATGGGATATTTTACAAGCACTCCCAGCATCTCTCCTCCCTCCCACTCATGCTCTTAAAATCCACATTACCAAGAGGACAGGCAGCAGCCCGCAGGTTTTCCCAGCCCTCGAAGCCCCGCGGGGCCGGTAACGCTCACAGGGCCGTGGCACCCATCCCACCTCTCTGAGCCCACAGCCCATCCCCGCGACATTGCCCTGTCAGGAGGGGAATTGCATCCAGGGTGCCCGAGATCAACACTAGTGATAAGTGCAAGGTCCCCAGCTGAAATATAAATGAGAAGATAATGACTTATCACCTCTAAGTTTGACCCTACAAGTAATCTTTGGGCAAAGGAGCAGCCGTGCAGCACTGGCTCCGTGGGGAGGCTGACACAACGACCTGCCTCCATGGTGGTCAGTAACAGAGGTCCGGAGACCGTGGTGAAATGCAGAGCAGGAGCTTTCTTCTGCTTTATTTCACCAGATTTGAGCAACCAGTGATTTTTGGGTTTCCTGAGCTGAGGGCCGCATGTCAGCTGTCAGTTTTAATAGCCATCATTCAACCAATCTTCCATGAATTTATCTAATATCTTTGCAATGTCTTTATATTTCTGGCTTCCCAAGTATCACTTGTGGTAGCGAGCTCCACCATTTAATCTATTGCATTAAATATATATAGATAAATATATTGCTTTAAATGTTTGCTTTAAATCTGACAGATTTGTGAGTTTGTCTGCTATCACAGGATCATCAGTCCAGTAATTTTAACTTCCAAAACAGACATTTCATCACTGCATGAGCTGCACCATTCAGCTTTCCTGCACTGCACCATGCAACGTTTATTCTTTCCCCTTCCTAAAATACAGCCATGGCAGGCTAAAACCTACAGTTTGTCTGCAGCTTCAGAGCATCCTGAGCTTGGCCAGGCTCCCTAACAACTGAGGGTGCTTGGCACCTTTCAGCATTGAGGATATCATGTTTCCCATCTGAAATTGCTTACCTCATCAGTCACTAAGGGCTCAGTTTGGAAGTCATTAAAAATAATGAGAACACTGGCACTTGTCCCAGTAATAATGGCATTGGATTCGGTGTTACTTTTCTACTTTAAGACATTTGTATATATCCACAGATCATTTAACTCTTATCTTTATACTAGCTTTAATGAAACTAATGGCTGTTGAAACTGTGGGCTTTCTATTCTACTTTTTATTTAAATAAGTGTCTGCCCACTCCATCATAAAGTGACACAAACACTTACACAGCATATTGCATCACGAATGCCCCTAAGTGTTTACCAGGATCACCATATCCATCACTAAAATGCAAGCACTTCTCAGTCAATAAACACTTCAGCTGACAATAAAGTCACAAGAGAGTTTTCGGGAGGAAAACTGAAGAGCAACAAATCTAATTTATCCAAAACAAATTTAGAACCCGCACTGCTGGTAGAGTCTCACAGTGCCCTGCATTTTCCTCTCCATCTGTACTTATTGCAGCATTTTTCCTTCTAGCACCATGCAAAAAGACTGACTCCATACCAATGCACTGAGTATCAGCATCACTCCTGCAGGGTCTGTATTTTACGGGCTTTGACAAGATAATGAGCCCTCAGTAATATGCTGCAGGCCATCACAAACCGCAGCTTTAAAGAGTTTCATTAATCCCCTCAAAATAGAAAATACTGATTGTTGCAAAATGCATATTAAAACTTTAAAACCCTTGCCCTTATTTTCAACATCTACTTTAGGACTAATGTAAAATTTCTCACTGCTACTATTTTCCTGTTAAGAATAAGTCTGAATTACATGGAAGTGTAATTTCTTTGAAATAAATAACAGTAATATAAAACTGAAAAAAATACCATCTTCCTTCGATACATACATTTTATTACTCTAAACATATATTTAAACTATACATGAAAAACAGACCTGCTCAGTTAGATGGATTCAAAAGTCATAGACCCAGTACTTCTGCACTGCCAAAGTGAGATACTTCAGGCTCCCAGAAATTAGTCACAGTGATATGAACATTTTGGGATCATGTGCTCACAGATAAGATACCTCTGAGATGCACAGAACTCAAACTCTAGGAACCCTGGAAGACTATCCACACTATGAGAAGTCCAGAAACCCTGGACTGCTGCTGAAAACCATATCCTCTTCTCAAAATCAGTAGGGCTTAATATGACTTAACTCACTACTATACCTAGATGGGACCATAAAATTAAAAGGCAGACATGGGTCAAACAATAATTCTGCACATAAAAAAAACTACAAGTATCAGATTTGTTGGAAAGTTCTCTTCATAAAGTTAATTTTAAGTGTTTTGATGTTATTATCAGCATACATGAAAAATCTGAAGAAGAATATTACCATTGCATAAAACAAAATAATTAAAATCTTCCAAAAGCCTCTTTGGTTAGGGAAATGAGCTACTCAGTTATTAAAATAACTATTTTTAAGGCCATTAAATGTTTAATATCTTCACAAAGTATTTTCTTTGCACTTATTTTTACATGGTGGACAAAGTCTGTTTTAGGAACACATATTGCTAATATTCTCATTGGTTAGTGCAGCACCTCTTATCTAAAAATATTTTATGGTATGTTACAAATAGCTTACAAAGCCAGAAAAAAAAAATAAACAAATAAAAATCACCCAGCCATCCCTAGCAGCACACAGCATATCATGAAGTTGACTTTACTTTCGTCTATTAGATTTGTGATCAACTTTAAAGATATCTACTAAACGTCCATAGAACTACTGGTTCCAGCCACACAATTTAACCAGTATGTGTAAATGTTTAGGTATTGTGAATAGTCTCACCATTTTAAGACATGAGCATGTCCCTACACAGCTCAAATAAAAAGTGAAGACCAATTTAACAATTGATTTGAGGACAATATAGAACGCCAAGAATGAATTAAATCATGAAACTTTCAATTAAAATAGATATATTTTCAGAATATTTGGGAAATTCTATTATATATTCTCTTGCAGTAAATGATGAAATGAGGAAAACAGCTTTGTGAGAAACCCGAAGCTTGCCTGTGGTTCATTCTGCAATTAACTGATATGAGTAAGTTGGTTAAATCAAGCTAAATGACAGCTAGTTGCTCCACAAGGTTGAAGTATACCAGAGTAAGAGGCTTTCAAATAATCAAATCAGTGCAGAGGTTGTTCCTTCTGAACTTTAGAAACACATTAAAAGGCATTTATATTTGCATCTTCAGAACAATAAGATGACAAAAAAGGATGACAACTAATTCAGACTTAGAAACTTGAGATTACAGGAGCAGTAGCAGTGGAGAGTTTCACTATAAGAGCAAGCCAGCATTTTTGTATAGGGAGGGAGATGAAATGATTTTTTTTTTATACCTATTATCTCAATTGTCCCTCTCGTATCATCCCCAAGGAAAGAGAAGACAGCTCAGTGTCTCTGTTTCTCCCATCCCCTCCTACCACATCTGGCTGTGCCGATCTGAAGGCACCCTGCTCTCCAAGGTGCTGCTTTGCACACTGAAATGGGAATGACACATAAGAGAACTCAAGAAAGCTTGTTAATCTCTTAAAAAATTGCATGGAATAACTACTGTTAAGGTCTTCTAAGAATCCTGTCTTTGCTTTGCGCAAATGCACAGGGCTTATAACCGTTAAACAAGCGAGGAAGAACTGAATCTGCATTTGTTAACATTTGTGGTGGAGGGGAGCCTGTTTGTTTGGTATTTTTTGTTGGTGGTGGTTGGTTGGGTTTTGTTTTCTTGTTGTTGTTTGTTTGATCTTGGTTGGTTGGTTTTTTAATAGAAATTCAGCACCACGCAATGCAGAAAAAAAAACACACTCCCTTCTGTTTTGATGTAAGCTTCAGTGTTGACTAAAGTGCAGGTTTTAAGATCTGCTCTTAGGAGCAAAAATAATGTAAATGCTCTAAAAACTACACACCTAAGCCCGAACACTGCAGAAATGGGGAATACACGTTCCTGGGCTGTAGAGATTGCTCCCTTACAAGAAAAAGAGCACAACTCTCCCTACAGTTGAGGTAGGTCTCACCCTTTTTCATATTAGCATTGGTTTGTTTTCCACCCTCCTCCTTCCTGCCCTCTCAGGCATGGCAACCCAGGCAGCCAGTACAAACAGATAGGACCTTGCTATCCATCTCAGCTCCCTCCCTTTCTCTCCTTTTTTTTTTATTTTTCATTGTTTTACAAGCATCAAAATGAGAACTCTGTCCAAGATGTTGCTTGTGTCAAACAGCCTGTGGCACTTGGTGAACCTGAGCACTGGGCATTCGCTTACGGCTTTCATCAAGCTGATCCTCAACTGAGGCAGCCCAGAAGGTAGAGCTAACACTCAGTGTTGTCACAAGGACAAAGTGCATGGAGAACACTGGCATCTCTCCAAAATACGCTGATGCCAAGGCTGTCCTGAGAACAGAGATCAGAAAGGAAATGGCCTTAAGAACATATGAGGTATGATTACAACAAAGTTCATGTTCACACATGAATTAACAAAAAAATAAAGATGAGTATTTAAACTCAGAATATGTCCTTTCTCTCGCCTGTCAAATCCTTCCAAGCACTTCATGTACAAAGACTGAATTTCTAATGTCCAAACACTTCTTAAGAATACAGATATTCAACCACAGCAATGACTTCATTCTTTGTTTCCCACAGCCACTCATTCACCCAGGTCAGGCTACCTGCCCAAAATACTCCACGCCAGTAGAAAAGCCAGGCCTTTGATTTTCAGATCCAAATGTTTGCCAAGTGTTCAGCCCTGAAGACATTTTCAGACAATTAGTTCAGAAGCTTTGCACAATTTAATCAGAAGTTTTAAACTCTGATTGTACAATTAAAACAGTATATTCTTGCAGTTGTAATTTATCACGCTGCTCCCGTGTCAAGTAATCTGGCCAACAAAACTGCCTGGTACCTAGGAGTGGAGAAATGAGGAGGATAATGTTCTGCAGGAAAGCAGGTCTATCTAACATTTTACAATGCTAAAAATACCCTTGGGACTTGTTCTGATATCTTGTAATTATGTGCACATATCCTGATTTATGGTGCATGTCTCCCAGCTCAAGAAAGTATGCACTCTGCCTCATATCTTGCCCTATTTATGAGTAAAATACTTGATTCTGTAATGTCATAAAAGAGAGGACAGGCTCATTGCACATGTTACTATCGATTTCATATGAGCATGGGGCATAATCTAATGATCCTTTTCAGCTGAGGATAAATATGCACAATTTAGCCTTAAACAGAGTCAGCATCAGATCATTTCAACTGCTGCCTTTGAGAAATGTGGCTGAGATGCTAAAGACCTCCACTGTCCAGCCTCCTTCATAAGTCTGGTGGAGAATGTGGGAAAGGAGATGGAGACAAGCAAGTTGGAAAAAGGACAAGAAATGTTAGCACCTGTGTATCAAGAAACACCACTTCTTCAGGCCAAATTTGTGAATTCACGTCCCACTTCGCCCCCACCCCATCTCCACATTACCACGCTCTCCCACTGGGCAGCAATGAACAAAACAAAAAAAATCCTCTTGGCAAAGGGCTGAGGTGGTTGATAGCAAAATAGGTATGCATTTCAGTTGTGAAGACTACTGAAAACATCTTAACCAATAGGCAGATACAGCTCCTTTTCAGTTATACACAGTCTCAAAAGGAGGAGGGATGGCCTGGCTTAGACCAAGAGGGCAGATCTCCATTCCCTAAACCTGCTCTGCAATCCTCACACAACCTTGGGCATGTGGCTGAAGTCCTCTCTGTAACAAGACATGGAAAGCAAAATAGCAACCAAACCCATAAGCAATGCTCTGAGGTTTGAGATATTAATGGTTTCCAAACAAACGTTGATCCTATGGTAAAAAAAAAAAAAAAAAAATAGTCTTATTTTAAATCATCCTTTTTTGTGTTTATATATAATTATTATTATCATTTTCAACCAGATTCCAGATGAAATAACATGTGCAAATTTAGCATTGTAACATGTTTTTCTATAGTTATTTCATGTTGGTATATAGACTGAAATGTAGCTTAAACAACTGTTTTTCCCCACATATGCAGAAGCCACAAAAGTTGATGGAAAAGCAACAACCTAATGGTGAATTTACATCTGTCCAGTTTTCTCGGGAAAGTTCACATAGGTAGATAGGCAGCCAATTTTATGAAGAATAACCTTCACAAATAGAAATAAAAAAGTGACAACTTCTTGATAAACTTTTTTTTAAACAATATAATTTGTATGATGTTCATATTTTAAACATTTTTAAGAAAATGAAAGTGGGAGGCTCGCTCATCCTGACCTCTTTCTACAAATAATCCCAGCATTCACATCTGTTACTAGTGTCTGCATTGCTGCTAAAGTAAAATGTTTGGTTTTGTTGGGAGGGAGTGGGAGGGGAGCACTCCACTAACATTTTTTTAATGTTCCTTATTTCAGAAGACTCATCTACTTAAACAGCCTAGGGCTCTATTACGTCATGCATCAGATGCAGCCTAGAAATAATTTTATTCATCCAAAGCCATTGAGGTGCTGTGACAGTGAGGAACAAAACCCAGATTTCTTGAGACACGATCCAACATTTTAACGACAATCAATACCTTCCTCCTTCTACAAGTGAACTCCCTGATTATTAGCAACCTTGATGAATGGCAAGCTGAACACTGGATTGGGTGAAGTACTAGGCATTGCCTCTGCTGCCAGTGTTTTGCTGAACTGGATGCAGAAAAGCAGGAGTAGATATTTTTAATTATATCACTTTGACTAGACCATGGAAATAAAGTTCTCAGCAGCAGCCTGTCAAAGCAAATGTGTAACTCAGAAAGAGAATAAATTAAAAGGAAGGGGCAGGGTGGGGTGCAAATATTCTGAAGAGCAGATAGGAGGATTTAATTCTTTGGTTTCTGTGCAAAATCTTACAAGATTATCTTGAGGAGAAATGAACAAACATTCTTCAACTACATAGTTACATGGAGGCAAGGAGATACTGCAGCTAAGTGTGATGCATCTTTTCAATACTCAGTACTCACTGTTTACTAATGGTCATCATTTTGGATTAAGCAACAGAAGTAACAAGACTGTAGCTTGGTTTTCCCTCCTTCACAGGCACCACCTGACAGCCCCTCACAGAAAGTAGTGCCAGGATGGTTCAAGAGGGACCTGAATACATTGATTCAGGAATACATTTAATAAGGCACACTCTCTGTGCAAATGCCATAACCCTCAGAGCATAGCATGCTGGAGGGCAGCTTCCCTACCCTTCACAGGATGTTTGGTTTGGGGGTAGTGCAGAAGGAATGCTTCTGACCATCTCACCTGTCTCATACAGGAGCTAGTTTTTAAAAGAACTTATTTTTTGAAGCCAAATATTTCATATGATGATATGAGAAGAAGTACCACGTATTGATGTAAGCGTAGTATTACACTAAACAGACTGAAAATTACAACAGTGAAAGCAACCCTTGCTGAGCTAACTCAGGCATCCCCACATGATATGGCACTGGGCCACAGAGTCAAACTGTTCTGAACGTCTTCTAAAAAGTGAGCAATAGCAGCTACAGGGCAGCTCACCTTTTCTGAGCGTCAGCGTGAGCTCAGTTTGGCTTTCTGCACTTTCCTCACACCAGCAGTGCTGTGCCAGAGCCTTACGCACGCGCACGTGCCATCTGTCCTGGGAAGAAGAGCAGATAGAAAAGTGCTCTTGGTTTGGGGAATAAAAACAGTCTTAACTGATTCTGCTTTTACCTTGAAAGTGCCACCAGGAGACTGTCCCAAGGGCTCTTCTGAGCTGGATAAAGCCTTTCTCCTGCCCAAACTCATGCTTTGGCTCCCGTGGAGCCAGCAGCTGCCACTGCCAAGAGGAAGCATAAGGCTGAAGCTCACCGGTGGCCTTCCCGCCTCCACAGCCCTTATGAAACAAGTGAGCCTTTTCAATCCTTGCCTCTGGGAGAGAGCATCTGCACAACATCAAAGGGAGCCTCTGTATTTTCATTTGTAGACAAGAACTCTAGGAGACATACAAGTTTTTTAATGTACCATTTAGATTAAATGAGATTTGACATTGTTACTAGTAGGAGCATTTTTATTTTTTCTTTCTCTAAATTGAAAGCATTCAATCTCACTGATGAACACAGTATATCTGTCACAGAAATTATTGCTCACGTAGATGATTTAGGAACTGCCCTTCGTGTACCTGAAAACCTACCTACAGAGAAAGGAAGGTGAAACTAATCTTAAGCAACATGAAGGTCAAGCACATCTTAGCAAATTAAAAATAAAGGAAGACTTCTACAGCAAATAAGAGACAAAATAAGCCATCACCACATTAAGAACTATTTTCTTTCTGCAAGGATATTCCACAACAGTCAAAATAAAAAGAGCCCGAGCTCAGAAAACCAGGAATGTAATGGCATTACTGCTTTCTAGCCATGTGGAGCCATGGCGATATTTAGCATTGCAAAGAAATGGGGCCCAACATTGGAAACCATATGGACAGGAGAGAGAGAAGGATGGACATGAGTCATTTACAGTCTCAGCAGCCCAAAACTGTCAGGAGTCTGCAATTTTTAGCTTGCAAAATATAGTACGTATTTAGCATCTGAAAAGTCTGGATTCTGTAATAAGTACCAGACTCAAAACTTAACGCGCAGAGGATATAGCCTCTTTGTAACACATTCAATAACATGGTACTTGATCGAATAAGAGCAGCCATTTAGACTTTACATATTGAGCAATAGCTCATCTACAAAATGTCAGAGGATAGAAAAAGGAAAAGAACACATTACAAAAGAATATCCAGTCCATCAGATAAGACTTAAAAGCAATATATAATATATCCAGGATTAATAACATATTAATAGCTGTGCAAACTCATACCATTCCCATTTCAATAGCTTGAGCCAAATAGGGAATGCATCTGACTTTATCTTTTCCGTAATTCTACTTTTTAACAGTTATATTGAATCAGGTCAAGCAGAACTCAAGATACTTTATTTCAAGCTTATTTCAATGGCTAGAGCAGCAATTTGAATAGGAAGCGAGAGTAGTACTGTTCTCCATAGTTTAAACTATTTTAATAGTTTAAATAAATGAAAGTTATTGAAACTGGTTTCCAGAAACGAACTTGAATCATGCAGAAATGTGCTGTTTCAATAAAGAATAGGATCAGCAGCACAGAAATGAATTACATTAAAAAGCAAAAATATGCCAAATCAGACAAAGATTTAAAACTCCAATACATCACACAGGTGATTCTCCAGTAACACATTTCCACATACACCTGTTGCACACAGGAGGTAGGAAATGAAAAGAAATGTTAATCCACACAACAATGCAACTTGATGGAAGCAGAGAAGTGACACAAGGGCTTCAGTCCTATATTTCAGAGCAGGTATTGGGCCAAAACTAGATATGGCAGCACGCAAAAGGACTAGGTAGATGATTAGAGGAGCACCACTGCAGTACATGTAGGAAAAACATTTTAGAGAAATTCCAGCACCAGAGGTTATATGTTGATGCTTCAAAGCATGATGTTTCTAAGATCACACTCTCATTATGTTTCTTTTTATAGACATAGAACCATGAAGGAAAGACCTTGCTGACTGCAGCAATTTTCTCTGCTGAGATACGCTATTGGCACTGAACTGACAGATTTATATTAAATTAAAATACAAATCCTAAGTTATCTTCACTTAAATGCAAAAGCATATACATACTGGGCTCTCAGTGAAAAAATAAAAATAAAAATAAATAATAAAAAAAAAACAGAAGAAAAAAAACATACAGAACGATTTCATTTTTAGCTGCAATAACCATAGTGTTCACACAGTTATCATCTAATACTCTCAGGCCAAGATACTAGTACATCACTACATGGGATTAATGGGAAAGGTTGAGTAAACCAAGTACTGTTTTGCCATGCTGACTTACCTCTTGCTTGGAGCTAGTGTGAAGATCTCCAATGTCTCCAAGTAGTGCCCACAACCCAGCATCATCATGCAACAGAAACTTGTCCAAAATCACTGGAAAGCACGTGCCATAGTAAGCCACAAACATACACGATGGATGTAGGCATTAGGTACCCGTATTTCTTATTTCAAGCCATAACTCTAAGCCTCAAAACACACATCAACTAACCCAAGATGCCAAAATTTTCATCGCAAAATGTAAGTAGACCCCAGAATTTCCACATACAGCAGATGTGCCCAGAAACATTTCAACCCCAGGAGGTCTGAGAAATTCACATCTTTCCAAGGCCAAACCCTCATTAGGATCTTCTCCCTCCTACATCTTGCTTAAGGCAGTCAGCCCCACAGGTGTGCTTAAAACATTTTTTCTATAAGTTCCACATAAAAACACAGCAGTAAAGTTTGTCTTTAAAATCAGTTATTATCACAGTGGCAGAAGCATTATATCTTGCACTCTTTCAAGCAACTCTTCTCAGCCTCTACGTGCAGAAACCAGGTGCCTATTTCAGGAACAAGGAATGAACCTATGAGGTGGACCAAGAACCCAAAGCCCAGACATAGCAATTGTTCACGTTCTGGCCATAAAGTTCCCTTATGAACCTGCATCAAACTTGACTGGCAGCTCATTCAGTGTCTGGAGTGAAGTAAAGGGGAACAATTATACTATCTCAAATCATCATTATTGTTTCAATGATTGCATTAGCATTCTCCAAGCATAAACGTTCCACAAAACATTTCAGGCAGACATCTAATGATGGATTTTCCCAACAGAGAAAGCAATTCCTCTAAGCAATAAAACAGTCTGTGAGAAATCCTGCAGTCATAAATCTAGTATTTCTCATTACAAAATTTACATCAGCCACAAAGTGATTACTTCTAAAATTACAAACCCTTGTGGGCAGCAATATTAGTGGGTTACCAATTGCCATTCTCATGACTCGTGAGAAAAGCAAAGTTATAATAGTCTTGTAAAACACAAAATATCAAAAGAATTAATTGTCTTATTATAGACAAAGTTTAGGGCATCCACAGAACAGACATGTAGTTATTGAAGTACAAAGACCAGCAGTAAGTCCCCATGGAAACTCTCAAAGGTTACATAGGAAAGTCTGAACAACACAGCTTTGTCACAGCTTCCCAACACACCCTCCACAAGAGCTGTCCCCACAGCAAACCCTTCACTCCCACTCACCACAGGCACCCAACAATTCCCCACATGGGAGCAAGGAGCACACAAGAAGGAAAAAGACAGAAGACAAAGAAGAAAGGGTGCATCCATGGCCGCTTTCTCCTCCTGAAAGCGAGCTTTAACTTCCCGGCCTAACCCAGCTGCTGGCCCCCATCCAGTGCCAGGAGCTTCGGGGCCCACAATGTTTGACAGGTCCCCTCCTGGGGCAGTGAAATTTCAGCTCACAACAGGTGAGGGGGGTACACGGGGCAACGCGTGCGCTGGTTTTGTCTGGCTAGCTTGGGCCTGGAGCAGACTGACTGTAGGACGTTTCAGGGAGCAGATGTCCTACAGAGCCAGTTCAGCTCACCTGTGTCTTCTTGCAGCCTTCTTTTCCCTAGATGCTGCAACCTAGCCGTGACCTGGTGCATGAGGATCAGGGAGCTCTATAAAGACCACTGGGATTAAACCAGACACATTTTAGCAAGAAAAGCCTGTCTTTCAACACCTCACTTTGGAAGAGGTAAGTGTTACCAATTCCTTGAGAATAGGTAAGAAATTGCAAAAAGCACCTTAACAAACACAAGATTGATCGCGCAGTGAATGTAATCATAAATAAAATTAAATCCGTTTAACTCATCAGGATTCATTTTTCCACATATATTAAGAAACGTCATTGGTTTAACTGAAGAGAAAGCAGAGGAGGAGGAGGACAAGTGGATACAGCCATTTCTGCGTGACTAGAAAACAACCCACCAGTTACCAAGCCCACGAACACAACACCACCAGCACAGGTAACAGTGCTCAGGCTCCTTCACTAACTTAAATTTTAAGCAATACAGAAGGCATCCTTCAAAAAAGGCAGTGACTGCTTTAAGGGCTTTAATAGGAAGGAAAAAAAGTGTTTCATTTTTGCCCCCAGTCCTCACCAAGGCAACTGCTACCAGCAGCATCCACACTACTTGGCCTTCCAGCATGAGGGGGGGTTCAGTCTTAAGAGGTAACACCTCTGTAGGTCCAAATCTTCATCCCAGCTGTGTTTTCCACACAGGTAATTGCACTCTAAGGTACAGAGCCCACACACAGAACAACTTGCTTTTCACAACTGGGGGACTACCCAAAAACCCAGTGGTAGGCCAAGGGACAAGCATGTAGCCAGAAGACTAATCTCGACTAAATACCATGGCAGGCAACACACTGCTGTGGAGAGCTGTCCCTGTTCATCACTGTTACGTACAGGTTTTTTTGTCAGTAGGAGGCAGCCCAGGAAGGAGCAGAGAGGCTGTGCCAACTCCAGAGCAGCAATGTGGCACCCTGAGCAACACAGCCAGTCCCCGGGCACAGGCAAGGGACAGAGGAGGCAGCACGGGACATCAAATCGAAGGCAAGTAAGGTTCCAGGCACAGCACGAGCCACTTTGAACCAAGATGAGAAAGTTGCTCTTCAGCATCCTGAGTAGCAGGTTTTGGAACCAGTTCATTCTCATGTCTGCTCTGCCTGGAGCTTCTTGGGGCTTGACCAGAGCCCAGACGCAGACAGGGGTAGCCCACTGCTCGCTGCAGCTGTAGGAAGTTATTATTACTTCACTTTTACTGCAAGTCCGATCTTTGGGTTTTGTATTGCTTACTTTGCACGGTATGGTGCAAAATTTATTACAAGCAAGGTAACAGTAGCAAAAAAAAAAAACCACTGTAAATACATGCTCGCAAAAGAAATGAAGTTTTATTACATACAAAAATATACTATAAACACATTCCCACAATTTATTACCTCATCTTTGCCATACCCTGTGCACTTCATTTTAACTATTCCGGGAGTAGCCTGGTCAGATTTTCCATGTTTATGAGAAAACTATTTTCCAACTATTTCTATTCCTTACCATAGAATGAAAAATATTCAGTATGCTTATGCTTTCTGCCCTAATAATATATTTGAAATTTATAGGGCTGTAAAATGATATCCTAGCATGGCATTAGCTATTTCAATCTTTGATCTATTGGTGCCATTTGAATGGGTGATAATCGTTTACCAGCTCAAAATACTGGCCTAGTAAAAATCACTTCAATGCTCCCATAACAAATATTTACCCTCTAGCTGTAAAACGTATTTTCTGTGGGTAAATTTTCTATTTTAATAGATGTTCACATGCTGTATTGCTCTTGTGTATCCAGTTCTACATACACCGCAACCCACAGTCTCAACCTTTCACAGTTAATTACCAAAAAAAAAAAAAAAAAGCATTTTGAGAAAAAGAGTTTAAAGGACCTTTATTTAGAGATGGATAAAAATTGATAGGTATATTATGCCTAAGTTAGCTTCACATCTCATAATTGAGAACCATCAGAAGGCAGATTTGCTCTAAATTGGGACTGTCTGAGAACTGCTGATGAGCACAGAGTGAGGCCCAAGTCCTCCCATCCCTCTCGCTTAGAGGGATGTGCCCTATGTGGTAGCGATCTCCAGAATGGTTAATTCTGATACCTTTTAACCCTGTATAATTTTCCTGTCTTCACCTTACTCCTGTTAGGTGATTATGAAAAAAAAAAAATGATCACAATCCAAAACCAGAAGTCTTGTATTTCTGCTTGGAGCACATGTATCTTTGGATTATCAGTGCAGGGAAAGTAGCTCAGCTACTGCCAGACGGACATCACCCAGGATAAAGACCGGCCATCTCCACAAGAGATTGCTTTTTGCCTCTTAAAAAGATGCTTCAAGCTGAAAAATTAGTTTTGATATGGGAGTTAAAACATTTCATCTTGAAACTGTCATAATGAAAACTTTCAATTTCCTGGACTGTTTATTAAAATATCAAAACATTGCAGTATTTTTCAAATTCTCCCCACCCCACCTCCTTAAGCAGGGAAAGAACAAACGAGAAACAAAACTGTTTGCCGCATCAGACCATAGTTCTTGAACATTCACGGTCTTTCCCTACTGTGACAAAATACAGAAAAAAATGCATTTGTCTCCCCAGCACATTTACTACTCAACCAAGAACACCCTTCCCCTTTATTGGGGTCATGTTTGCAAACACATAGCCAAACTACCACTCTTCACCTCAACTTTTCAAAATTCTTTTTGGAGTATTTTCAGTAGTTTCCAGTAAAAAAAAATGAAGTTGATTTTAAGCAATTAATTTTGGCAGTTAATTAGGATAAGGAAATTCAAACTAGCATATTTTTCCAGAGAAAAAAGATCTAGCTTCACACAATGAATTCCTGGTAATAGAGACCAAACTCATGCCAACAGCATCTGGCCCAGTGCATGACTGGTCACTCTTTACTGTTGTCAGAAGATCAGGTTGTGAAATCAATCTCTGATTCCCAATTAAACCACTTCCTTCAGCTAGGAGACTTTCTGCCATATTACCAGAGAACAAATCCTGCACCTACCATGTCTTCCAGTAGCAGGAATTTACCCTCCAATGGTCTTTCTGCAGGGTCCTGTCCTTGCCTTGCAGGATGTAATTTACACCCGATACCCCAATGCAATTTAAATACACATTTTCCCCAAATTCTGCTAATTTGGCAAAAAAAAAAAAATCTTGATTTCCAAGCCGGCTTTTTAGAATGCACATAACTGAGGTGAATAAGCCTATGTTGCTACTTTTGTTTCAGGGATGAAGCACAACAATTTACAAGTAGATCTCCAGTGGGGTTTTACAGATGTGTGCTCAATTCTGTGAAACACAGAACTTTCATAAATAGCCTGGAAAAAGTTAATAAGGAAGTGAATATGCTTGCTGGAAACACTCCTTTCCTTACAGCCCCAAGTAACTTAGCAACAGTGAAACACTCAAAGAAATTTATGATACGAAGTGACTGGGTGCTAGATGCAACAGCAGATTAAATTCAAAAGAAGAAAAATGTGAAGCGGTACTCATGGGGCAGTAGGGGGTGGGAGCAGGGAATTAACTTTCCATAGAAAATAGTTGGGCCTGAGCCAACCATCACCATTCAGGATTTTGGGATTATGCTGAATAACACCGTCAAAATCTCTCAGGTATATTCCAAAATTTCACAAGGAAAATGCAATGATGGAAGTTATTAGGAAAGGACCAGAGATGAGAAAAGAGAATTTCGTATAATGTGTCTTTATAAAAATACAAAACTGACACTTGAATATTTCTGTATGGTTCCAGTTTGCCCTGCCCTGCTAGAAGGTGTAAGAGGAAAGGCAAAAGCTATGAAACAAATTCTGTCTGAAAGATGATTAGATAGATCACAATGCCTCAGCCTGGGTGAAGATGATGGACATTGTGATAGACATGTATACAATGACAGGTGACACAGACACAGAGGGGAAATCACTGCTCACCATCTCTTCCAACACAAGAATCAGGGTCAGAAGCAAAACTAGTAATACCAAAAGGGATGTCACTTGATCCATTGAATAATTAAAATGAGGAACCAACTGCTACAGAAATTAGGCAATAAAAATTTATGTAGTCTGGGAAGAATGAGAAGTAAGAACATTTACCAAGAGCTATAACATATAATAATGCTTCTGCTGGTCGAGGCGGTCCTGACCTACAAATCTTGAAGGGTGGGGGGCAGCATGTACCCAGGAAGTACTGCTATAATCTTGAATTGCTCTTTGCTGTTTCTTTCGTATCATCCATTCCCAGAGGGAGCTGACACAAGGCCAAATAGACTTTATTATGACAGTACTTGGGGCATTATGATACACACTTTTATGACATTAGAAAAACAAATTTCAAAAACATTCAACCTACATCACTTTTCCCGTGCTTGCAAGAATAAAGGACAGCTTTCATTAGAAAACCCACTGCTGCTAGGCTAATGCTATGACTTGAAAAAGTTCATCTTACCTGTGGGAAAGGGAAGGCAAAAGACATCAGAAAACAGAAAAAAATATGAATCAGGAATGGAGCTGACATTCACAGAGTTGCCCTGACATTGCTCTGTGTTCATGAGTGCAGCTGAGGATGTCTCAGATCATCAGTGCATGGTGCTTCACCCACTTGTGGAGTGGCTGCACAGAAATAGGTTGTTCAGAAGTTATTCTTCACAGGTGCCTTTCAGGCAAGGTTTTGCACAGTTAATTTTGATAGTAACATCCACCAGTGGAAAACTAAAAGTTGCCTCACTGTTTTTTTTCCCTGAAAAGGAGAGAGGGGATACAAAATGCAGTTTGAGAACTGTGTTTGAAATGTCTACAGCATTCATTGCTGGAAAGTGTTTTTTTCTTCCCTTTTTTTTTTCCTTGGGGGTGGGGGGAAGAGGAAGGGGGCATTTGGGGTTTGTTTGCTTTAAAAGCTCATATATTTTTTCTACTTTTGAGTGTCTTGCATACTAAAAATGAGATACAAATATGGATTTGTCTGACAATGAGAGCTTGATATGTAACATACCATTTCAGATCATGAGGGTACTACACCTACTTTGATTTCTTTAAAGAACCTCAGAGTATACTGGCTAGAGAGTGTGACATAACAGCTGCAATAGTTATAAACAACTTTTATTCTCCCCAGATAAGATTTCTCCTATGAAATTTTCCCAGTAAGAAATTTTGAAAGCTGACATGGGGTTGCTGGTTGGATTTCACTGCAAGTAAAATATATGCTGTTGTGTCATGTCCTGAACAGAAAACTGAAGCAGCCTTTTTAAATTCTCAGCACTGCTAACACTTCCAACAAGTACTTCAGTATTGGTTTTGGTCTTATCTGTTTCTAACAGACAGCCTCATGCCTTGGAAATTTGACCTGAAAGAAAAATTCAGCCCCAAGTATCTGCTGTCAATTGTGCAGAAAATAGGAGATGACAGCAAAGTCACTTCTGCATGCTGAATTAGATCTCTTTCCAACATCTTCTAATGTCATTATTAGCACTCAAATACACTGTGTCAAAATGCATCTGTATAAGGAGGTGGACCGGGCAACATCAAATTTATCTCTTAGTCAATAAGACAAGATGGTTTTGATTCAGGCTTTTGAATAGGGAGAGACTCTTAACAAAAAGGATCTGTTCCACCATGAAGTCTTGTTTGTGAATGTGGATGTTATAATGGAAGTGGTCAGGAAAAAAACTGAATTATGCAACTTCATTGAATTGCTAGAATCAATAGTGCAATGTGAGCTGTTAAAATACCAGTTTGAGCCTTAGTGCCTATACCCCAAATACGTCAATGATGCAATGTGAAGAGTTTCAACAGCAAGATCATCTGCAGGAAAACTACTCTTTGCTTTGGAACTAGCATTAATGCCTTAATGACAAAACCTAATTCTAATACAACCATCTAAGTGTAGGTCTAAATGTGGTTTTAGAACAGTATTCAAAGGGCAGGAGTAGGATATTGCATCTGGAAAGATGAAATTTGAATGATTTATTCAGTTTCCTTTTTCCTTCTGACAAAATGTATCCAAATAAGTGAATAATAATGCACAAAAGGCATTTAAGTGACAGAAAATAGTTCCCATAGAGTCAGCAATGTCTACCCCTGTAACACTGAGAAGGAAGAATGCCTCATCTAAACAGCATCAGTGCCTAATAAATAGCTAAAACTACAGTAGTCATTACAGCTCTACACCCTGCGTCTGTGTGGCAAAGTTCACAAGACTAATAGAAGAGATGAAATAAATTACAGTGAAAAAGGTTTGGATTCTCATATACATGAGACTATTAACTAACCTAAAGAGAGACAAAAGGCTATTTTATTCCATTAATAAATGGATATTAATAAACTTCTCCTAAGCAACAAGACCCTTTATGTTATTTCATCTTTTTATGCTCTCTTGATATCCATTCCATTCAACTAACAGCAGGCAATTATTACTGGTAATGACAATAGAGTTTCATCCCACCTCATTAAAATTAGTTGGCTACCAAAAAACATTTATGAATGTTTAAATATTTTGGTTCTTACTGAGCATGTGAAGTGGCTGTAAGCCATTTACATCAATCATCCACAATGGAAGGGGTTATGCTCTGCCTTCTGTCCAGGAATCACAGATTGGTAACTAACATATCCTTTGTCCTGAAAAAGGTGTGTGGGGAGGGAAATAGTCAAAGTAGCACAACTCTTCCACCCGTATGATTTTTGTCTTGTGCAACAACAGAAAGTTTGCATAAATCCTAAAACCCTAATTTCTCATCTTCTTATAACACAGGAAGTTAACCACAATCAAGCACGCTTTGAGTGGTATAACAGTACCCTAACAGAGAAGTATGACGACATTTCCGTTCTTCGTACATACAGTATATGTATAATATACACCAAGTTCCATCAGCCACAGCTAAGTGAACTCTTTTCTCCTCTGCTTATTTGCAAATTAAGACTCAGTGAAAGACTAAAGGGCCAATGACCAAGAGACCAGAAGGAGAAGATACATGCATAGATGTTATCTCATAACCTCTTCCCCTTTTTTTTCTGAATTATGAACAACTGTTTGCTTGAATGTTGCTTCCAATATTTAAAGTTTTGTCTGCTTGTCCACTTCCGTGAAAAGAGCAAACCCACTGCTGGTTTATAGAAAGGTGTGGAAAGAGGGAGGCAGAGTTTTAACTGCTTCCCCATCTCCTCTCTAAAGCTGGGCTGGGAAAGTTGACACTATTTTTTAATCTCACCACATGGAAACAGACCCAGCGAAGGCTGCCCCAAACCCAGCATCCTACTAAAGATTAAGATTAATCTCAAGCATAATTTGGGATAAAGAAGGGATACGTGGACAAGTCACACAGAAACATAAGGGCAAATACTTGTTACACTTACTGTTGCTCAGCAGTAGACTTTTCAGGATAATAAATTAACCACGTGTGTAAAAAATGCAAGTAGTCTTGCTCTGTATCTTCATCAATTGATACATCTTATATGATGTGAGACTGCAGGCTGACATTCCTCCAAAAACTACACCAAAGAAGATCAAAGATTTTGAAAATAAACTGGAAGATGGGCATATAAACAAGGTCACTGCTTTAGTGAAAGATGAATGTAACAAACCGGTATAGTTTTTAAAGTAGATCTTTTCAAAGACTGAGCAGGGACCAGGCACTATCCACAACTACAATGACATGGGATCATTGTTCAAAAGAAAGTGATAAATGGCTTCTTGAAGGGCAGCCTTGCATTTGGGAAGTAGAAATGGCAGAAATTACCAAGCTGATGTGTAGGTCAGAGCGTTTCTTGTATGTTCTTGTGCCCCTCCTGGGAGGGAGAGCTCAAGCACCCTCATGCCTGGGTGAGCAACTGCTTCCCTGCAACCACAGCAGAGCAGAGCTGAGTTCGGATTACTCTATTTTGATCTCCTTTCAGGGGCTGGGAGAAGTTTTTCTACCTGATGGGCAAGTACAGTGAGTCTGCCAACAGATACAGGAGAAAGCTTTGTGAGTATTCTCAAATGCACTAATAACAAAGCTGCCTAAATAATGTACATTCATACATTTCTTTTACATATTCCTCATCAAAAGACAGGAATTAGAAAAAAAATAATAATAAATAAATAAAGAGCTTGAACTACAGGATTTAAAACGTAATAATCATTTCTGGAAAGGGACATATAGTTGTTAGGGCCATAAAATTAACCCAAGAAATGAACAACACGTTCTTTATTTCTCATAAAAAGCTTTTAAGTGATGAATTAGATTAAACAGACACCTTGTTTTGCCTCCCAGTAAATGGCAATAACAGTATGAACCAAGGAAAAAATGTGAAATCAAAGGATCATGCAATTTAGATTGATGAAAAAAAAAAAAAAGGATTTATCACACAAGAATTGTGTGAGAAGTCCCAACCGATGCTAACAGTGCTCAGAAAAGTGCAGCTGAGCACCAGAACGCATCCTCCACCAGGGGCAGAAGCCAGCAGCTCAACAGTGACAACAAGAAACCTTGCCAGTGGTCTGTGGACAAAAAGTTATGAACTGGCTAAGTTTCAGTTGCCAAGGTTGGTGCTTCTGCCTACCTCCAAACTCAGTGGCACAGCTAATAAGCACAAGAGGCCACCCACACCCTCCCCTTACCTCCACCTGAATCCACTCTGTGAACAGACCATCTAACAAAACGGGAAAAGGGAGAAAGAAAAAGAAAGAAATGGGGGGAAAGGATGTGAAGTATCCTATATCTCTAAAAGAAATATAAAGCCTAGCAAGTAAACAACAATCCCAAAATAATGCGTATGGGTACTAAGTAAATACAGTACTTTATCTTCAGCCCAAACAGATTTCTAATTTAACAAACTCAGCAATTAAAAACCAATTGTAATGGTACACAAGATGCGTGTGTGCTTCCCTCAGCTGAGCAGGGTCAGACAGTTTCTCATTCAGGGAGTAATTAAATTTTCCTAACAATCTCACAAGGTTTCCTGCACAAAGGAGCCAGGCCTGCTTATGCTATTCACATGAGCAAATATTTTTATGGAGCAACAAAAAATGATTGAACATTCGTTTTGCATTCTTCACGCTATAGAGAAGCACAAAAAATAGTCAAAGACAATTAGAGACTGTAAAGCTATCAGAAACCCAGGAATATAATCAATTAACTCTCAATAGTGTCTATTTACTCTGTTTTTCCGAAGTGAAAAGGTTCCAAAGAACCTTGAAGACAACAGGTCTAATGGCAATGCAACTCTCCTAGGCATCACCCAAGCAGTCCCGTGTTGCATGTACTTTTATCGGTATCTTGCTGACCGTGATCAAAAAACAATTTTAGTTATGTTTCCCATAAATTACCTGGAATACCAGAAATAATAAATAAAGGTCCTAAAAGCATTCAGAACTTATCTAGCCTGATTTTTCATGTATTGTGCCCTTTTACACACACTTTTAACAGAAACACAATTATACTTTTGAGGAAATGCTAACCTCATTGTAAACATTACAGAGGACACTGGTTTAAATCAAACCTCAACTTCATTTTAGGGGAGTCAAAATCTTGACTTCTACTTCATGGTAGGAAGACCTCATGGAAGAAGAAAAGTTATACATGACCATAGGCATAGAAGAACTGGCTCCAGAGGTATCCTCAACATTTCAGAATCAGTTGAGTCAGCCAGACTCAGATTCTGAAAGAAAGATCTACTCATTTATTTTATCAGAGAAAATGACTTATTCCAACAGCCAGAAAAGATTACAGACTTACTATTGGTGATTTGCCTGAGGGTTTTTACAGATACTCACACTAAAAGCAAATAAAAAAAATACAAAGCATTCCACGTTGGACATATAACTAGTGATTATAAATTTTGCTTTACCATCATATGGTTTTGGGACCCACACACAATGTTAAAAAACAAAACTACATCACTGCCTAAGGGAGAAAGGGGTAGAAATTTACTTAAAAAAAAAAAGTGAATGAAAAATACTCTTTTGGTTACGAACTAAATATTGACCAAAAAATAAATGCTATTTTCATAGCAATATTTCTGCAATTAAGTTTATGCGCCCTGTGCCCCATAATCCCAATGAAACAACACAAATAGCTACTTTCATTTGCAACAGTTTGATTTTTGAAAAGAACACGAAATTAACTACAGCAGAGCTTTTTTTAAGACATGCTTGTGCTTGAGAAATCATTCTAGGAAAAAACAGCACAAAGTGTACCTCTCAAGTCTGCAGGTACAGTAGTACAAATTTTATTTAGTTTCGCCATTTGTTAGCTGATTAGCATATGCACATAGGATGAAAAAAGAGACCTAACAGGGTAGGTCTCATTCCTGCCTTATGTTTCAGCAGATGTTGTCTCCTCCACAGAGGGTCCAGAAATTCTGTCCCCATCTTGAACTTCAAAAACCTCAAAAGGAAATGGTGATAATGGCATTGGGGTGTTTGCAATTTAATTCCTCTGAAGACCTCCTCAGTACATACAGGTTCTGCTACATGAGGCAAGGACTGCAACATCCATCTTCAGCACAGGGAATTCACTGAGCATCTCTGCCCCAGCCTTTCTCTGAATGCCCCCAGTTATAATGATGTCATCAAGTGGTCCCATAGATTTTCTGGGTTTGATACGCCTCAGAAATTTTCCTAAAAACTTGAGTATCCTTTGGTAAGGCACTTTTCTAATTCCTTATATGGATTTTTAATTTCCTGTTTGTGTTTGACCTGCAATGTTCTCAGGACTTTCCTCTTCTACTTATTCAGGCAGGCTTTCCCTCTTCCAGCTGCCAGCCATTTTGCTACCATGCCCTCCCCTGGCCTTCTTATTGAGGGAGGCTCCGAGGGATGATGTAGTCTTACCTTGTTAGCATGCATCACATCTGGGGGATTCTAAAAACTTTATTACAACAAGCTGATAGGCTTCCTGGACAATTCCTTAAGGTTTTGGGGTTTTTATTTGACCAATTGCCTGAATGTTCTGCAGACACTATACCTGAAACTGCACGACCACATGCTGCACATATTTATTGTGCTCTCTTCAGCTATGAAGTTCCACCTAATCCTACAACGGTTGCTGATTACCAAGCAGCTCTCAGAATTGGCCACTGCACACCACTCCAGACCACATCCAGGACTGCACCTTTCCATCTCGGAGTCCTAGCACCGGGTGCTCTGGGAAGCAGCCACTTTGCATGTCCAGATGCATCCTCTCTGCCTCCCATCCCAAGGAGGCACTGGTCCAGCCTCTATGGGCCTCAGTTGTAGCCTCCCACTGTTGCTGCCTGTCCTGAATTTGCAGCTTCTCTACTCTCATTTCACATTTCCTGAGCACTATTACAGCTCTGGGCAGGGGACTGGTAACACAATCTTAGCACTACAATTCTATTAGAGCACAGGATTTCTGCCCAACATGGTTCCACAGTCCTTCTCTTTTACCGTAACATTTTTATGCTGCTATACTTGATAAAATACTCTACATACAGCACCACTCCCCTGACTGTATGTCCTCTTCAGCTTTCCTATAAAGCCAATATAGCCCAGCAACCAGGCCCGTTTCTTCGAGGTCATCATTTCATGCCAAACAATTCCCTCATCTTGTATTTCAGGCCTTAAAGCCAGTGGGGAAGCACTTTAAGTTTTGCCACTCTTCCATCACTTCACACTGTTTGTTAAATAGCATTGCAGGTGCTCTGATAGGACACTCCTACTTCTTACACTGCAGTGTCTTTTTTCTTCTTGCAGCCTTTTTCAGTACACTGAACACCAGCCACACTCACACTGCAGCCCCCGATTTTCCTGCCTGTGCTCCCTGCTACAAGAGCACCTCACTGCAAGAAGACACTGTGGTGTCAACTGAAGTCAGACACACCTGAGAGACCAGGTTGCTCTTTTCCAATGGCTGCTTCCTTCCCCAAGGCTTGCATCCTCCTCAGCAGTGCAGAGGCTGCCACAGAAGGAGGCAGTACTCGTCTCCAACACCTGTAGAGGCTCCATCGGCAGCCCTGCTAGAGTCCCACTGACTTATTCACAGCTAACTGGAAGGAGGCACCCACACAAAAGCTCTATGGGGCGGGCTACCTCACTAGTGAAAACGAGATTGAAATGAAGTAAATGAAGTGGCTCAGAAGAGCAGAGAAAGCAAAATACTGAATGGACAAGGTCAGGCTATATGAAACCAGACTGTCACAGTATTTGGATGTAAGTAATACTCATCACTTCACCAGTACAACCTTACCTGCATTCTGCACTTCTTCCTCAACAACTACCACCTGTTGAATTAGGCACTCCTTGCTGAGGTCAGAATATTATGGCTGCAGGAAAGCATTTAGCCCATCATTGCTGCAACTGCAAAGTAATAAATAATACTTAGACCCAAAGAGCATGGTTTTTTTTTCTGTTTTTTGTGGGTTTTTGGTTTTTTTTTTTTTTTTTTTTTTTTAAATCACATTTGACTGGGTTGATGGCCTTCACCCCTTAACGCTATATTATTATTGCTACCGTAGGAAGACATTTAGCTTCTAATTGTGTTTGAGACATCTGTGAGTGACTCATTATTGCTTTCCCTTCTTACAAAAGATTGGTTTCTGGCTCAACTCAAGAACAAAAACACACTGAAACACCTGGGCACCAGAACCATGCTGCTCTGCCTGCTGATCCATCTGCAGAACAAGCTGGCAACCTGCTTGATCCAGGATAGTTCAACGGCGAGAACATCTTCATGCTTCTCTATAGTTACACATCCTTCACCCAGAGACAGAGGATAATTTGTATGTTATCTGCTCACTAGGTCCTTTTTTATCTATCAAAGCATTTTAGAAGTCAACAGACTTGTAAAAGATGTCACGGGCACAAGCCAGGTGCTGTAATGTCTTGGAAGAATGAAAAACAGAGGTTTTAGCAGGCGAACAAGTACTTTGACAGTAGCAATTTAGTTTCAGTGATAGAGATTTGATTATCAGTTTGGTTTATCGGTTCATTTCATTACTTATTGAACTTTGATTGAAGAAAAGCACCTGAACAACTTTAGAATATTTTAAGTTGTTCTCTATGACATAATTGATAACCATCATTTTTCTAGAAAGACAAATTGCCTTTTCATTGGCTGTCTGCTCTAATAATTACAACCTGAATAATCCTTTCAAAATAGCTTTCTCCTGACAGAAAATAAAAATATAGAATGAAAAGGGACATTACATACAGCTTCTAATGTTTTTCTCTTTCCCACCTTATAATTAAAGGGCTTGTTATTCCAATTGTTGCTTTGCTATTGCTGTTACTAAAATGATCAGGAATTATTCTAAAGTCTTTCTGCATATGCCTTTAAGTACTTCCATACTATATTGCTACCATTTAAAATATACTTACTATGGTCAGTAATTCGTTTCTTTTCATAATGGCACAGAAGTATTTCACACTGGCATTCTCTCACTCTCTCCAAGTGAGATCAACAAATGCCACAAACATTTTTCAGTAAGAAGAAGAATTTATAGGAACTGTTTCCTCTGGATTGGGAAAGAGTCTTTAAATGGTTTAAAGCCTCCTGATCTACTTCCATTAATACCATCTCACATTAAACATTAAAAACAACTCATTATTTCTAGCTTTTAAAGCAAAATATATCATGACTTGAGAACCTTCCCTCTGAGATACTGGGCTTAAAGACTAAACTCAGAAGTTTAGTTTATTGAGTTAATAGGAAAACCCCAACTCTTAGTCTTGCACATCATAAATATTATGAAAAAAAAAGGGGGGGGGAGAAAAATATCATTAATTGTCCACAACGATATCTATTAGATGATCAGTACAAGTCAACTGTACACCTGTCTCAAGTTAAATTCAGTACTTTGCCATGATGTGTGTGAAGAGATAATGGGAAGAAGGAAAGGCCTGTTATTACGAGCACAAAGTGCTAATCTGCTGTCTAGGTCTTACTGAACCTCTCCCCTAACATTTAATCTAAAATGCTTTCAGCTCTTAAATTCACCTTCCAAAACCAGTAGGAGGTTAAGGCAGGACCCAATGGGAGGTTACATTTATTTAATATTCAGCCCTTTCTCAGATGAAATATTGCAGTCTATCCTCACAGGTATTTGTCAAACCATTAGAGTAATGGTTTATAGCTATTACATGAAATTGTAGTTCTATTTGTAACTACCGTTGACAAAGGATAAGCAAAGTGCATTCATTTTCTTTGAAAAATACCCAAAACCTTTGCCACAGAACACTGAGGGAATTTGACCTGTTAACTAGTTCAGAGCTGTGAGCTGAGGCAACGCTAGTAATTATTGTTTACCAAACACGAACCTGCATCTCTGTAGGACCTGCTCTAGTACCACTTTTCACACATGGCAGCTCCATAGTTTGATGCAGATGAATCCTAAGAGCCCTCTGGTACTACCCCAGTTCCAGTATCTTCACATATTAACAAAATCTCTAAAATATTATAACTAGATAAAGAATTATTAAAAAAAAAAAAAAAAACGAGCAGTATATTTAGCAGATAGTATTGTGCTTGCATTTTCCTAGCATCCATTACCCAAAAAAGAAAAAAAGAAATCAGGAAGAAGCTGTAATCTCATAATGAAATACATAAAACCATCGAACTAAACCTGTCACAGAAATCTCATACACAATCTACTTAAATCTCAACGCATGCAGGTTCCACTGACTTTGCAGATCTCGGTTTCAAATTTGCTCTTACACACAGTTTCATTTCTAGAAATTTACTTTACTCTCAGTAGTTTCTAAAACCGATTAAGATTTGAAAATAAAGGATAAAACCATCTATTACTCCTCTTCAAAGAAAAGATGGAAAACAAACACTGTCCTCACACAGGTAAAACTCCACTACCAAAACAGTCCAAAATAAGATAAACTTGAGTCTAGAGTACTATGTAAATTGGCTGTACAAAGAAGTGTGATTTACCAGCTTTAACTGATCATCACTATAGAAATAAAAATCTTTTTTCTTCACCTTCAAACAGGTATCTGAATTGTGTCTGAGACAACCGATTTCAAGATATTAATACCTTAGTACAGCTAGGCAGTTTTGACTTCTGTTAATTTTTCTTTTCCGTGTCACTCTTGCTGACACTGAAGAAAAGAAACATGGGTAATACTTGTTGTTAACATTTTGAAAGCTGTCCTTTAAATAAAAGGGAATCTGGTATGAAAAGCCTCCTGTTATTGAGAACACACAGTTCATAAGAAAAAGTTTTTCACTCCCATTAAAAAAAGTTGACATAAGTATCTAGTGTCATTCTACTTAGATTCTGTTTTGTTGTTGTTGTTTTGCCTTTTGTTTGTTTTGCTTTCAATTTTTGTAATTTTTCAGTCAAGAAACAACTACTGATACGAATAATATAGACTGCCGATGTGACTCCCATCTACGAGAAGGGCCGTAAGGGGACCTGGGGAACTACAGGCCTGTCAGCCTGACCTCAGTTCCAGGGAAAGTTATGAAGCAAATCATCTTGGGTGAGATCACACGGCACTTGCGTGGCATCCAAGGGACCAGGCCCAGCCAGCACCGGTTCACGAAAGGCAGGTCGTGCTTGCCCAACCTCATCTCCTTCTATGATCGTGTGACCAGACTGGTAGATGAGGGAAGGGCTGTTGATGTAGTCTACTTAGAATGCATCAAAGCCTTTGACACGGTCTCCCACAGTATTCTCCTGGGGAAACTGGCTGCCCGTGGCCTGGACAAGTATACTCTTCTCTAGGTAAAGAACTGGCTGGAGGGCTGTGCCCAGCAGGTAGTGGTTAATGGAGTTAAGTCCAGCTGGCATCCCATTACAAGTGGTGTCCCCCAGGGGTCAGTACTGGGGCCTGCCTTGTTTAATATCTTTATTGATGACCTAGATGAGGGGATTGAGTGTACCCTCAGTAAGTATGCAGATGACACCAAGTTGGGAGGTAGTGTCGATCTGCCTAAGTGTAGGGTGGCCCTTCAGAGGGATCTGGATAGGCTGGACTGTGGCGAATGGGATGAGGTTTAACAAGGCCAAGTGCCGGGTCCTGCACTTTGGCCACAACAACCCTATGCAATGCTACAGGCTTGGGGCAGAGTGGCTAGAAGACTGTGAAGAGAAAAGGGGCCTGGGAGTTTTGATCGATGCTCGGCTGAACATGAGCCGGCCACGTGCCCAGGTGGCCAAGAAGGCCCATGGCATCCTGGCCTGTATAGTGTAGTAGTGGAATAGTGTAGCCAGCAGGAGCAGGGAAGTGATCACCCCCCTGTACCCTGCTCTGGTGAGGCCACACCCCAAGTACTGTGTTCAGTTTTGGGCCCCTCACTACAAGAAAGACATTGAGGCCCTGAAGAATGTCCAGAGAAGGGCGACAAAACTGGTGAGGGGTCTGGAACACAACTCTTATGAGGAGCGGCTGAGGGAGCTGGGAGTGTTTAGTCTGGAGAAGAGGAGGCTTAGGGGAGACCTCATTGCACTCTACAACTTCCTGAAGGGCGGTTGTGATGAGGAGGTGGTCGGCCTCTTCTCTCAAATAACTAATGATAGGTCTCAAGGAAATGGCCACAAGTCGCGCCTGGAGAGATTTAGATTAGATATCAGGAAAAACTTTTTCTCTCAAAGAGTGGCCAGGCACTGGAACGGCCTGCCCATGGAGGTGGTGCAGTCACCGTCCCCCACAGTGTTCAAGAAGTGCCTGGACAAGGTGCTACAAGATATGATTTAGTAGCTTAGTGGGTAGTACTGGTGATAGGAGGACAGTTGGACTAGATGATCTTGTAGGTCCTTTCCAACCTTGTGTTTCTATGATTATATAACTTTGGGAAACACCCTTGCAGAATCAAAATAAAGTAATAAAAAAAAAAATGCTCTAATGATGATTTTTGTTTACAGAGAGTTTCAATTTTAATTTTTAATTTCACGTTTGCAGCATCCCTTGGCTGAGCACAACCAGGTCCCAGCTTCAGCGCCTTTGCCAGCCACTGGGCTTCAGACATCCTTGTAGGACAGGCCTCTCAAAACACAGGGAACTGAAACCCCAATGCAAAGGGCAGATGGAAAAATCTCAGGTTCTTAAGTAAAATGTTACTTTGTTCTGGACCACTGTCTAGGTAAAGCTATATTGCTGACAATTATGTTATTTTCTCTCTCAGATTGGTCCCTCTTAAATAGCCTTTCTTGTTATTCCAGGCCTCTGGAATAACATATCTGCACATCCAGCTCCCACTTTAAGTATTATTTCCCCAGTTCCAAGCCTCCTAGCATTAAGTTTTGTTTTTGTTTTTAATAGAAGTCTAAGGTTAAGGTATGAAACACTTCAACTAACTATACTTAAATGTATTTAATAACAGTAGTTAATCACAGCTATTGGGAGCAAATGCTATCCAAGGGCACAGCTCAGTTACACCACTGCAGAGACACACAGCTAGGCAGACAACTTCAATCTCAACAATTGCTTCTGTCATAACTTTTTAACTATTTTTTCAAGTCTCCTAAAACTACAAAGTCAAAGGTGCTAAAACACTACCAGTGTAAACAGTGTCTGTGCCAAACCCAGCCACATTTGCTTTCCCCAGGTTCCAATGCCCTCCCAGACAGGTTACAAAGGTCTGAACAGCAGCCAGAGCAGCCAGCACCCCTGCCACCAGCGAACACTCAGAGCAGCAGCCTATGCCAAGTGGAGCTCGCCTTCACGGGGCAGCAGGAGGCTCCTGGCCACATGGAACATGCACAGCCAAAAAACAGAGCTCCTATAAGGTGCGGGGCAAACCAGCAACATAAGGGTTATAAACACTGAGCATTCAATTGTTAGTTTGCTTCTTGCCCTTTGATAACCAGGGACAAAATTGCTTTTCTGTTGCATAAAGTACCTTTCAAATTCAATTGCTTATCTCCTCATTCATTCAAGAAAGAGAGCTCAGATTTACAGGAATGAAAGCCCATGATACAAATATACCATGTTAAATATACAACAGAAATCTGAAAAATAACCAGAACACACTCTATTGATTTTAACCTTCGATACTAAGATACTCTCTAGCCATCTAAACTGAACCCAGGCTATAACAGTTTCCAATTACTTGAATGTCTATATATGGAGTAAGTATTTAGTTATCAACATCCACTACAAAACAAATTTTGGTCATCATTAAGGCACCATTACAATGCAGAATTGAGTGTGTTTCTGCTGCAAACTAGATGACCACTGAGGTGCAAGGGGCTGCTTCCACAGGAGGAATGCCTGCCAGGCAGGCGGCCACAGCAGGGCTGGGCACCTCCTTAGGGATGGGAGGACAGGATGCCGCAGCAAGGCTTCGTCCCGTCCTCCTGACAGCCATGCTAAGCAAGACACCTGTCTGTGCATCAGCTCTGTGCTTACAGCGAGCTGCTTGAACAGTGTTTATCACATTACTTAATTACACTACACAGGGACGTATTTGCAGTCCTGAGGAATACTGCATTTACTTGACAAAATGTTACTTTGAAGTATGTGTGTTCTGTTTTGCTTAGCTATCAAAAAGACCTCATGCCTTCATTTTATCTATCTCCACATCTTAATTTTGAAACATCACAGCGAGCAACAGGGAACCCCAGGGTGGGTGTGCAGGGCCAGGGCAGGCCCCACAGGGTGTCCCCATAGGCCTGGCAGGCCCTGCCCACACACCTGCCCATCCCAGCAACCCGGGGAGCTAAGGCAGGAGAACATTGGGACACCAGCAGGCAGTGGTCTAAGCTCAATGACAGATTCCCTCCTGGAATCTGGGATTTTTCTCCACAAATTCTACAGATTTTAGTCAGAAGCAAGCGCTAGTGTCTGTGTGAATCCTGTCAGCACCTCCAGGCCCTTAGCCTAAGCGTAGGCCTGCAGCCTGGCACAGGCCCTACAACAGGGCCTGTATGCCCATCACCAAATGGTTACCTGGGTTTCAGAGGCAGGACAAGACCATTTCAGGCTCCTTGCCTTTCTACATACACAGAGGAGGCCACAGAAAGCACTGAGCTTGCAATGGCTTCACTGTGGCTCCTGAGTGTTTGGTAGAACAGCCACACTGGTGCAAGGCATTGCATCCTCAGGCAGGAGGCCTGGCTTGCCAAGCTGCGCAGCCCTGGAGGAACAGCCATAAATGATGCTTTGAATTTTTCCTAAACTATCCAAAATGTGCTGCTCTGTTACAGCTCAATCCTGAAGAACAATGAGGTACACCAGCCTCCCAGGTGGGCTGCTGGTTGATAGTTCTTTGCCTCCTGCCCCAGTCCCTCAGGAGCTGCCCTACTCCTGCCTTGCAGTTACCAGCACTAACATGGCAATGCATCCCAGGGTGGCACACAGCAGGCAACTGTCCCACTGACAAATAATATTTTTTCCTCCTTCTGAGGAGCCAGGTAGTAGCATTACTTGGTACACATCTGACTTAGCAGCAGTGAGGACTGTTGGTAAGATCTACTCACATTTGATCATTCAGGACAGTCAACCTAGACTTCACGAAAGGAAAAATAGAATTAAGCATGGTTTTATGGCTAAGGGCATTATCACTGACTTCCATGGCTCATTTGGGTGCCACACCACTGCAGAGTCTTCCAGTAGAGAGTGCAGCTATGGGCGTATTCAGTGATTTCAAAGTAAAATTCTTATTTTATTCCTTCCTTATCTTCCCAGCACTTCCACAAACATCAGTCCAGGGCTGTTTGGTAAAAGGAATAAATTGTTTATTAAAATGACACTTTCCATTGTATTAAAAAAAAATAAAAAAAGTTAATCTGAAACTAAACCATAAACCTTACAAAGAGCTGTTTATGAAGCCCCTGCTAAGGGGCTCTGTTCCCAATGAAAGGAAAGCGATCACATCTGAAAGAATAATAAAAGCCTCTAATTTGTATACAAGCTTTCAGTCTACTGACTAATAAACTAAACTTTGAAGGTTACATGTAAGTGCTCAAAATAAGTTCCTGACGTTTCATCACCTTACTTGAACTTTTCCAGCCACACCAGCAGTCACAGCTATTAGCTACATTTCTTCTTTCATGTGGTGAATCCTTAGGACTCTCCAAACTTTTCGGTGTAATTTTTTCCATATGAACTCAAATATTACTTCAATAATTATGATTTTTGTGACCAAATGAAAGAAAGAAACACCACTGAAGGTGTCTGGAAAGGATGATCCTACTTTGCAAGCTCAGATGACAGGCAAGGTTTTTTTCCTTCCGCTGAGAGAAGGATTAGCTCTAATACTCTTGCAAGAATTTTATCATGGCATTTTTGAAATTAAGAGCTTTTTCTATGAGGCAGCAATCTTGTTTGAAAGTGGGTATATTTTAGGTTTACTCCACTTTCAACAGATCTTCTAATTGAGGTCTGGAACAGAATATTTGTAAAGCAGACACTAAATAAACAGATTCAAGAAGGAAAAAAAAAAAGCCACATAGCCTTGTTAGGTTACTGTCCCAGGTAAGTACTGTACCAGAAGCAGCTCTCCAAAAATCAGAAGGTTTGAACATTGCTGCTTATGTCACATCAACACATACTTGAATGATGCCTTCACGTATCTGAAGACTGTATTTTATGTATTTATACCATTACAGCTCAGAATGGCAGTGGGTAGAAAAGTCTAAAAGGGTGATTATAACAAACCTGCTAATGGTAATGTCAATGACATAACTTTTAATAGAGCTTTACAGCTCCAACTTTGTAGTCAAAAATAAGGGTACAATGTCTCGCTTTCGTAAATTTAGCTAATTTTAAACATTCTTTCAAAGTAGCTTCTAATAGGTATCATTATAGAGAAAAAGCCACAAATTCTCTGTGGGTTCGCTTCTTCTTTTTAAAAGGAAGATTAGCCTATGAATTTGCTCATATCTCTATTATTTCCCACACTGAACCGAAGAGTAAAAATCTTTACTATATATTTACTTTTAAAGTAATAAAAGGGGGTTGATTACTTTCTATGCCAACTTTCACATGAGTTTAGAAAACAATGATCTTAATGTACTGGTAAATACAGCAGTTTGAAGAATATCCTTCTAACAATAGTAAAGAGAACCATGTTTTATTACATTCCCATGACACTACCAAGCAGTGGCAGCAATAATCCTTCATCACATTGTATAATGAAAAAAGCACTACAACTTGCAAAAAAAAAAAAAGACAATTTACTGTAGTTTTCCTTTAGAGTGCTATAAAATGCGACCACATTCACATGACAGCATGTGTGTGTATATGTCTCTTAATAAAGCTTCTCTGAAGGGCAATACAGCATGTACCATGGAAACAGAGGTTGCCATGGAAAGAATGCTTTTTAGTGAATAGCAAAAGAAACGAAAGCTTGATTCTCCTCTCACACTTGTCTTAAAAAAAAAAATCAGTGTTACTGTTGGCGTCAGCAGAGTTATTCCTGAAAAACATCAGTACAAATGAACAATCAAACCCAGTACATGCACAGCAGACAATTTTTGGCATTAGGACCGCAGTGATCTGTATAGCCCTATATTTCCAGGGCAGCTTGCTAGCTATCCCTCCAAACACCCAGATCTGCAGTCAGCCCCCCTCAGGCGTGCTTGTGACATGTGTCGATGGACACATGGCAGGATCGGAGCTGCACCGAGCTGCAGGAGAGTGGGCTTACAAAGTTGTCGCTCAATATCCATGCAGAAAGTGCCAGTCTTCTACCTGCCAGGTCTTGTCTTTGCTAAAGTATGAAATGTTTTCTGTTAAAATGCACGTGGTGTTACAAACGAATTAAAAGCATGGATCAAATTAACTTAAAGCGTATTGGTTTCTAGACATGCTTAAAATGAAGTCCAAATTGATGCGTTTCATCTACCTTATTCATTAAAATGGCATTCTTGATGTCCTCATGTTACTGTAATCTCCAAAGCACTGGACAAACAAGTACATTTGTTTATCTTTATCACTCTTTCCTTACTAAAGAACAGGGTTTTATTAAAGAGATCAATCACCTGTGTACAGTTTAATAGCCTGAGCTGTGCTTGTAAGACAGAACTTGCTTCAATAGCCCACAACTCCCAAAGTATAGAGGGGCATGTAAAAGCATTTGTTGCTTTAATAAAACAAAATTTTTCTCGGAGCTAGCAAATACCCTATTAGAATTAGTAATTTGAGACAGAAAAGCAGTGCTTAAAAGAAACCAATTCTAATAAAAGGAGCAGAATCAATTCTGTTTGCTTACCTCCATGAGAGCCCTATGCTTCTAACCAGAGACACAAAAACACTTTACATGCTTAATGCACTGCCTTTCTCTTATTGAATCACACTTATTGTGGAAGCAGTCTTTTGAGGCTTCTAGCTGTGTTGTAGTAATTGGAGGATTGCTGCTTCTAATGAATGGCCTCCTTATAATGGAGGCCAAAGTGTTAAAAACTTAATGTCAGAGGCAAAACATACAAAGGAAAGCTTTTTAGAAACACTGATGAACAATCTGAAATACACTGTTTTACTGAAATATATTATTTCTTACTAGGCTACTGCTATAGAAGTTGTATGAGCACAGGAAACAGCATTATTTACTAATGCTGTTAGATGTTGCCACAAACTGCAGCAGCCACCTCTTTTGAAAGGCCAAAAAAAGTGTTAGTTAAGATCACAGCTTTGAAGATTCCACTTCTTCACAATCAAATGCACCAGTTAACAGTTCGGCCCCCAAATTATCCTTCTACCTACATTACACAATGAACAGAAACTTCCTAATTAGATAAAAACTATAGCTCATTGACTGTCAAGTTTGAGAATTCTTATTAATTTCTGAACTACTTACCTTTATAGAAAAATTATATTCTGTTTAATTTATTAAAAAAAGAAAAAAAAACCTCCTTTTAAACTAGCTGCTTGCTTTGATTAACAAGTGGCTTTAGCAAATGGTCATGGTATGTAAAGCAACTGCTGGCAGCCATAATATAAAAGATAAAAGCCGAAAAGTTACTTCAACAATACTTTAAAAGAAAATAAACCCACTATAACTGCAGCAACTAAAAAGGCACTAACGTGATCAGGAAATATTTCACAGATTTTGAAAGTAAAGCAGAAAAAGGAGAAGAACTAATCCTTCATCTCCTATCAGCTGCTCCTGTTGCCAGTGATTATGGCAATATTTCACAGGGAACATATGGCAATGTTTATAGCCATCAGGCAGTATTTCACAGAAGCTGCGACACCATGTGTCCACCAACTAGCCTTTCTGATTGCAATTAATTAGAGAAGAAGCAGGAGGCACTTTTTAAATAACATTAAGTCTCAGAGATTCCTGAAGTTCCATGGCCCGTGTACAAGACTAAGTGACAGGAAAGCCCATTAAGAGTGTAACAAGCCTCATACAGTGGATCTGTCCTTGAGGAACAAGACCTAATAAAAAATACACTCTTTAAGGAGAGTAAGAAAGAACAGAAGTATAATAAACAATTCAGGGTGGTGCCTTGCAAGCCTGCAACAATAAGGAAACATTTGAAGACCTTTAACATGCCATTTTATGGAACAGATTCTGCAGAAAAGCTGCCACAGTGAAAGCTATAGCAGTTGTTTTATAGTTGCCAAACCCAAGAGGATGTATATCAAAATTACGTGGGGATCCATTAAGGAGCCAAGACTTATGAAATATTCTGTGGCAGTCATTTCGTGATTCCTATTTTAATAAAAGCAAGCAAGAGAGAAATTAAGAATAATAAACTACCTGATAGGTTTTCATACAGCAGTGGAAAGTGAAACTTTCCCAGCCAGCCCCTACAGTTGAATCCAACACTTTCAGGTAGCAACCCTGGGGGATGGAGCAGGTGGGCAACGCAGCCCCCACACCCCAGGACTTTCAGCAACACTACAGAGAGCACCGTGAACTACAGTGCAGTGATTCCCACAAAATAGCCTTCCATCACAGGGGAATTCTCTCAACCCAGCCCAACCTGATCCACTGGAGATGAGCCAGGAGAATCATGCTCACAAAAAAAATTGTTCCAAAACTTATGCTATAGGTAACAGATCGGGCAAAACAGATATTAAAAACTTCAATATCATGTTCCTGATTTGGGGATTGGCTCATAGCATCCTCTCCCCCTTACTGGGCAACTTTGTCCTCACAAGAAAGTATTCCCCATGCAACTTGCTTCTCTGCTCCTCCTTGTGTTGGACTGGGACATTGCCTAGAGATGACGGATAAGAAAGCAAGGTCAGGTAAAATGTCTCAGCTCTGGTCTCGGCAGAGCTCCTCTCTGCCAGTTCTCCGAGGTCTAATCATTAACTGAGCTCACCCTGCAGCTCTTCCCACAGTGAATGTACAAATGTATCTCTTTCTCTTCCCTCCAGACTCTAATTCTTACGAAACTTCTAGAAACTCAACACCTTTGAGCTCTCTCTCCACCTGCCAAATTTGGCTAAATTGCCCAGCCACATCAGAGGTTATTAAGACACACTAACAATGCAGTCATCCCAGCCTCATTTCCTTAAGAAGGAAGGCTTTTAAACTTCTCTACCATTATATTCTTGTTATTTTAGCTTTCATTTCATTTCCCCAAACATCTAGCAGCCAATTTTTATTACAGAATTCTCATCCTGAGGCTTGAGACACAGAAAATGCAAATGGTAATAATGGAGGCATTGATTTTTATTAGTCTTAAGAGCAAAATTCCACATTACCTTTTTGAGATCTGCCATGAGTATAATCTCATGGCCACAATACACCTGCCTAATTGCAATACAATAACCTAGGATTTGTTCTCACAGATGTGACATGACAGCAAATACAAGCCATGTTTAAAAGGATGTCAGATGGTTGTGATGGTTAAAATCTTTCCGTCAGCACCAGGAAGACTATTTTAAAACTCCAGATGCAGCCCTGACACCAATCAGCAGCTAAAAACAAGCCACCATTCCACCCACCGCTACACTTGCATGATGACAACAGGGTAACTTAATAAATAAATAAATAAATGCACACTGAAATAAAGTGACAGCTGGCAACTTCACCGTCCTTGTCTACACTTTCCTAGGAGCAGAGTTAATATTTTGAGCTGTGCACGCAGAACGCTTTCAAGGTTTGTTCGCCATCAAAAAAGTTCCCCAACTGTGAGGCTGACAGCTGCCACTGACTTTAACAGCTATACTAAAGTTCCCAGCACAACTTATAGTGGCTTCTCTAGAATTTAAGAGGATCTTCAATGCTGAAAGCAAATTGCAATATATTCCTTAATAAAGCACATTTCAATGAAAAGATGAACAATGGTGTTCAGTGAGAAACTCCTGTCCAATATGCTACCCACCAGCTGAGGTGCCATCACTAACAGCACCATCCTATTACTCGTTATTTTTAGGACAGCCGCACAATGGCTGCTGATAATCAAGAGCTGTAGCAGGGATCACCCTCCCCAATTAAATCCCCACTTTCCCCCCTTTCAGAAGGCTCCATGGGCGCACTGCTTCCTGCAGCTGGGGCTGGGAGCTGGGCAGAGCAGGCCCAACCCATGCCCAGAGGGCACATGAAAAATATTCACAACTGCTGAGGAATTATTTGATTTGAGTCCCCCACCTGATGTGCTGTCAGCCCACTGAGTGATCAGATAACTAAATGAGAAGGAAATGGAAGAACCAACATGTTTCTGGTACTCCTGTCTAACACCTCCCAATAACTCAAACACTGCCCCAAGGAGCTACCAGAAGGGCCGAGGACTGGCTCCAGTGCACGCGGCCTGGGGGGACTGGGCCAGAGGGTCTGGACTCCACCCCGGCTTACACTGCATCCATAGAAAATAATTAAGAGCTGTGAAGAGTCATTTTAATAAATAATTGAATTTTCACCATTAATATTAGAGATCTGTTGTACACTGACATACTACAAAGCATTTGCTGCTCACTCCAGAATTTATTTGTACTCACAGTTCCAAGACTTAATTTTCATTAGGCTAATACGTGAACTAGAGTTAAAGTTGGGTTGAAATAATTTTTTTCCCTGTTTTCACAGTGAAGTCATGAAGAACTCAATTAGATATGCTCTTGTTAAACAGACCTTGAAAGAGTCAAGCTCAAGAGAAAGAACAAGTCCAAACTTTACGTTCCTAAGTACCTAAGTAGGTATGTAGAACATACCTAAGCATAACATGCTATTACCTGGATTACCTTTAACATGAATAAATGGACAATATGAAATATATCTTGATAAATATGCTCTTTTATGTTTCTAGAATATTAGAATATTCTAACTTTCTTGCACATACTGCTTAGAAGGGAGTACTATTATTGAATGTCACAGGCTGCTCTGTCACCTTTGCAAGTATCACATAGGGGAACAACTGAAGCCAAAAAAAAAAAAATAGTTGAAACTACATGAAACTACATTAAGCGTGAAACTTCTGAGATTCCTTCTGCCCAGAATACTGATATTACAAATGACAATAAAAAATAACAATAAAAATCCAACTTAGAACCAAGACAGCTTTTCCTGTAAAAGCAGATTTAAATATTCTGAGTTCTTAATTTCATTCTTTGGATGCTTTTTAATGATGCATTAGTCCTAGTAGCCATGTACTATGCTATTAATAAAGATGATGCTATCTTCCAGGTTAAACTCTCATTGCATTAAATAAAAACCAGAAATCTAATCTGCAGAATAAATATTAAGTGTAACTGTCTTAAGCATTTGCATACATGTATGGGGAAAAGTAACACATTACTAGTGCAAGAAGATTCTAACTGAATTGTGCAATTAACAGTTAAAAGAATGAAAATGAAATTTGCTATCAAAAATTTTCATTTGCTATTTTTCCCTGAGAAAACTGTCATTTAGCTAACATTTCTGAGAAATTCTTTTCTCCCGTTTTAATAGCTGCTTCAATTAAATTTCTTGTCGTTCCAACTCTAAAGATGCTTTGGACAAGAGTGACAGAATCAAAATCGCTAATTACTGCAGAAATCTAGTATTAAGAAAAAATGAGAAGCAGGAAAAAAAACACCTACCAATGGACAAGGAATCACCAAGACGAAAAATATGCATTCTATATTATTCATCTTAACCGAGTTCAAAAGCTTAACTAAGAATACAGACAATATTATTAAACAGCTTAACTTTTTGTTCAGGGTCAATTATAACTTTGAAATAGATAATTAATATGTCTCTTTCCTCAGCCAGCACCATCAGGTTACAATTTACGGCTTAGGAAAGAACATTATCTTGAGTTCCCAACAGAGAATTTTTCTTCAAAGGAACACGTAAAGCCATTATACACCTTTTGCAAAACAGTACTTAAATGTGGAGGGTAATAAGTGGGACAGGGACACTTATAGCCTCTGCTACGCTATCCTGAAAGGAATAGTGCCCCATGCACTTTTAAGGAAGATCTTTGACAATTAAACCCATGCTGTGATGGGCAGACAAAAACGTTGACGCTTTTGGTTTTGGCAGATTGGAGACCTGCAGGGTCATGTATGTACTACACTGAAGCAAAGTGCATAAATAACTCTTGAAGGTACTTCTGAAAGAGCAGCAGGGTTATGCCAGACTCCTCAGCTGTAAAACAACATGAAAGGGTTGAAGGAGAAGGGGAAGATCTGTTTTGATTTTTTTTTTAATACCAGCATACGTTATTTGAAGAAAAAGAGTGGATCCCCATGCTTGTCTACGTGCCATGTACCCAAGGGCTTTGACCTGCAAATCCCACAACCCCAAAGCTGCATCATGATAGTGGGTGTTCATCCTATTTTGGAAAGGGTTAAACAAGTCTAGGTCATCAGATGAGATCTGTGGCTCACTTTTAGAAAGGGATGAGTTGGCTATTAATATATATATCAGAAGCATCCAAGCCTCAGTAAAGCATTTTGGTTTCACACTGGTATTCTAATCATATTCTTTTGTTTGCTGCTGTAAAGTAACATGTAATTTTGTGTCATAGCTATAACACTAATGGACAAAGATCTTTGTTGGAATATTTTAGCTTTGCCAAAGAATCCACTGCATTGCAAACCAAACCAAGCTGATCTACCATCAGAACAGTACTTTCACGTGCTTGTGCTTCTTGTGTTTTGTTTTTAATCTATTTTCCCATGAGATCAGAATTCACATGGTGTTGCTTCTGTTGAGAGGAACACTGACAATCAGCTTATTTATACTTTATTCACATTTGCTTCAACTGAAAACTACGGATGTTAGAATGATATTTGCAAACTAATTTGTATCCACATTTTACACTTTGAAGGCAGTGATAATTCTCCATGAATTCAAAATTCTCCCTGTCATTTTGTCTTAAAGGAAATGCAACAGTAAACTAGTAACTCTTACCTTTTGATTATACTCCAACATATCTGCAAGACTCAAAAACAGCAAAGAAATGTAGGATCCATTTCTGCAGAAATGTAATCCTTTTCTGCATTATCACAGACCTGCCAGACAATCAATTTGAGTCTTGAACCCCTTTTTTTCCTGAAAAGTCATTATCATAGATGAGAAATTGTGAGAGGTTGTAAGATGGTTATTTTAGTTGTTTCTTGGATGTTGCAAACCTAGACCAGATCACTGAGTGGTTTATAAAGTATTTCTGCTCCAAGGACCTCGTCCTTGAAGTTGCAAAAAAAGATGCAAAAACTAGAAGCAGCACAGTACATGCAGGCAAAGGCAGAAAAGCATGTACAGTTTCCCCTTTCCACTACATCACAAACTTATTTTTTCTCCATCATCTCTCCAAAAATTGCAGCAACATTGCTGCTTCCTTCAGCAAGGTGTGTGTTTTCAAACTCCACCAATCTAACACATTTTCAGAGTATGCTCTGAGATGGTTCTTCCTACATTCTCATCTCTCCTCGTTGATTTATTGCATTAAGCAGTCTGTAAATATTATCACTTTATAGTTGAAAAGGATGCACAGTAACTATTTAGCATTTCATTATTTTCTTTGTCAAACACTATTTGTTTGCTTTCCCATTAGGTAGCAAAGTGGGTTTTTTTAATCATTTTCTTGTTTCCTCTGTACTCATAAACCTTTATCTCGTTCCCTTTTACACTTGTTACCAATAGCGTTTTCGTCATTCTTTAGTTTATACCCACATATCCTTAACTCTTGTCTTTTTCCATTAATTTCCCCTCATTCAAATATTGTGCAAGTACTAAAAAACTCTGCTTTTACACCTTTTCTAGCTAGAGCAAACTGTAGGAAACAAGAAATGACAGCCATCTGTGTCACTGGTGATCTGGTCTTAGGAAAGAAAGAATCTGACCCAATTTTAATAAACAAGTTTTCTTACTAACCTTAAGTTAGGGTCAGAACAAAGCCACCTCAAAAACTGAAAATAAATCAGGTGTGCTAGTATTTATATACTAGTGTATCTGTGTTTTGCTCGTTTACTGTATTTCCTACACAGATAAAGTTCCACACTCAATCTTTAGTGACAAAGTATTTCGTGAAGGGTTCATCTCGATTAATTTTACCTGAAGTTATGGGCTACAGCATGCCAGGACCAGGATACAGGTTTATTTCAGAATTCAGGAGGATGCCAGGAGAAAACACTGCCAAACCTCACCATGACTCCTGGTGCTCTCTTATCTCCCACAGCAGTATCCAGAATTTCCCTATTTTCAGGGCTCCTTCCACAACCAAACTGCCTCCATTTGGATGTGGATCAGAGCCTCAAAAGTCACTGACCCCAAAGTCATGTGGGGTGACCAACGGGGATGATGACAACACAGGAGCCCCCAGACACCAGCCAACAGGAGCTCACCTCTGTCTGGACCCTAGTTTGAATCTTCTCTGACCTCCTCAACCATTTTCTGCCTTGCAGCTGGTCGGTACACGGAACCGAGGAGCTCAACGCTGCTCTTCTGAGAGTAAGTCCAACCAGTTCTAAAAGCAAATGAATAAGGGCGAGTTGTTAGAGCACAGCCACTTCTACACTGAATAGCAAATGTAATGTAGCAAATCAGTCTAAATACAATTAAATGTAAGGACAGGATATGTATTTTGATATCCTGTTCTAACAGTTGTTTATTTCTTGGTCACTTATTTCATTGAAAACAGGCTCTTCTCCTCTTTGGCTTCACAGTGTAATGTCACATTGTCCTTTCTTTTTGCCCATTTTTCTCTTTGCATGTATTTGATAGTTTTGTTTTTAATAAAAGTGGAGGTGTTCTTGGCATTTCTACTGCAACAGCAGGGCTTGAACTTAAGGTCAAATGAAAGGAACAGTGTGTTCAGTCACCATGGCAACCATACCAGTCTAATATCAGGTACTAAGATACCAAGAATGAAGTGATAAAATCACTACATTAGTTTAATAAACAAGTTCCATTGTCATCATTTTACTATATATATGGTTCTTTGAAAAATATCAAATTTCAGAATTTGCTCTGCTTGGCCTATTATTTATTATCTAACAAAAATGAAAAATCATTTGCTTTCTCAAGAGCTTCTGAAACACAGATATATCAGGAACCCATTAAGGCTGCTATACATTTTAAAGCCATATTCTAGGTATGCCACCTTTCGCAGACCCTAAAGCCCTAAAAATCTTAGTTTGGCATTTAATTTCAATTATCATTTTACATTTTTCTACTCTGCCTCAACCTTTTAATAAATGTATAATTAAATTTTAAATACAAATGTTAACATGTCAAACTACAAACCCAAGAGCACACCTTAAAAACATTTTATACCAAGAGGATGAAACCAAACCAAAGCCCTTCTTGGTGCGCCTCCAACAGCCACAGAGAGCTGCTCCTCGGGTATGCCTCCTGCATCCCAGCCTGACACCCCACTCCAGAGCTGGTTCCCAAGGCAGGGCCAGGAGCAAGCAACCCGCTCCCAATGGCAGCGAGATTAAATTCCCGCAGAGCTAGCTGGAGCTGGCTTCAGGTACCCTTGCAGCAGGTGAACGGGACAGAAGCTGCCAGGCCAGCAATTAATGCCATATGATTCAAAGCAAGCACCCTAAGAAGCCCCTGAAAGCCCAGATGGCCACCAGGCAGTAAGAGCACGCTACCACCTGTAACGCCGGAGTGAGGGCACGCCATCCTCGCTCTGCCTCCACACCGAGCTCCCGGGCAGCCTGGAGTCAGACGGCTGACAAAGATGCCAGAGGCACATCACAGCACCACGCCGAGGGTGCGGCTCTGGAGCAGAATTGCTAATAAGACACAGATTTACAGTGTCAGTTTTGGCTAGTGGGGACAATAGTGGCTAGAGAAACCATTAACACCAATTTCCATATTATACATAATTCTGCAAATGAAAAAGAATAGGGCCAAATGGTTCTGAGAATTCAAGATAACTCCAGAAAGTCAGGAAATCCAACAGAGTCTGAGCAATTTAGTTGTGAAATAATTTGAAATTACTTTGCATAGTAATAGGATTCTGGAGCTATGTTGTTAACCATGCAGAACAGCCACATTGACTGAGAGCTGCAGTAGAGGAAAACAAAACGTTTTTCCACAGCAGAGCACTCTGAGACATTTTTGTGTCATCTTTACCCAGGTAAAGAGCAGAACTCACCCACCACGAATCATCAGCATAACTTCACTCAAAAGACAGAGATAATTCACCAGCCACCACCAAAAGGGACACTGCTCAATTTCATCAGCCAAACTAAAACACTCAAAATTTCTGTAGTGTGTTATATTTCCTTGTGTGCACCTCAGACACATCAGTGTCAAGATGTCATCACTGCAAAAACTTCATCTTTTCAGTATAATATTTAGAAAACAGGTTAATAATGTCATCTATCTTTTGATAAATATATACAGTTAATATTTACTTTCCAAATGAAGTCAGACCAAAAATGAATTGCTGAATTACAGCAACATACTTTTAAGCAGATACTGAAGTACTCCTGAAGCCATTACAACTTGTACACTCATCTGCTTCTCAGAGCATGTCATTTTGTATTGATTTTATGCAATTGTGTCAACCTGACATTGGGGAACTAGAAGTAGCCTATGGTCTTCCAATCACATATCTATACACAACCTCAAGTACTGTAAGGATTATAGCTGCAACTGCCAGTTTCTGTTAAAAAATAAAAAAATCTCAGGGCAGAAGGACAAGCTGACCTAATCGGTGGGTTGTTTGAATAGGTTTTGCAGTGGGGGCACAGCTAATCCTTGGCTGACAGTCGAGCCTATTTTTTTTTTTTAAATCCATGATTAATGGACTTGACATCCATGTTCCCACAGCTTCCACTAAACATGCAGTTCAGACCTTATTGTTAAATACCACTGAGATCACAGAAAACTAAACTCTTATGACAGTGGAAGGACTGTGCCAGAGGGCAGATTTTTCTGAGACGAGTATTGGATTACACTAGATATATAACAGAATAATAGGGCACTACAAAAAGGTTGACGATCTTGGGCCCCTGAATACCTTACATCCTTAAAATGAGACTAAGCTTTCGAAATGGAAAATAGGTTGTATGAGTTAAGAGATCTAAAAAGATAACACGTTATCCAAAATTATACTGGGAGACTACATGCCCATATGATGCGCTTATCCTGTTTAAGTCAAAGGCACGTGCAATCAGCTTGACCTTTCACTTTATATTTACTCACTAATCAAAATTTTAAAACAGTTTGACTGAAGCACTGATAGACATCTCTCCTCCAGAACTTGCAGGTTTGGATGTGAGCAGAGAGACAAAATTTGGAAATAAATTTTAAATCCTTAAAGTCTGAAGATGTTTGGATCCAATTAACATCAATAGAACCACATGTTCACAGACAGAAAAGAACAAAACCTCCAGACAGATAACCTTTTTTCTAACTACTCTGAGGTATAAAATTTAATTTCCTACCTTCTGCACTACCTACACACAGAATGTTCTGGCTACTCCATATACTTGTTTTCTAGCCTCTGAGCTTCTATTATAAAAAAATGCGTTGATGACTATTTCCTAATTTCTGTTCTTCCTGTACATTTTGCACAGAAGCCCATAAGAAAAAAAAAATAGTAAAGCATGTCAGTCTGAAATGGAGAAGCAATGTCAGTTCATAAAGGGACGTTGTTTAAACAGTTAGCTCTGTCTGAACTATCCTTGTTTTAGACTAGGAAGTATTTCAAACCTTAATTACAGCAGTCTGCAAGACCGTGACAGATCTATCTTTTTCTTATGGGCATCTTGCCAAAATGAAGCATGAATTCTACTTTTAAGACGACCATACTTAATTAATGTTTTAGCTAACTTTATGTTGCTTGCATGATTCAATAGACTACTTTTGGCTCTGGAAAGTACATCTGTCTGCTGCGGGTTTCTAGGGTCAAAGCTATTTTGCATACGTTTTCACAATTTCTCATTATCATCTTTGTATCCCTAAAGATTTTGATTTTTAAATGTAAAGTACAGAGAACAGGAAACTGAAATTTCCAAATTTGCTTTTAAAAAGTCTACTCTGAATCCTCTTTGCTATATCAAAATTCACTACTTGATTGCTGCTTTGGTATGTTATTATAGCATTCTGATATGTATTTAGAGCAACAGCTCCATATAGGAAGAAAAATAATAGAGATGGAAAAGCTGAACTCAGTAAGGATAAAAACAAACACGTTACCCACTGACACCAGCACTCAGCCAGTATTTCATCTAGAGCAGCTGTCCTGTACTGACTTGTTGCATGCTGTTTCTGCTGAGAGAAAACCTAAAGGCTGTATTTCATTGCTGCAGCAGTTTTTCCACAATTATCATAGACGTTGCCCTGCTTTCTGAATGCAGACAGAGCCCATTTCTTCTCTTTGCTTGTTGTTCCAAGCCCACTCTCTACCTCTCACACACCTGTTTGCTGGATGCTCAATGACAGCCACCTGCCTGGCTCCGGGACTCCTCACAGCCCAGTCCAGTGACCTTTCTCTCAGTTATCAAACACTGCCACAGGTCTATCTAACTCTGAGTTCCTGTGTTGGTGTAGAAATGAAACCCGACATTATACAGCCCAGCAGCTGGCCAGTACTGTGGGAAACTGGGGCTTCAGCTGGGGATTCCACCAAACATTGTCATTTTCTTTTACATTTAAACATAAGGCAAGGTAGTCATTATCTTCAACAACTGTCATACCCACCACCTTCAATGAGGTTCAACTCTAGTGTTAGCTGTAATAAAACAAGTTTCAGCTCTGCCATCAGCTCAGGGTCTAAAGTGACATCGTATCTATGAGCAATCCCGAACAGAGTTTTCCAATGTCACACAATATAGGCAAAACTATTTTTATATTTACACTTTCTGATCTCCTCTCCAAACCGAGTTTCTCTCTACCCACACATCAATCCCTGTCTCTGCCTTTACTCAAGTCCTCTGTGGCAATTCTGTAATATTGGCAGCTCTTAAGGGTGAGGCTGTATCACGGCACAGGAGGCAGCACAGCCCACCCACACAACACGGCCTTGCTTTAATGCTGCCGCCGATCCCCTCCTCAGCCAGGCCCGGGCTGCGCAAAGCCCCAGCACCACAGGCCCTGAGGGCAGGGGACGGCCACCGCCCCACGCCATCCCCAGCTGGGCGCTGCCAGCTCCTGACAGGGCAGATGACTGATTGAAGTGACAGGCAGGGTTTCAACAGGGAGAGGAGCTTGTTTTAGCACAGGCCTGTCTACTTCAGTAAACCTCCAGTTTTATCAGCTCCATGCAACTGGCTCATTTAGAGCCGGTCGGCAGCAGTCCATCTCCTCGCAGCACCTTGTCAGTGACAGCCCGCAGGTGCCAAAGTGTGCCAGTTTGGTACGAGTCAAACCCTGCTGCAAACAGAGATTAACCTGCAAAATCGTGCCAGGCTCCTTTCAAGTATACTCTAGCCAGGCACAAGGATATACTGATTCTATCAGACTCAGTAAACTTGCTTTAGCCTCTCCGTGTCCTGCATCTCATTTGCATTCACTCTAGAGGCTGAATAAAAGTAACTGGTGACCCAGGCAGCCCAGCTACCACACAGGAACCACGTGAGCAAAGAGATGTCAAAATAGCCTTTGTATAACAGAGTAGTTTGTCAGAAAACACTGGAATGGCTTTCAAAAACCTGCATAACCATGTAGAAGATGAAATATTAATAGCTTTAATATTAAAATACTTGATTAAATTAATATTAATTCATGATTAAATTTTAAAGAGTTTCATATTTCATAAGAAAATCACAGCGAAACTACCAATAGGGATTTAACATGTGAAACCAATTATACAAGACCATTAAGTAATGCCTCGAAAAAAAAAATAGGGAAAGTTTTCGTTGATAAAGATGAATTAAGGACATTTTGTTTACAAACAGCACCATTTGTGTAAGTCCTTACTGGAAAGGAGATTTGCCCTCACTCACAAATGTTGCATATATGTTAATAAAACACTAATACATTAGTCTGCTTCAACTCTTTTACATACAGAGCCTTAACTCTTTTTCTTTATATATACATTCTGGTCTATCAAAACTGTTAATTATGGGCTAGTTTTCTCTTGTCAAAAAAAAAAAAAAAGTCATAGCAACACAGAAAAGCAAAACCTCTGAATTCTTTCTCTGATTATTGTATAAAGCCCTCTTAGAGAAGCTGACTTACTGACAGCTGAAGACAAAAAGCTTTGATTGCATTCAGTTGTCTTCTGACACAAAGCAATGGGGACAATGGAGAGTTTTTCAAGTGGGTCTATTCATTTGTTTTGCTACTAGTTCCAAAGCCAGAAAGCTGACTTCTTTCTCAAGGATCCAATTTTGCTTTCCATAAGCACACCTGTAATTACATACATGTTATTTTTAAGAGTTCATTTTGATAACACAAAATTTATTTAAAGCATAAGCAATGAATTTTGTTCAGTTATTCCATCTCTCTTATATTTTCCTTTAAAAACAATTCTTTTTGTCCTTTCTCAAGTATTCATGCTGCCAAACAAACCTCAGTCAGAACATTACAGTCAGTTCTCTTCAGATGTGAGCTACAAGTTTATAAAGTTACAATGCAAAGCATCTTTCACTGTAGGACAGTGTATCCAGACTTCAATTATTTTAATAACATGAAAACTGTGTTTGTATAACCAGCAACGAAGGACTAAAATGATGCATGGGGTTTCATAATTAGATAAAGCCATTGTTTAGAGTCAGACAATGCCCTTTTACAGTTGAACAAACAGCTTGTCACAGTTGCTTGGTCAGAGCAGACCTGGATGACAATGGAAACAGTTAGCGCCAAGGTAGTGAAATAAATTGGTCTCTTGGGTAAATAAATTGGGCAGCAATGTGCATGTGCCTCATCAGTAAAAACTGTAATTTATAAAAGCTTTGTAGAGTGTTTTATATCCACTGACATTTAAGGGAATGCCTTACCTCCTATCATGTTTTTAAAAAAGCTTAACAGTCTTTGGTCCAACAGTTTTGCACTCATTAGTGTAGACGATGCAAAACAACGCTAGCACAATGAGAATTTTGAATATTTTTCTCAATAGATAAATACAAGTGATTATACCAGATTATGGAGTGTTTACATTTTCTATGTTGGTTTTGCCATTTGGAAATACCCAAGAGAAACAGGCAGAAGCATGTTGAACGTTAACATGCTTTTAGCCAAGACACATTATGATTTCTTCGCTTCACCAGAACCATCAATATGCATCTATCAGCAAAAAGTTATGTATGTCCACACAGTGTTATGAAAATATAGTGAAAAATTTACCTTTTGAATGATATTTATTTATCTTTCAAGTATCCTTCCAGAGAAGTAACTCTTCAAGTATTTAAGCTTGTTTAGAATTTTGATTGTGAATAATCTCAAAAAAGCCAGTAGTCTTATGCAAGATCATACACACTTATACAGTACTTCTTACTTTTCTGAGTGGTACTAGATAAATGACTAAACCTAAAAATGATGTCAAACAGTTAGCAGACTAAAAACTTTCCATAGAAACTTTTACACCTGATGAACATCTACTCTCTTGTAAGAAAAACTGAAATAGGAAAATAAAGATTTCTAAATACCAGGAAATTTGTATCTGTATACACAGACACACACCCCTATAAATCGCAGCTGCTTATAATCATGAAAATCCAAGTACAAAGGTTCCTATTAATACTGCACTCATTTGCAAAGATCGTCATTATTTCTGGCCTGTGTCTAGACAGATGAAAAATTGATGGATTGCGTTTTCTAGGACATTTCCCAAAGCAAAGGACATCAACAATGCTATTATCTCCATGGAAATAGTTTGCTTAGACCTAAATTAAATTTCCATTTTAGCACATTAATCCATAACCATCTATAAAACGAGGAGTGGGTGGGTGGAGAACAATAACATTAGTAAAATTGTACATAATTCTGGAAAGAATTAGAGGAACAAAGTCTGTCTTTCTATTTCCTTTATTGTTCATAATATGGCTTCCTCTGACATTTCTAAAAACGAAGGAAAAAACATCTATTAGGTTTCAAGTCCAAAGCGATTAATCATGTGAAAACTATTGAAGTATTTTAAAAGTTACCTCTTCAAAATGCATAACATTTGCTTCTAAAATATCATTATTTTATTTCAAAGCTATTTATAAATGACTTATTGAACCAAAGTGACTTCTACCTTCAAATCTGTGTGTATATTCTAATGCTTCTGAACTCCATACATATCACTAACCCACCATATTTTTCTGTTCTTTCAAACAGAAAACTAAACCACCCCATTTTGTATGAACTGCAGTACTTCTATTCACCAGCATAAACACCAAGTTATTTTCTCCTGTTTTTTCAGAGTTAAATGTAACGTTCTCTATTTCTCACAAAAATCTCAAGATATAAGACTTTTATTCTAATTCAGCCTCTTCTCAAGTCAAGTATCAGATTCATTTTACTTGATAGGAGCTAGTTCTATTTTTCTTTCCAAAGAAAATCTCAGAAACCAACTCAGGTTCAACTAATTACACGCCGGTTTATTAGAAGAGAATAGATATAGGTAATTTCAATAGAAATCTCTGCAGGAAGGGAAGAACTGCACATTACCGTGGAACACAAGCGACAAGATCATTACAAGCTCCCTGTGCCTCCCTTACCACCTCAGTACTGTTCTCCCTCAATTTCTGTGTCCTTTTTAAATTCAAAGACAAGTGTCATAGTTTCAGTTCCTCTCTCACTTTCTGTCTCTACTATCTTAGAAAATTAATTCATTACTGTTTCTGAAGGTTGCCTTTAATGACCCTGACACTTACTGCCCAAGACAACTTTGATTGGCTCATCTGTATTTCTTCACAGGCCTTGATCTGACATGATCACTTCAGGGCAACTTGACATTACCTCTTTCAGAGGCATATTTCCTTGAAATTGATGCTTCCATTTAAACGCTTAATATATTATCTTTACAAAAATTTGTTAGATCATTTTTTCAGCAGCCATCCTACTTTACTGTATTGAAACACAAGTAGACACTCCCTACAAAGAAATAACACAAAGTTTGAAAATGCAGGAGAAAATTAAGTCATTTTTGCAGACATAGCCATTTCTCTCTTTTTTAGAATATACACAGATATACAGAACTCACCAGCATCATGCCTGTATCCAACACAAACCACCTCCAGGATGGGTAAGCCACACTACAAGTTCAAGTGACAGAGGAAGAGGAAACAGCACAAACTCAATGGTTGGTGGAGTTTGTGATCATCCAGCCTCTTCCAAAAACATGGTCTAGATATAGTTTTTGAGTGAACGGTTTCAGTGACTTTAAAATAAAAATGTTACCACATCAATAAAATCATAATTCAGCTCTATAAAAACTCAGAGACTTCCTCAGCCTATGATCATGAAATACCATTGTCAAATAAATATATGAAGAACAACTCATGCTAAAAGAGCTCAAGTAAAGGTCTATCACTTGGTTTCTTTCTTCCCACGTAGGACAATAGTGCCATACAGCTGTTGAAATTCTTCAATTTCTAATTACTTTACAATGGATGATCTGCTATGAAGTGATCTCCTTCCTACTTTTAGGTTCCTACCTTTCAGAGATAAGTAACACCATAAGTAACGGGGGGGGGGGGGGGGGGGACTTTTTCCAAATGAATACATCCTTGTTGTCTTCCTTCAATCATTTCACCCTCTCTGGCTTAGTAGATAAAAAATGAGACTGTCTTTAGTTTCCCCAAGGGTATCTACCCTTTCCCATGCTTGAACAACATTTTAAACTGAGATATTTTTACTAGCATTTCTGTGTTGTATAACTGAAATAGTATGTAAACTAAAAAAAAAAAAAAAAAAAGGTGATATCATGAAAAATAAAGTCCCAAATCATGTGGCACTGCTAACGTTAATCCTGGAACCTCCTCCTATTGAAATTATGCCTCTACAACCTTCACATTCCCTTAACATAGCTGTATTTTAAACACAGCAAATGAAAGAAAACCCTCTTCTTGATTTAAGCTTTTTTCTACAGGTAGATGAATACCAAAATGGAAGGAAATTGTCAATGTCATATGCTGAATGAAGTCACCATTCCTCTTATCACAGAACAGAACCCAGAAATGCATTAATAAAGAAAGATGTAAGATTCTAGACTGTCATTTTGGTTATTAGGCTAATGTATTCCAGAAACAAGGGAGGAAAAGAGTGCTCTTACAGCAAGTATGTGGTTCTGCAGGTATTAACTGAACAGAAATACTGTAGCAGAGCTCCAATTTGCAGGAGCCTGCAGCAAGGTTGCATTCACAATAAGGTCAGTAAAAAATGGCAAGCATTAGCAAGTAAGCTACTCCCAAAAGAGTATAACACTTTTTCCATCAATATTTTGTGGGAATTTAAACCACAATGATTTTATTATTTTATAAATCTAGGTTAGCATGTGTATAATGACATGTCAGTTCATGCACAGTGTCAATATAAAATGCCAGTTTTGAATTCAACCAGGCATGTTATTAAAATGAAAAGTTGACTGACATTTCCAAGGAACGTTAGTTCTTCCATAAGTAACTCAGACCTCGGAGTAACCCATAAATAGAATGAAGTATATCTACTTCACTGTCCAGCAGTCCTCCTACTCAGGGTATGAGGCAGCAAGTCATTTCCCTGTAGACTGAGGTTTTAATCCAATACTATTCTGTCCTTTTCAACACAGACATAACACAAGAGAGGTATTGACCATCACCCACGAAAAAGTCCATCAGAACTTTTGGCTGTGAAGCACATGGCAGCCAGTCATAGCTGGCCTAAGTAGCATTAAGCTTTAGCAACACATGGGAGACTAACCTGTAAATGATTTTACAGCCTTTTATTTTTTCTTTAAGCTGATTTGCAAACTGGTGGTTGAATCTTGGTCTTAATGAATTCAACCAGACGTGTGTCACTGACTTCAATGGACTGAATATTTCTTACTGCAGAGGCCTTTCTTGAAACTGTATTCAACAGAAATGTTTTTAGGTACAGAAAGGATATATTATAACAGCCACTAAACATAGTACAACAAATTACAGTTCACTCAATTTCCTGTAACTCAAAAGAAGGATATTTTACTGAGTAGCTGGGTTGTTTAACCCAGTGAGGCAGCATTCCCCTTCATGCGGCATAGGTGCTATCTGGCTAAAGGAATTGAAAACAGACCATTACTGGCTACAACTGCACAACAGCAAAGTTGTGAAGAAAAGGTCAATGCAAGTGGAAGTGGCTAAAAGGCTGTTGAGGCAAGGTAGGGTTCCATTCAGTTTCTAATAACTAACTCTTAGCCAGCTCTCAAGACTTCTCAGCAGGAAAGGAAAAATCTGGTTTTGCTGGAGCTGCAAAATAGGTAGCGGAAAGGAGCAGAGGATTTTAAGAGGTCAGTAGTTAATAAGGTATGAAGATGCTTAGGAAATCTTGGAGGCTATGAATGGGGAAAGTATGACAGGTAGTAGGTTTTTTGTTGTTGTTTTTGTGTTGTTTTTTTTTGGGGGGGGGAGGGGGGGGGGCAGGCCAGCATGGCTCCAAAGATAGAGATCTTTAAGCAGTAAATTCAAGTAAAATATTTCTTACATGTATTTTTATTAAACATTTTTGGCTAGGTCTTGTCTAATGCCATCACCATTTAGATGTCTCCATTTCTTTCTCTGGTCATTTATAAACATCGAAACATAACATCATCTTGCGTGATCAAGAAGATATTTGTCTTCCATACACATGCCTTTTCCAAGCCAAGTAAACAAACATGAAATCCAGCCATCACCTAAATACTTCCTGCAGAGCTGAAAAGACATTTACATAACAAAGTCTTGACATGAGTACTTGAACCAATCCATCAAGAACCGTCAAAACAAGCCAGTGGTTGAGTAATGCTACCTTCTACTCAGAGCAACTAATATTATGAGTATCAGAGTGCCCCACCAATTTCAGGTTTTGGGAAGAGTTTAGGATAATGCTAAGTAGAAGACAATGCAAAAATGCATGTTTGGAGTTTACAGGAAATGTGACTTTTACTGGTTGTGAGAAGAAGGATGAATACCATCATTTAACAGTTTAAAAGTAGCATCGTTGGTGGCACATATCTGGTCTTGTGTACAAAACAAGGTGGCAACAGAACTGGGAGACACTGCACACCGAAGTGTAGATGTCCTTAATCAAAGTTTTGCATCATTGGCCAACAACACTTCCACCTTATACAGACAGCACCAAGTATTTTTCAACAAGCTCCCATTTCACTGAATCATATCATTCGTGCCTGCATTCCACTGAAGTCATAGCTGCCCATTCCAGGATACAGAGCTTTTCTCCCACATACCTGGGCTGGTACAGTTGTGCATATGACTCCAGAAATCATATTTGTATTTGTGAGCTCCTACAGAGGATTCTGCCCCTTCTCCATCCCACCACCTCCCATTTGTCTTGCCCTCAGACCTATGACTCAACTTGCTCCTGCGTTGTGGCGCATGCACCAGTCTGGGTCTGAAACTGTAAGGATGGGCCTTCCCTGAAGCTACACTATAGATCATGTCTAAAAATGGCTGTCTTGTTTAAATAAAAAACATTACAGCACTATAATAAAGAGTTCTGGTTTACATTGCAATGCTATTTTTCAGTGCTCTTGACATACCCAGATCTCAGGTTTTGTTATTTGATCTTGTCTCCATTTGCTACACTTCTAAGAATTTCTGAAGCTTTATTTAGTGCATGGCTCTGTCCTGCCACAGGGCAGAGCAGCACAAACTCCTTTACAGACTAACCTGAGACACTGCAAAAGTAGAGTGATTTTTACAAGCTTGTAAGTAAATACTATAAACAAATTTGCAAACAAGTGATTAAAGCAATGTTTTGCTTCAGGATTTACAGATTTAAATATATATATATATTTTTTTTTTTTTATGGAGAGGACTATTTTCACCAGGAAACAGTTCTCTTTAAGAACCAAAATACAGATGTAAAAACTTTAAGTCACTCTCACTGCAGTTGGAAATTACTGATCAGTAGTGTTGATTACCACTGCAGTTTTTCAAAAAGCTTTAAGATTAAGAGATGTTCACTGCTCTTCTTCTGTCAGATGCCTCAAAAGGAAACCATGAGAAGAGACACAGAATGAAAAACAGCAGGTAATACCATATGAGACTCCTTATTAAAAACATAAAATGCCTTTCACTCTTGCTTTTATTAAGTCTACTTTTCAAGCCAAATGAAAGTTAGGTGAGACGATTATAATACAAGTCACGTCTAACTATTTCATTATCCGCGTCCTGCAGCATGATAGCCCACAGAATACCTTTTGAAAGCTCCAGAGTGACGGCAGCAGGTTGGATATAATGAACAGTGTTACAAATGGGGACACGAGACGACAGGTCTGGTGAAGAAGGAGTCTCCTGGAAACTCTATGACTGTAATTACTGAGTGCTGGTGCTGTCTCAGTTGGCTTCGAACAAAGGTAACCGCCTTCAGCGAGTTATATTTCCTCAGCCAGCTAAAATGAAACCAGTCAGAGACACAAATATTTATGATACACAATACATAACCAAAGTCATTGTCTGCTTTTATTACCTTATTTTTGCTGTAGCTTTGAAGTCTCCCAGATCAACAGCATAAGAGAATTAAACAGTAAAGCACTGGATTATTTTTAAATTAGACTTCCAAAACTAGAAATGTTGAAGTCATTTATAGGAAGATAAAATGCTCCTGTTTTAGGCACTTTGTTTACATGTCACAATTCTTTCCTCAATAATTCATTTGGTTTGTTGATCACAAACCAATCAAGCAGAAGTCAGTGAGAGATGAGACTTCTGCATTCCTCACACAGGAGCTCACTGGGCTCCCCTCAACAAACACAGAACAGGTGTACTACAGAGGGATGAAGAGAGTTTCAGATGCAGAATGCAAGTTGTGGGAGATGGCAAAACTGAGAACAAAGCTCAGGCTAATCCATATTTTCTTACCCCAACTTGCTAAATTTCAGACATGGGCTCACTTGGACTTCACAAATGCGATGGATTGAGTAATAAACCCCAAAGAAATTACACACACTGTGGCTGAGCACGGTCACCATAAAACCTTCTTCACTCAAAGGGTCATCAGTGAAACAGAAAGCCACATAGCCAAAGCATTAAACTTTACAGTCTCTAACTACACACAAATGGAAAATTATTAGCCCCACTGTAAAAATCATAAACAGGGAACAACAGACAAACATGTCATAACTAAATAAAAAGATAGCAAGGAGAAAAAGAATATTGCCTCTGTCAAAAATATTCCTTGGCTAGTATCTGCTTCCTTTTCCCCTACCCCTTTCTCCTGGAGGGATCATGAGTTCTGAAGATACAAATCATCAGCATCAGATAACCATTAGGTTGTATACGAGAACATATGACACTCTGTCGTTACCTTGATACTATTTTCTTTCATGGTCAATTATTTAAGGGAAAAAAACACACAAACACAGAAAGCAAAAATAGAATAGGTTCAGTCTAGTACGACTTGGACTAGATGATCTTCAGAGGCCCCTCCCAACCTCAGCCATTCTGCGATTCCGTGATACTTGGGAAGTCAAAGTGATGGAACTGCTGGGTCCCTGAAAGGACCTGAAAAGGGGCTGCTGCAGAGCCCTTCTCGGAGACCCCAGGTGAAGAGAAGCAACTACTGGAGCCCAAGTACATGCGAGATATTGAAACAGGAGTTGATCTGAACAACTAAACATTTCAAATGGAAAGCAGGACCTGGACTGGCCAGGTGTTGATTAGGCCATGTCAGAAGCCAAACATGTAAGCAAGGGTCAAGTTCATAGGAAGAGGAATATCACTGAACCACAGAATCAACCCTTATTTTAACCACAGACTACATCAAGCATTTCTGGACCACATTTTGTGTGTGGCTGCTGAATATAAGCTGTTCTTGTACACAGCTCCGCATGCAAAAAAAAAAAAATTCATGTGCAACTAGTACACACTTTCCCACTAAGCACCAACACTTACACCCCCCTCTACCACCCAACGAAAGCACTACAGGATAAAAATGCCTTCAAATAAGACAAAGAAAACAGTCGCTGTTAGTAAAACTTAGCACAAATACATAAAAGCTGAGAAAAGCAACTCCAACCGTCAGTACCTATTTTCTGCTTCTTCCCTAGAGGCCCACATCTTACCATTACTGTAACTACTGTGCCCTAAAGGCCTGTGCACCACAACCACAATTCTGCCTTTTTTTTAAACAGATGCCTGCCCTCCATCAAGCCGATTACCACATTACATCCTCCCACTGCTACTTTAAACACCTTCTATTCATAGTATTGAGAACGGGCCATTTCACAAGGAGGGCAAAAATAAGGCAAACTTGTTCAGTCTGGAACACACAAGTTGACTGTAAACAGCCAGGTTCATACTGTTAGTGCTGCTAGCACTACATTTTCCACTGAGGTGCTTGGTACTGCCCACGGCCTGCAGTGCTCCAAGGCGAGCCCAGCTGAGAGCTGGGATTCCAGTTCCCTTCCCTCCTGTACAAGCCACCAGCATCCTGCAGGTTCCAAAAGGAAAATACACTTGAAATATCGACCCATATGTGGGTGGGTTTTTTTTCAGCTCCCAACCACTCCATCTTAGCTAGCCAGCATAGCCGATCAGGAACAGGCGAGACCAGCATTTGACACAAGGAAGCACATGCCCAAGTCACACAGCACTGGAACGGACACCGACAGCGCTGCTGCCAAGCCCTGCCACCAAAGGCCGCGTCCCCTGACCAGACATGATTTGCCCAAATCTCAGTGTACTGGGAAGGCACAGTGGGAGAGGACTGCCTGGGCAATCCAGACCAGCCTCCTGTCACTGGGCAACAAAACTATATAGGTGCTTTAGAAAACACCATGTCAAACTACACGTTAAAACCAGTTTAGTTTTAACTTGCGAAGGAGTTGGGTAGGTAGATGAAGACTAGGTAAGGCTAACTATGAGATTGAAATTATTGCATCTGCAACAAAGAAATATTTTGATCTACACTACTAACAGGACATCTGAATTTGCTTTTGGAAAAAATGTCTTTCTGCAGAGGCTGTTCAGCTCCAACACAGATAAGATGTAAGATGTAGTACAGCTTCATTCTGAACACAAACACCAGCTGATTTCAATCACCGACTCCTAGATAAAATATTCAAATAAGTGAAGTGACAAAGACGACTGAAAATCTTTGGCATTCTGATAACAGCGTGTGTCACACATGGTTACTGAGGGCATTATTAACACACACGGTAATGAAGAGATTTTGCCAGGTTTTTATACATGATATGCAAATTTGTAATTTTTTCATATAAATGTCATTACAGACATTTGCTATAGATTTTCGCTGACTGTATTTTATGACTCCTTACATGCCGTATGAAGGGTTTCTGCCAAATTGGTTCCTAATTGTATCTCATCAAATACAACAAATTCATCTATCAGTGATGTCTGCTACCACATGATTTTCATTACACAAACCATTTTATGTCAGACTTACTGAAATTTTGACCAGAAGCAATAATTCAGGTTCCTGGTTTAGGGCTTCTGGATTTGTCTGACATGTAAGTCAGGCACTGAAAGAACTATAAAAATAAGGAAATCTCAGTCTGCAGCATTTTCCAGTAAAGTTGAAAAAAAAGCATTTAGAGACATTGCCTACACAAATTACGCCATCCCTGCACTATGCTACTAGCGGTAAATATTCATTGGCTGCCATTTAAGAGCCCCAGATGACCAAAAGAGGTTATTCTCAAAATAATGTCTCCAAATTCACTCAGATAAAAGTTTATATCTCTATATTTCTGATCAAGAACTTAGGATGCAATTGGGAATACAGTAGATTTGTCCTACAGAAACTTATACCAGCAAAGCAATTGCAATCATATTTTGAGCAGAGATTCTGCAAGAGGAAAAACAAAGAGCAAAATATAGACAATAATTGCTAATGTCAGTCCATTCAGACGGTATTATCTTTTATCTGCAGACTGCCTGTAATGTGCACAGTAATGACTCGGTAGGCAAGGCAACAAGCAATATCCTTTCCTACTTGGTTCTTGGAAGAGTGGCCCTTCCTACATACTACATCACTTACATTGTTCATAGCCCTGTTGATATCGTGTGCTATGCCGCCAAGCATGCTAAAGAATTCAGCATCTGTTACGTATCTTTTCCCTGTGTAGGGTAAACAGTATGTATTTATCAAGAACCCCGCCTCTGCTGATTAACCACCCTGTTTCTCTCTCCCTTTCCCATTTGCAATTCTCTTCCATAAAATTTCTGTCTGGGCTAAGTCTCTGCCTGTGCACACACCATATGGTACAATGATACAAATGAGATGAGACTAAGTTAATTGGTCATATTAGACCACATGAAACAGATTTTTAAGTTCAATTATAAACATTTTTGTACCTATGCAGAACACAGAGGCATTGCCTGAACAACAGAGGGATGGTTTCTTGCACATGTAAGTTGTTTGCCCACAGAAAAGTGGATTTTTTTCTTCATGTGCTCACACATCCACCCAGCCAGATCCTTTCATAAAATGGAGATGAAAAAGAACCGCAGACTTGACTTCCATGTTTGCTCTAGGAAAATGTATTTGCACCACTGGAGTGTGCATGGCTGTGAACACACACAGCGGTTTCTGGAGCTCAAAGGGTAAGCAAAGATGGTTGCCAAGCAAAGCAACGTGAATCTTGAGTCTGGCAAGCACTCTGCATTAACTTCACTAGCAGAGACACTAGAACCAGGCTGAGATACTGCAAACACAAGTGCTTTCCTCTACTTCTCCTGCTATTTTGTGAACCACACTTCAGTATCTTGGGATGTAGGGGTACACACAAGCCCCATGAGCAGCACTCATGTAGTTTTAAATGTATGTTAAATCCAGCCTCCTGCCCAAGTTTTTTTGAGTGCTTCCAGTAATGAAAACCAAGAAAAGTCTGTCACTTTGATACAGCTTCCAAATCACAGCAGTACTAACAAGATATCTTAGATGAGATTTTATACCTATTCAAAGAGAAAATATGAAGTACTTTTCTAGACAAAAAAAATTGTAAGAATGCTAATGATACAGTAATAAATAAGAAATACAATGCTCTTCTTGAGCTTGGGCATAAATCAGATGCTGGTGTGCTCCCTGCTGCTTATGTGTGGTGTTGCTCATCACTACTATAATTTGTACTCAAAACAAAAAAATCCTTTTAAAAAGGGATACCATAGATTTCAGCTCAAACTCAGAAAGTTGAATAATACCGTCATAAACAAAACATTCTCCATTCAGGTCATCCAGCAATGAGGAATTCTGGGAAAACATGGCCAAATTTGGTTCCTCCTAAGGTGGATTTCATGATTCGCTAACTCAAGTATCTCTAAATCTTTTTGTACTAAATCTTGTAAAGCAGTTCCTCCTTGGTATGTTTGGCCTCTGCCAACCACCCCCCACTGGAAGAGGAAACCCAAGGGAGGCAGGCTGCAGCCCCACGGGACAGGAGCCACCCCACACCAGCAGGCCACCTGCCCAACCACCATCAGCACATGCCACGAGCTGTCCTCACCCCCCCAGGGCTGGCAACCCTGGCTCCATGGGACACAAGGGCATACACAAAACTTTGTGGTGCCTGGGGACTTTGTGCTGGGCCCACATGCACTAAGGACTCTGAGACAGCACTTCAGTTGCGCCAGTGGAGAACGCGGCCTGGCGCTGCTGCGAGGCAGGCGGGTGCTGGGTGACCTGGTGGCAGGCCTGACGTGGCTGGTCCCCAGGCACCCTCAGAGGGCACATGGCCTTCAGCGACAGCACTTCCATCTGCCAGGGTCTCCTGGGGACAGTCCTTTCCAGACAGGTGTCCACCTCAAAAAGCAAATGGACTTTTCACTATGGCTTTTCCTGCATGAAAAGAGTACCCGGGCGTGCCCGAGAGAAACATGGTCTGCTTTCAGTTATTTTCTCGGCCACAAGGGTTAAGCCTCTTCCAGTCAGAAAGGCAGAACAAACAACATAAGACTGCTGGGCAATTCTGCTCTAAATAGAGAGATCAAAATAAAAGGGAAAAAAATATATTACTTCACCATTTCAAGTCGTTACCAAAAGACAGATTTGGGGGTAAAGTGCTGCCAAGTTTGGCACTGCAAGGCAAGACACTGCCGTCGTACTGGGCGCGGGGACAGAGACCATGCGTGCTGTGTAAACGCAGAGCCCTGCATCAAAGGTGCACCTGACTCCACCATCCATTTTTCCACCTAATGGGAATAACCTGGAGGACCCCAAACACTGCCTAACAGCTTGGATCAAAGGGGACAAAGAAACGTTCGCTGTACTCCAGCTGAATTGGAGTTTGCTCTACAACAAGATAAAAGAATATTTGTTTTTCCTCATTATATGAACCTTTTTCAACAAAATAATTAACTGTAGCATAACAGAAAGCTGCATTGGATAAGAGTTTTTAAAGCATGTATTGAAATACAACTATGCCACTGGAAAAGAATTTGAAAGGCCATGTAGGAATATGCAAAAAAGATTAGTTTTTTTTTAGAACTTTATTTTTATATATATATATTTTCTACCCTCTTAAAAGCATAACCATCAAAGCAAATAAAAGTTTAATAAGTAAAAAAAAAAAAACATTTTAAATGAAAAACCATGATTAACTTATTAGGACCCATTAAGTGTATAATTACAAGGATTCTATTACATTAAGATACCAATTTCTTTAAAGCCAGAAATAATACCTGCTGAAACTTTAATTATTTAAATGAGAAGAGAAAGAGGCATGTTATCTTCTCTGACAAAGATTAAAATCAATTTAATTGCTTCTCTGCTGCATTGACATGATTCTTGCTGTGAGTCAAGCAACCAAAAAGGGAAATTAATACTGCAGCTGTTAATCAAGTGATATTTGTGTGCTCCATCTTATTATAGCAGGAGAAAGAATAACTGGTACTTTGGAGAGTTTGTCCACACTATATTTCACAGAATTATTTATTTTTTTTTGCTTCAAAGAGCACCTTTACTTAATTTGAGTTGCAGGCATCTCCAGGTGACGTGCAGCCTGAGAAAATTGTATGTTATATTGTTTGATCCCCTTGCAAAAATTGTTCTGCCAAGAGTAAGGTTTGTTTCAAATTAAATTCACCCTTGGGTATCTGACTTGCTACTATGAAATTACTAAGTCACACCAAAAAGGGATAAAAATACAGCTGGAGGAGGGGGTTGCCTATGAATCATAATGTATTTTCAAGGAAGAAAGCAGGTCAAAAATCAACAATTTCAGTAAAATTAAAACATGCATTGGAAAACATGTAACAGCTGAGCACACAGTACAACCCATGGCTTCTATCTGCTGATTTAAAAATGTTTATCCTTGCAGTGCCTTTGTTAAACCTCTGCACCAAGTGAATATTCAGCAACATCTACAGTCGACAAATTAATGTATCTGATTGTAAGAAAAATGGTATTGTGAAATATTTATGAGTTCTGAAATACAAACCCGTGTGGTGCCTCATCATCTCTTATCAGCCCTTGTTAACTTTACAGATGATGAGAAGCACCAGAATAACTGAGGTTGTCAAAACTAATAGATCTCAGAGGCTCAGCACCGGCACAGTTCAGTTCCATCTACAGTCCATTTCTAAGAAGTTTTAACTCTTTCATTTCTCTTCATTGTACATGAATCAACTCCATTACCTGAGCTGTTATTTACTGTTGATAGCACCCAGTGCTCCAGGCACTGTCCTAGACATTTCAGGATGTGCAGGTGGCACTATGGGGAAAGAAGTTGTGTTAATAAAGTGACAGACAGATACCAAATAGTTTGATTTAAATAAGAACCAGACAGAACTTCAGGTTCTATTGGAAACTCACAGAATCATAGAATATCCCAAGTTGGAAGGGACCCATAAGGACCATCGAGTCCAACTCCTACTCTTGGATGTGAGGACAGCAAAATTGAGGTAGAATTCTTGGAGAGGTGGCTTTTTGGGATAACATGTATTTGCTAACAGAATGGTTGGTGCATGGAGTGATGCATTAACAGCTACAGGAGACACCGCAAGCTAGAGGATGAGGCTGGCATGCTCTGAAGCAGCAAAGAGAGGCCACAGAGAAGGGTCAAGAAATCTGTGCCACTATTCAGCCCAAAAACAAAGTCCACGAATCCAACAGCAGTCTCCGATCAGCATTGAAGATTTACCTGGCATGTTTTGTAACTGGGTGAGTGGAGCACCACCTGCATCAGACCAGCCTCATAGCAGGAGGCCTCTGCAGCCAGGGAGGACAGAACTTGAGCAAGAGTCGCAGCAGAGGAAGATAAATGTCATGGAGATGCCATAGGAGTAACAGCCAGCTCTTGCTCACGTGCATACACGCACCTGCAGGCTGGGAACGAAGCACGGGCTGAAATGCAGCATGAGCAAGGGCTTGAAACAAGCTGCAGCATCAGAGTAAAACTTTTCACTCAACTGACATGGCAAACAAACATATCTAATAACAATCACATCCTCTGATGTGTGCAGAAGAAAAACCAAAAATGGTTAGAGAAGGAGATTTATAGAATGAGCCCGATTTTATTTTCTGCAAAGTGTGACACAGCAAGCTTCACTTGCTTTGATACCTGTCAGATGGTCTTTGTCACCCAGAGACAGTCTGTCCATTGTCTAGGGGAAAGCAGGATTGACTTTAACGGTTGCTTCTCATAAGAGTCCTAAATGCAATCCTGCATATCTCTAGGAATAAATAGAAGTGATCCATCTTGTTTGACAAGGATAACATTATGTTCTCTTTCTTCTTTGCCTCACATCTTGTCTATCCTACCTCTGTCTGCCTTCAGTGTCAATGGGACTCCATGGGATTAAGAGTTCTTTTACATGCCACAGGAGCTAACATGACCACTTATAGTGATCGATACGTGAGGATTTTGTGGCCAGCCATGTTGCTAGACTCAGCAACTGACTAAAAAAAAAACAAAAAAAACACACCACCACCAGCCTGAGACAAATGGCCAAGAGACACAAAATAATGGAATAATTGTACACAATTCAGTATTATCTTTTGTCCTGAAACGTTAAAACAAAACGCCCAAAGTTATCAGGTGCACATCCAGCACCTTCTGGTCAGTCTGGTAATCACTTTTGGAAGAACTTCATCTTCCGCAGGATGCACAACGACCTCCCCAAGGCATGGGAGCACTGCTCTGGACAAGCAGAGGATGGAGGAAAATAGGAAGGTCATTGTGGTGCACGGAAAGCACTCTGGAATGGGGAGAACAGGATAAAAGCCTCCTGGCTGTATGGTACCCATCTGAATCTACTGCAAGAGAACAGAACCCAAGCATATTGCATGCACCTTCAGCAGCTTGCACAAAACAGGCTTGAAACCATGATTCAGTTCACAGCACCAACTTCCCAAAAAGCTACCTACACGGACCCTAGAGAGTAACGCATTTGGAGTACCCAAGCTTCCCTTCACCAGCTCTAACACCATCTCACAGCCGAGAGATGCAACCAAAGCAGAACTTAATCATGCTCTGACCCACCCAACATCACCTCAGAGTCGCAGACTTACTAGCAAAATGCTAAGCCTAAATGCTTCATGCTGCTTAGGTCCAATGCAGACCCAAATGTATTTAAAGGATCTGGAGAAGGAGAGAGGAGAAAAAAAGTTTCCGTAGTGTCAAAGGATGACAAAGATACTGAAAGAAGTATCCTTTTGTAGAAACCTGCCCAGTAAAAGCAGCTTTTGTTATTGATTTCAAATAAAAAGAACAAAGCTGATGCAGGCCATTCTATTGGACACCAAAATGTTTTCAACATGTATTTTGATGCATGATTATGGGAACTCTTCCAACAGACATCTTTCTTTCCTGAGTACCTCACTTGCTTTTTCAAATGGCAGATGTACATGTCTATGATTCTATCACTCGCTGTTATCACCTATAAGACTTATAAACCCTTCCACTCCTCTCAACAACGTTAATTCCCATTGGATTTTTGTACTTACGTTCCTCCTTTTGCAGAGGTGGAGAGAAATGCTGTCTAACATCTCAGCATGGTGCCCAGCTGAACCTTTAACATTTGCAGTACTCTCTAACCAAAATCATGCTCCTGCTAGCAGTTATGATGTTTGTGGTAGGGGTCAATGGGGAGAATATAAATAGAAAAGATGGTTTAATTTTCCCTGCAAGAATAATTTTATGGAAGGAAAATGAGTCAGAAACCAAGGCCAACAGTATCTGTTTTTCTTGATCCAGGCAGATTTGGTGAAGATTCCCGTTCTTCACCATCATGTATTAGTTCTGACATGGAAAGCACTTTTAAAGAGCACATTGATCCACTGGTATGGAGAAAGGATCTGCTCTTTGATGGCAAGCACATACAAGAAAACATCTGCTTGCTGTCCCAGCATGCTGAGACTGGCGTTGGGTTTCTCTACAATTCTGCACTGAACACCAGGGCCCCATGTCAGATAGACACTTTTTTTGGGACACTAGCAGCCAGAATAAAAAATAGCAATGAGACATTTTATAACCAATATTTGGGTTTCAATCTTTTCTCAGCCAACAACACATCATAAAATTAAAAATTGTATTCAAAACAGGTTTCTGGTCCCGTACAGAATGCCAGGAAGTAAAAGGACATTAGAAGCTTATCAGCTTTCCGGTATCCATTTCTTCAGCCATGCATTCTCCCTTCTTTCAACGCCAATCATTTACAACTAGGCTGGCAGGAAAAAGGAAAGAGGGAGGAAGGGAAGGGTATCCCCACAATTTTCAACGTCAGTAGTTTTTATATTCTGACAGGATGGGAACATAACTAGCAGCTTAGTATGCATCACTAGATGAACAGTCATCATCAGGGACACAAGAAAAACACAAAAAGGAAAAAAAATATGAAGATTAGTGGCACAACTTAGAGATTTGGGAGCTGGGAAATCCCACACTTAAGATGCCTAACAGGATTCTACACTAATGGTTCTACAGGGATGCTTGCAATGATTAATTCATGCTTATGGCTATACCACTGACATCTGCAGCAAGTTAACCTCTCTGCCTCAGTTTTAACTTCTGCATATTACAGATTATGGTAATCTACAAATGATGGGCCAGGAATTAGTTAGTATTTGAAATGGAGCTAAAGCACAATAAGGCACAGAATGCTACCAGCTATCAGAAAAGAGAAAAAAAAAAAGATTTCTTTTTTATTATGATGCCCATGGATGTGTAATTCAATACTGTATGAAAAGAATGCAACCTGGTTTGTATGTGACACATTCTGTACAAGGAGAAAGAAAGAAACTTTAGAGATATATAGCAATTGTGAAAAAATGTATACAGCAAGCTCAGAGACCAACAAATGCTGTGGATTTATGAAAAGAACAACTATAACTATTATTATTCTAAGTCGTGACAACCCTTAGATATAGCTACACAAACAGGTTCCACCTGGGAGGTTAAGTGTGGATTTACAGCAAATTTACTGCTTTCTAGTGTCTACCCACATGTATGCTTTCATTGTGCAGTGAATACAAGGCAGTTATATCTATCACATTCATTGTCCAGTTTATGTAAATTCAAATATATCTGAATCTCAGAATATTATCATTAAAAACACATGCATCTGAGGTGATAACAATAGCAGGTCCTGTATGATACCAGCAAACAAACCTGAAATGGAATTCAATACAACATAATGTAATCCAATGCAAAATGATGTGAAAATGGCCTTACCACAGCTCTGTGCATTGAACAGGCATTTAAATCTTATTGTGTCTGGTTACATTGCACTATTTGGGCACATTTCTAGATAGCTATAAAGAAACATTATGCCTAGTAATGCTAATTCCCCACGCATAGCAGATGGTTTCACCATAGTGAAAATGTGCATTTCAAAGTCAGACCCTATGTAGGAAAGGTAACGGTGGAAACCGTGGCATCTAGTTTCAAAGAAATACAGCTCAGAGGTACAACAAAATAAATAAATAAATAGAGATGCAGTACTGGCAGAGAATACAGTATCGTTTTACGGGACTTCTACAACAAGTGGAGGAGCCAGAAGTGAGATGTTGAGGCTTTCTTTACCATTTAGGAACAAGCAGATGCACAGAATATGGCTAAAGATGTGGGGACCCAAACAACTTTTTGTTGTTTTATAAGCCTGGGGCATCAGAAAGGGAAACTGCCAGTCCTAAAGGAAAGCTCAGCGGAAGCATGAAAGGAAGCAATACCACCCCATAATCCAGTGAAAGAAACAAATACCTTTCTGAATGCCCCAGGCAGCCCAACCACATCAAGTGTTAGCTCTTCCAGAAGGTATTTGGTCTTGGAGGAGTTGTCTTGTTGTTTCTAAGAGATTTCTCCATTGGAAAACAATCTGCCAGCTTTTCAAATGGGAGAATAAAGATGGTAACTGTGTAGTTGAGGAAGATCAGCCCATCCCTGTCACTGTCCAACTTCCTGCAAGCACAAGGTTTTAGTGCCCTTTTATGCTATAACCCTTTAGGTGGAGAAATGGGCTTGGCAGACTTCTCACTAGCTCCTGCGAATTTATGCCCTTTGCAACCAGCATGAGCGAGGGCAAGCAGGCCCAGCATTTTACATTTGATATCCAAAGCTCAAAAGGAATTAAATGAACCTACATTTTTTTTTGTTGGAGGACATTTCCCCTGAGTATCTTCAAAGACCCTGGCAGAAGGCATCGTTGCTTATTCCAGCCCTGACTCCTGGCCCAGAAGAAGCCTGCTCAGACCCAGCGATAGGGCTCACACCGTGCTGAGGGGCGCAGGTGCATCAGGGGCTGCTGAAGCCCACCCAAGCTGAAGGAGCAGCAGCTGGGACCTCTCCATGCAACCAGGGATGGGCTGCAAACACTCAGCACTGCCTGCAGCACTCAGTGCTGGTTGTATCACGAAACCAGCAAGAGTTCAGAGGGGTTTTTACTACCTGCAGAAGTTTAATAAATTTTTTCTATGATTACACCTATGTGGGTTCCATTTAAGTTGGATTTAATGCTTCCACATTCCCTGTTGGGACATAACCGAGCCAAACAGACAAGATTCACCAGGAATCAACTCCCAGATGGGGCGCATTTCATACCAGCACACTTTCAGCTTCCCACAGACCCGGGTAGTGGTCTCTTTCATCCTCAGACCAAAAACCATGCTGAAGTCATGCCCAAGGCTTCTCCAGAAATCATTTCATAGAAAATGCCATATTCTCTGAGAAACTTTGGGTTTCAACAAATCGCCACTTTCTGATATTTGCTTTACTGAAAAATACCCAACTAGTTCCGTGAATATAACATTAAATCTGTTGTACAAAAATAAACACAGAAACTGGATATCGTAAATTTGGAAAAGTGTTAATTACAGCTAAGCACATAAAACATATGTCTGTTACTAATGTATATTAAAAACAGTTATATATAGCAGCTTGTTTTCCATTGCTACAGCTATGTAACAGCTGGTGCAAAATGAGATGTGAGAGGGCAATTATCTTGAGACAGTGCATTAGTATCTACTTTGGTCACTTCACTGGTGTCCTATGGACATCATGTGTACTGAAGACAAAACGCCACTGCTTTTCATGGACCTTTGACATGTGAAATCCAAGTATCAACTCTGCCCCCTTTCTTTGTGAGGAGCGATGAATCCCAGATCAAAAGCTCGTCCTCTCAGAGCTGCCATGGCTCCACAGTGAACACACCTGGAAAGTCTTTGGTAGCAGCCTATGGCAGGGCTTAGTTATACATATAGAGTCTATCTCCTTGGAAATGTCACCTGGTGTTTGCAGTGGCTGCTGCTGGTAGTTCATCAGAAGTTATGGAAACTCTCCTACAGAGTTAAGAGATGAAAAGTAGTATCTAATACAAATAGAGCAATTAGCATCAGCTTTAAAATAAATTGACTTGTCATTCACAGAAATGGACCTCACAACCTTTTCCTTTTAGTGCCATTCATTGCTGGGCAGCAGCCAAACTCCTCACACAGATGAGGACCAGACAACGAAGCATCCAAGCTCTAACCTGCAGCCTGTGCCCAAATACAAACTTGCACCCAGCACCACCAGCTTCTCTGCAACCATGCAGCAGATCTGACGCTGGAGCCAGCCACCACAACCCAATGCACGCACATACTTGGCTACTTCATTGCAGGCTCTCCCCAGACAGGCTGAATGCAGACTTTTTTTTTTTTTTTTTTTAAACTGGTGACCAAATGTACTGGATCTACTCAAAAGAGTACATCTGCCAAGAGAAATAAAGCCCAGGACTTCCCATAAAAGCAGCACAAAAAAGAAAAAAAAAAAGAAAAAGAGAAAAAAAAGAGAGAAAAGAAAAAGAAAAAGAAGGAAGAAAAAGTCACTTTAAAAGTCTGATCCAGTTTCCGGCAAAACAGAAATCACTACATCAAAGCACCTTGCATGAATAACAGCAGAATAAAAACCCTGAAACAGCAGAGATTCCAGTCACATTTGCACTAACCCAAGCATCTTATTGGTATCCTCCAAGGTAGAACTTGCCCTTTCCCCATCCAATACTTAGTTAAAATTTAGAAGCAACCAATAAGCCTTCCATAGCAGAGAACCATTTTCTGTATGTGTCAAGTTTCCTCAATCATTTGCATGCTACACTGGGGTTTTCTCCACCCTCTGCCCAGGGGCTAAGCCCTTATTTCACTAAAAGGAATTACAAATAGTTGGAAGTGTTCAGAACATAGGGTGAGCTGTTTCTATCCTACTAATGGCTTTTATACATTCAGCATTTATAAAGCTAGTTGCATACACACACACCAGAATAGATAAACACATAGGGCAGACAAATGCAATAAAGTGAATTTGATGTTGCTAACTAGTAGCTATTGAAATTCTTTGATAATACTACAGAAGAGTTTGAAAGTAGCCATAAAAAATATTGGTTCCTTTACAAAAAATTAAAACTTAATATCACACAAGAAAACCTCATTGAAGTTTTATCACATTTTGCCCTTGCTGAATAGTCTTGGCTTCAGCAGCTGCTACATGAAATGCAACTGTCACTACAGTGAATAAATAAGTAAATAGTGCTATAATGCAGCTGCCCCCAATAACAGCATTAGTATAAAGCCTTTAGTGGTACCCACCAGCAAAACCAGAAATGCATTCTGACTTTAAAAAGATATGCTTTCATGTCATCAAACATCTCAGTCCGTATTCTATTAAGTGTATGTACCAGAGCTTATCATTGATTTTTCTCTTTCTTCAGAGAGCATAGAAAAGAGCAGGTACCTTGCCCACTGCTGATTCTGGTTTCCACCCTGTAAGACACTTCTAACACAAAACATAAACCATTCAGGTTCTCTGTACCCCAGCACATTCTCCAGCACTACAGAAAGAGTTCTCTCATCTCACCCTGTAACCAACACTGCCACAAGTTTTCTACTCCCTTTCACAAGGCATAACACAAACAAGGGCACCAGAAAAATGCTGGTGGGGTAAAGGGACGAGGCAAGACCAACTCCCTTGCCTATGCCAGTCTGCAGATTTCACCTACACAAATATACAGCATTGTAACAAGCATATTTGGACAGTATGAATGAAAAGAGTTGCAGACAAAGCATTTTTATTATGGTTTTAAGTTCAATAGCTTGTACTTATTCTGCTTTAAATATTTCTTTTTAGTTCTCCTGTGGAGTCTCATTTAAATACAATCACAATTCTTCAAGCCAAGTTATTTCCTTGGTAGACAAGCTCTTTTCATAGAAATGAAAGACGAGTCTTTTGTAAGGTCACCCTCAGTTAGCTTGCCCAGAGAGAGAAGAAAACATTAATAAGGACCTGCTCCGCATTCTAGAAAAAATATATATAAAAAATATATATATTAAAAAAAAAATAATCAGACAAGCAAGAACCAGGTGGGAAGTCTTGCTATCTACTCATTCAGCACTTTGAAAACAAATCAATTTAGTCATCTGCAAGCTTGGCCATAAGCTCCCTGCAGGAATTTTAGCTCATGCATACACAAGCCCCAAAGAGTTTTTTTCACCCAGTTTAATCATATGGCAGAAAATATCATCAGTTTTATTGTATATGCTAGCTCAAGTTATGAGATAACATCACATTTCCGAAAAGGTAAAAGAACTGCGGAGCATGTTGGATTTACTAGCAAGGTGACAGAAATCATTTTAAATGTTCAATTCAGCAGCTATTCTTGCTGTTACTCAAGGTATTCTCATAAAGATTAGAAAAAAAAAAAAAACTAAGGCAGTTATGAAGGAAGGTGAGTGTATGGAAGTTTAAGCATTAAATGTAGGACTAGGACTGTAGTATCAAATATGAAATTCAGGTGAACCCATATGGACTTCCTCCTTTCCCCGTTGCAAGGACACTGACAATTAAAAACATCTGGTTTTGTGTTTTTGGTTTTGTTTTTTTTTTGGTTGGTTGGTTGGTTTCGTTGTTGTTTTCCCTCTTGACATGAAGTTCAACACATTAAAGTTTGGGAAGACCTGTGGGGATAATATACTGCAGAGTGAAGTGCCGGAATAGCAGAAAGCCCTGCTGCCATTTTGAATAGCTCTTGAAGCAGCTGGCTGTCACATCAAACATCCCAAACGACCTAATTTGTGGCCATACCACACTCCGATATTCTCGTTAATTTAAAATCATCATGATACCTAGAATAAGGAAATACCTGTGTTTTCTGAACGAAGTTGTTTCTCTTCCTCTCCCCAACACCCCTTCCCTTTGGCATTTCTGTTTTTTGCTACTCCTCTCACAAATTGTTTAGTTATAAGCAGGAAGGTGGCAAATACATCTGCTACATTGTTTAGAGTACTTGATTTGCTTGTAATCTCTTATTACTTCTGCTTCAAAATGTATTTTCTTAGTTTTTAGTTTTCTCATTCTTCTTGTAGACTGCAAAGCAACAGCCAGCTATCTCAAATGTTGCAGAATGTATGGGAAAAATTGTTTACCTCAGACACAGCACCTTTTCCTCTGCAAAGATATTTCAGCTTCACCTGTCCCTTGCAAGTCGTGTTCTTTTTATTTTTATATACAATTTCAAGTCCAAAGTAAACCACAGAGTACATCCATACGTAATCATTTGATCTTGGCTTAAGCTAGGCAATCAGAAAATGGTTAACACACTACAGCTGCTCCGTAACAAGGTGCTCAACACCCCCTGAGACCCGAGGAGTCAGCTCTCAGAGGACAGGCCCAAGCGGCGGTGCTTTGGCAGCTCTTTGGGATTCCTCCCACAAGTGTTGCAAGAGACCTGCTCCAGAGCACTTGCTTATATGGTTACAGGGACTTTGTGAATACATCCAGATAAAAACAAATTCTAGATGTACTGTTTAGAGCTGTAAGGAGAAAATCCATAATCCTATAAGCCCACTGCCATTCAGGAGCCCCTCACCTCATTGAGGCACCACGTACAGGCTGGCCTCTCAACACATACTATTGTTAACCCTGGGAGGTTTGTGAGGTAAAACAAGGCCTCTGACTCCAAATTTTTTTACTGGATTTTTAAACGTCCTTTTTAAGGTTTGAGGATAACACTTCTCCTCAATAAAATGACTGTGCAAAGTCTTTTGCTTAAAAGACACTTGTGCAGGGATCTTAAAGTTGAGGTGCATTCTAGAAATGGCTGAATTACAGTCAAACTTTCTTGAAGTTTAAAAAAAAAATTTAAAAAAAATGAAGAATTCAAGTCAGACACCAGGTTGAAAACTTCAGATTCAACAGTTAAAAAACAGACCAAGCCATAAAAATCAAGAGTCATGACCTAAATTATAAGGTTGTCCTTACACCTGCGCAGTACAAATTGCACGTGATACAGTTTTACAACACTTTTGCAATAGGATGCGGTAGTGTCAGTTTTTGGACTGCGATGCTGACTCATAATTGCACAAAACATCTCTCCTCCCCTCTGTTTATTTAAAGATTGTAATACTGTTGCTGGAAGCACAGAGGAAAGCCAGCATCTCCCAGCACACCTTCACCAGCCACTGCTGAGGACAGCCCAGGCCAAATGAGGAGCGCTGCACTTCCACCACACTTCCCTCTCCTCTCAGCTATTTTTCCCTCCCCAGACTTTTTGCCGTTGTTTGAAAAGCAGCAATAACCCAACTAATATTTAACTGAAATTTTAAATCCATGTTTTCAATTTGTCCTCTCCAAAATGGGTCTTAAATCAGAAAGAGGAAAGCACAAGTGAATTACTACCCTGTGGGAGGCTGAAGGAGGGATTCAGATCTCCAAATACCAGAGTGAAGCCTCCTCAAACCCATTTTTAAGCAAGCAGCCTGTTTTTTCAGAACAGCCGAGCTTGCAGCCCTCACAACTGAAGGAGCACGTGGCCTCAGTGTATAACGTTGCCTAGCCACCCAGTTTCATGCTGCTGTTTTTGAAAGTTGTATCGTAGATTTGCTTATTTTGACTCTTTATTTGGCTTTTACTAACGTCCTCAATACCAGGTTTCAAGAACTTCCAGATGTGTGTATTAACAGCCCAGGCAGCTTTTCTAGAGAAAAACAAATCTCATCTTTGAATTGTGCTTGGGAACATCCAACTTTCATGAGTTTACATCTACACCGTCTGTCACAGAGAGCCACCTTGGGCCCAAACTCACCATTCCCCTGGAGAGAATTATAGATATGAAAAAAGAAAATCAAAAGGCTTTGCAATTCCTCTGTGGCTCACTGAGCCTGTAAAACTAAACCCATTTTATTTCATCATATTCAAATCCCTATAGTTCCAGTGAAATTTAATTATACCTTCACTTTGCATAATTAAACAGCCATTGCATAGCTTTATAAAGCATATAAAATGACTGATAAGTGTAGCGGAAAAACTTTCAGAAGTACTAAGTGGTTTAGGAGGCTACAAGTATATCTAGAGAGCAGCTAACTCATAAAAGCACCACCATTTTGTTTGCCCAGCAGGATGAAGTAGCTCTCCACATATGCCTTTTTTTTTTTTTTTTTTTTTTTTGCGTCTCATCTATTGCAGTCAAGATTGGGTATTTTATCTACCTAATTTACAGCTAGCTTAAGTAATTGCATCATGCAGAACAGGTATATCCAAAGTCCTGCCAATTATCAAATGGGACTTACTATCTCAGCCACAAAGGAGCTTTTGAAAGTTTCCCTGTTTGGTGAAGTGGTAGCTACAGAACCATCAGCTAAATCCTTAGCACCAATTCATCCCAGTACATTGAGTGAGAAACAATATATTTACAAACACACAGGCACGCTCAACAATCCTATTACGTGAAGCTTTCTGCCTTCTTTGTATGGCCTGAAAGCCAAGGTAGGTCTCATTCACTGTGTTTTGGTAGGTTTCCTCTTCCCTGTATTTTTATACCACATCCATCACTTTGGTAAACAAGTCTGCCTTCCTTAGTTCATTCCTCTTTGAGAACAGGTGCTAATGAGCTGTGATATCTTTGACTGTAGATCATGAAAACTTGTTCTGATTTTTTCCCTTTATTAGAAATCATATATTTTTAAGCAGCTAGAATATGATTCCAACATATCATTTCAAGGATTATATCTCTTTTTGTTTTCTCTCTCATTCCCTTGTCTTTTCAAAGAGATTTCCTTTGCTGATAGGGCTATTGCTGAAGCTGAAGAATACAATTTCCAAAATCTTTTCTTTAAGCAGCAGATGATACACTTTTCAGTCACCGTGTAGAACGTGGAATGTAATTAACAATAGCCTGCTTTGAGAACGTATTTTATGTTTCATGTACTAGGTGAAAAGCAGTGTGTTTTTTACCTTTCTTCTCAGAAATTCTGGAGAAATTTCACTGTGCCCACAGAAAGCTACCATTTTATATGTAAAATTACTCAGATAAAATGACTGAGGGCAAGACAAGTCAATTTAATTAAACATTTTGCTTTACTTTTTTGTCTTATTTTATCAGATCAGTAGGTCACAACCCAAGAAAGCATTTCTGTGCACAATACATAACGTATAAATGTACTAACATACAAGAAAACAGGAAAATTATTATCTAGGACTAATACATCATAGTGTAATTCAGATGGTGAAACAGGTGTTTTAACTTCGTTTACAGGTTTGTATTCAACTATACTTTTAACACAGAGTAGTAAAGACTAGATGAAAAAACAGATAAAGTAATGTTATACACATGCAAAAACATTGAAGTATAAAGGAAGTAGATTTATGGCATATACGAGAGACTACTTAGACAATCAGGCAAAAATCAAATAAGCGCAGCACTCTCTGTTTTAGTCTGCAGTCTTAAGATGGACAGCGTTTTCATATCTTTTAGAAAAGTTGGATCGTTCCTTTTTCTTGACATACTATTACCACACTCCCTAGATGAAATGTTTTTTCCTCAATTTCTATTACTCAGTTTCCAGAAGCGCTTCTTAGCTTGGCTCAGTTGGCAACTGCACAGAGCACACAACCTGATCACAGCAGTTCTGTAATTTAGCATTTGCATCCATACATATGTAGCCTATAGACAGGCACAGGAAAACTGAAGTTTATAACATACGTGTCAGTGGAATAACTATACAGCAGAGATCTTGACTGAGGAAAAACAACCTTGAAAGTCCACCAGATTGCATAAACTAAAAATAAAATAGTTATGGTTCATGGAAGTGTCATTGAAAGCAGGAAAAAAAATGGTTTTGGACAGGAAAGAAGGGAAAGCTAAAGCAATATATTATCCAAAATTGAAAGTCAGATCATCACGTTTGAACAGCACAGTAACAGATCAGTTTTACTTTGACCCTGGGACAGGCAAGATTTTGGTTAGAAGACAACAGAAACCACCACAGAACAAAGTGGAAATTACTGGACAATCATTGTCCAATAAACAGCTGAAATACACAAATATAAAACTGAATTGGAAGCAATAAATGACCTACTTTTCCTTAGAAGATCCAGCCTTAGGAGCCACAACACCAGAAATGCCCAGAGCCTCTACAAACCTACTCAGCCGTGCCATACCTAAATTACTCCTCTGACACCTGGCACCACCAGGGCCTTGGGCTGTGGTGGGTGCCCCTGAGCACACAGCTGCAGCAGTTCAGCACAACTGCCCGTTCCACCTGCTTCTTACCACCCCTGGGTGGGAAGCTGTTGTCTCTGCAACAGGATCAGAGCAGAGCTCAAATGCCAACACCTCAGCTCTCCCACCTCAGACTGTGTTTTAGCATAAATCCTTTGATGTCCATTTCAGCTATGCCAGATCTCACTAGGCCAGCTGAGGCACAAGCATATTGTTCTCTTTTTGCATAAAACAAACAACCAGAGACAGCAATGGCTTAAAGTGCTGCTGGAAAACTTGCTGCCACCACCATTTGAGAAGTGTCACATGCGTGGAAATAGAGCAAGTGTCTCAGCAGCTCAGGCACCAGGCTTTCTTCTCGCTTTCCTGCTTTACGCTATGTCCTCTGCTAGTGCGATGCACCACGGGGCACAGGGAGGTGGTTGCCAGCCATTGCCAGTGAATGACGTCCTGCTGGGCTTTGTCTGCTGTGCCTGTACTTTATGCAATATTGTAATCTACAAAGGCATTTGTCAGGCAGGTTCCTTTTACTCAAGCACAATGCCAGTTTGTGCAGGTGGAAAAAGAAAATAGGGGAGGAAATTCAGCTGCCTGCTCTAGCACTTTCAGACTAACTCTTGGAAACAAAGGTGCAGCATTCACTGCAAGTGTCATCGCTATAAAACCAGCAATGAACACAAAGGATTTAAAAAACAATCCTCACTTACAAATGCACATTGATTTTCAATAAAGCCATTTGCACGTTTTTTTCCCTGGGACTCCAAGTTGACTGTCACCACTGATTTACAGGCAAGATATCTCTATATAATACTATTAGTATTATTATTTTGTAAACGTTAAGATTTTTTAAGCTTTTTTTTCTGCTTCCAACAGTGAGGAAAATAATATGGAAGCAACAAAGAAGAGAAGAATGACATTTGATTTTCTTTTCTCTCCTAGTAGAATTGCTTGGAAAGCTGAAGGAACACACAACCTTACTGGATAAAGAGGCATTTGTTTTGAAACTGCAACACATCATATTGGCTTTTCACCAGAAATGCTGCTAACAGACCCAGCACAGGAAATTAAGAACAGACAGCTCTAGGAAAGCTTTTTATGATTCACATTCTAGGTGAGTGGAAATTTTTTCTTCCTCTCTCAGCACCTTTCCACTACAAAACATCCACATACTAGAAGGCTGTCATGCAAGAGCAAGAGGTCATGTGAAGAAATTAAAGTAATACAACTGGCTGATATAGGTCAACCTGGTGATAGCAGACCTTCTGATTCAGTACTGCCTTAATTGGGCTAACAGGCAGGATAGCCACCAAAAGAGCAATCAGAGTAAAAACATACTAATAAAAACAGGGCAGGGAAGTGAAGAACACCTGTTTGGTGATGCTAGACACTTCACACGCACACACCTGGAAATGCGAAAGGAGAAAACCTTACAACAAACCCCTTGGCTATTTTTCATCCACACATAGATACCTATGGGACCTGATTTCACTTTCCAAATAGATGTAACTACAGCTGCTTCACTCATGAACTGTCTCCTAACACCGCTGATGAATAGCCCTACATTTATCACACAGGGACACTGATCAGAAAGGAATCTGCTTTCTGCTCCAAATTTCAGTAGAAGTGCCTGAAACCATGAAACGCCACAGACAGCCATGGATTCATCTGGGAATAATGACACCGTTGTTATGACTCCTAAAGAGTTTTCAGTCCCTGTCAAAACAAAAAGCCAGCACGTGTGCAGAATGGTTAACAAGGACTGAGGGGGTTTACACGGGAGCCAGCTCCCCTTGCAAGCCCCTGACTTTTCCCTACACGCGTCCCTGGCTCTTTGCTGCAGGCTGCAGGGAGGGCTGCGAGCCTGCCCGGCCTGCTCTAGGGCCACGAACCGGGTACATTCATAAATTCTGCATTGCACCCATTAGTATCAGTGTTTAACATTAAATATTTAGCGTCAATATTTAACAGGGATAAATGAGATGACCTGGATAATTATAGTCTTCTCAGCCGACATCAATCCAGGGAAAAATAATGAAGCAGCTGATACAGGATGCAGCTAAAAGAAGTGACAAAAGGTGATGTCACGTCAGAAAACATGGCTTTATGGAAAAAAAAATAGATCTTCTCAAACAGGTGTTGCCTTTCTTAAGAAAAATACAAGTTTCACTGAGAAGGGTAATATACATAGCCTTCCAAAGGGTATTTGACTTGGTAGTTCTCGTTAAAGAGCTTGAATGATACAATGCTAACCCTGGAAGTTTTAGATAAAAATGAAAGAAACTTTCTGGACAATATGTGGAGGTCACTAGGCTCCAGCTGGCTAATTTAAGGGGAGAGAAGGAAGAGAAACCCTGCAGGAGGTGCAGAGACAATAAAGTGGAAAGTCCCTTGTTCTAGAAAGTGCCCCACTGATAATCCTGCATTTCACATTGTTCCTGATGCCCTGGGAAGTCCCATAGCTGTTCCCAGCTCATCTCGTCGTTTTTGACAAGTGAGCTCTAAGTATCCCTTTTCAGGACAGTGATGCAGCAAAGGCTAATTATTGTTCTGCCTTTAAATTGTAGCTAAATATATGCTACATCCTGCTGATTTTTGTGTTTGAGGATGATGGATTCATGCACGTACTTAAATCAGAGCCTGAATCCTTCACATCTTGGCTGAGCAATGAGTGTCAATCAAGGAAGGGGAGCATATTTTGTTGCCCAAAGAGAGTAGGACTGAGCCCAAAAATCAAGTGTGGTCCTGGATGTTACCTGAGGGTAACCTTCAAGCGGTGTCAGCTTGGCTCATATCTGAAGCGGTAGCTTTGAGCAGACAAACACACACAACGTCCTTCTCCAGGAGCTATCACTACGTCCTTCCAGCACAGAGGGAAGCAGATTATTTCTGGCTCTGACAGCCTGGCAAAATCCTATCCCTGCTTATAGAAAGTGAGCAATTCTTCAAGGCTTGTTTTGAAAGGTTTTTTTTAATGGTTAAATAACTATTTGTTTTTACGTTGTTATCAATCATCATGGTGAATGGCCAGTGATAACAGAAAAAAAAATAGGATGTCTTGAGAAGGGAAGTATACCTGGAGAGCAGGTTATAAACATTCCTCAAAAAAGCATCCTCAGGAAAGCTGTTTTTTATACCTTCCAAACACATATCTCAGGCACACTGGCACTTCCTGAAAAAAACATTTTAACTGCTTTAATTAAGGAAATATAGCTAAGCCGTCACATCCAGGTAAGCTACTGCCACTTCTGCTGAACAATAACGACAAAGGCTTTATTCCCAGAAACTTGGGGGTGGGGACAGTTTTACAAATCATTTTCTTTCTGTCCATCCTGATTCTTGTGTGAGACCAAGTTTGTGTTCTCCTCTGTACTGAAATTCACTGAGCTAGAAAATGTAAGACTAGAAATATCTATTCATCAATCCATGCTAGAGCATCAGTTTAGAAGACAACTGATAAAAATGTTATTGGTTTTAAAAGCTGAAGTCTGATGTCACCATGCCCTCTTCTCTCTCCCCTCCTTTTCAAGGCACACGAGTAAGTCTCATCAGTCTCAGAAGGAACTGTTTCTATC